>NC_053024.1:366326673-366645978 GCF_003073215.2 Triticum urartu
CAAGGCGAATGATATGACGAGGAAAATCGACGTAAGCTTAGCTCATCGTCAAAAGTGGTGCTCCGGAGATAAGGACCAGGTAGCACAGTTAAAAATTAGCCCAATAATGGTATAGCCAATCAGGCTAGGAATGACGGGAAGGATTACTAAACTCATAAGCAACGAAAATTAATTAGGGTTATCGAACCGGAATGAGGCATCGGTTCACATATCGGTGTTCTCGGTTGACGACAACCCAGAACCCAGAAAAATTGAAATCAGTGAGAAATGACAGTTGATGAAGAACCCATAAGAAGTTATGCAGTCCCGTGATGATCTCGAGATACCAGGGTGTAGTACTCGATGAAAGATCAAAGTAAAGGTTGGACAGGTGTATTGATCCATGGAAGACAAGTGCTTAAACTTGCCCGAGAAATGGGATCAAAGAAGAACATATGGTCGGAACCACGATTGTAAAGGATCAATTCACCGATACCAAGGATATTATATCAAGGAAATAGTTATTATTACAGGAAGCTTCCATGCTAGGATCTACATCATGTCCATGGGCATGAACACAAAGGTTCAAGGTCGACTCCCACTTCCTCAATGCATAACCTTCCATTCACTTCTCGTTTTGATAATGGTATTAGTGCTGAAAGTTTTACCTGGTGAAATACCAGATGAGTATGGCCCATGAAATCTTTCGTGCTCACATAGATTAGTTAAGGTATTGGTTCAACCCATCGAGGTGTCTTAGGAACATATACCACAAATTTTTAGAAGTAATTAACACAAGCTCGAAAGTAGAGCATGGTTCACAAAAGCAAAGGATACAATTTACCAAAGGCACTACGTATCAGGGAAAGAACTTCCAAAGTGATTGAATATGAAGGACATTGTCGGATAAAATCCAACAAGGTTCTGATGGTCCATAAAGGATCTGATGTGAGTAATCGACTCACAACCAGAGGAAGAATCAATGCAAAGACATTGGATTATAGAAACAACTGAGTAACTTAGAGCACAATTGCAAAGGAATTATGATTTACAAAGCGAAGGACCAGAAGCAGACGCTCCGATCAAGGATGGATAAGTTCAACATACTTAGGGGCACAATTGACGACAATTTGATTGGCGAGAACCAGCTCACATTTGAAATGACGTCTGAGCCGGAAGGATGAATTCTAGGATCTGGTTGAGGATTGCGAGAATTCGCAACATATTGAGTCAATGGACTCAAAACGATATTGACAAAGGTTGCCAATAAGATTACTATACTTATGGGATTAACCATAATGCAAGCAAGCAAGAATTTCAGGAGCAATAGGTTGCTCAGGATTTTCGGAAGACCGAATGGTATTTCGAAGGATTTTGTGAACTGCATGAATATCTGGGGATGAGCGGATACTCGATAAATGCGAGTAATTATCCGTAGTGGTATGCATGTGGCAAAGAACTGCAAGGCAGTAGGCACAAAGTATTCTCGGGGTATCTTATAATAACAAGATCGACTAGGAATAAAAGTAAGCACGTCAGGTCTAAATACTTATCCATAGGGATATTTCGGTGGTAGGGAATTGCAAAAGCAATGGCATAAGGTTTCGGGAGATCATCGGAGAGTATTGTCAGAATCTTCTGTTGAAGCAGTCGATCATCTGTAATGAAGGGGCTCTTCGGCAGGAAGTGGTAACGAGAACCTAGAGTTAGATTTTAGCAAAAATCATTTAACCCGAGTAGGAGAGAGTCAGAATCCCAGAGTATAGACAAGGAATAAAAGATCCTAATACCACCCGGATGGCGATGTGGGCCCGTAAGTCACACAGCCATGTTAGTAAAAGTTTTGCAATGTCTAGACTCGACTTTGGCCAAGGAGTTGGAAAGGGGGATTCCTACAGGCAGTCGGCTCTGATACCACCTTGTGACGCCCCCGATTCAGAACGTACACTAATCATACACGCAAACGTGTACGATCAAGATCAGGGACTCACGGGAAGATATCACAACACAACTCTACAAATAAAATAAGTCATACAAGCATCATATTACAAGCCAGGGGCCTCGAAGGCTCGAATACAAGAGCTCGATCATAGACGAGTCAGCGGAAGCAACAATATCTGAGTACAGACATAAGTTAAACAAGTTTGCCTTAAGAAGGCTAGCACAAACTGGGATACGGATCGAAAGAGGCGCAGGCCTCCTGCCTGGGATCCTCCTAACTACTCCTGGTCATCGTCAGCGGGCTGCACGTAGTAGTAGGCACCTCCCGAGTAGTAGTAGTCGTCATCAATGGTGGCGTCTGGCTCCTGGACTCCAACATCTGGTTGCGACAACCAGGTAGAAGGGATAGGGGAAAAAGAGGGAGAAAGCAACCGTGATAACTCATCCAAAGTACTCGCAAGCAAGGAGCTATACTACATATGTATGCATTGGTATCAACTGGAATAAGGCTATTATATGTGGACTGAACTGCAGAAAGCCGGGATAAGGGGGGGATAGCTAATCCTTTCGAAGACTACCCTTCTGACAGCCTTCGTCTTGCAGCATGTAGAAGAGAGTAGACTAAAGTACTCCAAGTAGCATCGCATAGCATAATCCTACCCGGCGATCCTCTCCTCGTCGCCCTGTTAGAGAGCGATCACCGGTTGTATCTGGCACTTGGAAGGGTGTGTTTTATTAAGTAGCCGGTTCTAGTTGTCATAAGGTCAAGGTACAACTCCAAGTCGTCCTGTTACCGAAGATCACGGCTATTCGAATAGATTAACTTCCCTGCAGGGGTGCACCACATATCCCAACACGCTCGATCCCATTTGGCCGGACACACTTTCCGGGGTCATGCCCGGCCTCGGAAGATCAACACGTTGCAGCCCTACCTAGGCACAACAGAGAGGTCAGCACGCCGGTCTAAATCCTATGGCGCAGGGGTCTGGGCCCATCGCCCATTGCACACCTGCATGTTGCGTACGCGGCCGGAAGCAGAACTAGCCCCCTTAATACAAGAGCAGGCTTACGGTCCAATCCGGCGCGCGCCACTCAGTCGCTGACGTCACTAAGGCTTCGGCTGATACCACGACGTCGAGTGCCCATAACTGTCCCCGCGTAGATGGTTAGTGCGTATAGGCCAGTAGCCAGACTCAGATCAAATACCAAGATCTCGTTAAACGTGTTAAGTATCTGCGGACGCCGACCAGGGCCAGGCCCACCTCTCTCCTAGGTGGTCTCAACCTGCCCTGTCGCTCCGCCACAAAGTAACAGTCGGGGGCCGTCGGGAACCCAGGCCCACCTCTACCGGGATGGAGCCACCTGCCCCTTCAGCCCCCATCTCCGAACAGTATCATAAGTAATGTAACTGTGTAAAGTATATAGTATATGCCCGTGATCACCTCCCGAAGTGATCACGGCCCAGTAGTATAGCATGGCAGACGGACAAGAGTGTAGAGCCACTAATGGAACACTAGCATCCTATACTAAGCAGTAGGATAGCAGGTAATGGTAACAACAGTAGTAGCAAGGACAGGCTATGCATCAGAATAGGCTTTACGGAAAGCAGTAACATGCTACACTACTCTAATGCAAGCAGTATAGAGAAGAGTAGGCGATATCTGGTGATCAAAGGGGGGGCTTGCCTGGTTGCTCTGGCAACAGAGAGGGGTCGTCAACACCGTAGTCGTACTGGGTAGCAGCGGCGTCGGTCTCGGTATCTAGCGAGAGAAGAGGAGGAAGAAACAATAAATATAATGCAAACAAATGCATGACGATGCATGACATGACAAAGCGTGATGCTAGGTGTGCCCTAACGCGGTACAAGGTGGTACCGGTGAAGGGGGGGGAACATCCGGGAAATATTCCCGGTGTTTCGCGTTTTCGGGCAGAGCAGTCGGAGGGGGAAAGTTGCGAGTTCGCTATGCTAGGGATGCATGGCGGACGAACAGGCTGTGTAACCGGCTTTGTCTCGTCGTTCTGAGCAACTTTCATGTACAAAGTTTTTCCATCCGAGCTACGGTTTATTTTATATTGATTTTAAAAGATTTAAATCATTTTTAGCATTTAATTAATTATTTTAATGGAACATTATCCAGAACAGTGAAAGGTGATGTCAGCATGACATCACCATGACGTCAGCAGGTCAAACCCAGCTGACCAGAGTCAAACCTGGCCTATGGGTCCAGGGGGACCCACCTGTCATAGACTCATGCTAACTAAACAGGTTTGATTAGTCTAGTTAATTGATTAGGTTAATTAAACAAGATTAATTGAGTTAATTAATCCTTTAATTAATTGATTAATTAATAATTTATTATTTATTATTTATTTTTAATTCCTTTTTTATTTATTTTCGTTCTGGGGGTAGGGCCCCACTTGTCATTGGCCCTAGGGGCCTATCGGGTGAAACGGGTAGCGGGCGCCCGGGCGTTTGCGCCCGAAGGGCGGACCCGGGGCGCCGCGGGGTGCTAGTGTGTGGGCGGGGCCTCCGGGCACGACTAGGCGAGGCCAGCGCGCGTGCGGGCGTCGGGAACCAACGGCGAGGGGCGACGTCCAGGCGAAGGCCTCGCCGCAGAGAGCGGAGGGCGGCGGCTAGCGGTGGGCGCAGCGGCGATGGGCAGCGAGCAGCGAAGGCGCGGTGAGGAAGGGGATGACCACGGGCAGCAGCAGTAACACAGCAGGGGAGCAGCCGAAGCGGATGCGAACGACGACGGGCGCGGTGCAGGCACAGTCATGTACGGGCGGCAGTGCGCAGGCTCGTCGAGGGAGGGTGCGGACGGGCGCTGGGCACGGCGGTTGCGGGCTGCGGCGAGCGGGGCGAATGGGAGGCGCAGGCGGAGCACGAGCAAGGGGACGGGGATGGATGGATGGATGGGGTGCTCACGGGGGGGGGGGGGGGGGTGGGGGGGGGGGGGGGGGGGGGGGGGGGGGGGGGGGGGGGGGGGGGGCTGTAGGGCATGGGGCAGCGGTGCTCGAGGTGGGCGACGAGGACGCGATCGACGACGAAGAGGAAGGCGAGGCGGCTCTGGCGAGTGGCTTGAGGAGGAGACGAGGAGGCGAGATCCGACGTCGGGGAGGCGGAATGAGGCGGCGACGGTGAGCGCTGTCGACGGGGTTGGCGCTAGTAGCGGCGCACGGCAATAGAGGTGAAAGGATCGGGGTTCACTGCCCCGATCCAGAACGTGGAGGGGAGTGGGCGTCGTGGGGTGGCGGCGGGTGAGGGAGACGACGGGAGAGGTGGGGTTTGTGCGGGGGAGTGGGGTGGCCGGGCTAGGGTTCGGTCACCCCAGGGGGTGTTGTAGGTGCCAGCTGGGCCGGCCTGGTTGGCCCGATGGCCAACTGGGCCGAGGCCTAGTGGGGGGTCCTTTTTTGTATATTCTTTTCTGTTTTTATTTTATTTTACTTTTCTGTTTTCTATTATAGTTTTTAATAGTTTTCAGTTTTGTAAATTTATAAGAGCAGTACCTAAATGGAGGTTGTAAATTAGCCCACTTCCATAATATATTTTGGTATTTTTAAAATATTTAGTTCGCATTTTTATAAATTTCAAAAGGGCATTTATAATAGGTTTAGCTGATGTTTTAATTATTTTAGTGCATTGGAATAATTTATAGAAGTTTGGTTTCTTCACCATAATTACCTACACATTATTTGGCACAACCCGAACATTTTAGTTTCAATATTTGAAAAGTTTTATTGTTTGCTTGATTTTGAATTTGAATCGGTTTCGAACCATCGCGAGATCGACAATAGTAACCGTGATGACATGGCATCATTAGATGGGAATTACTGTAGCTTAATTATCCGGGCGTCACACTATTCCAAATAACTGTTCTACTATACGAATCCGGTTTACTACTCAAAATCATCCAGATTAGTGTCAAAGATTGCGTCGGCGTAACACTTTACGACGAACTCTTTTACCACCTCCATAATCGAGAATATTCCTTAGTCCACTAGTTACTAAGGATAAGTTCGACCGCTGTCATGTGATCCATTCCTGGATCACTCTTGTACCCCTTGACTGACTCATGGCAAGGCACACTTCAGGTGTAGTACACAGCATAGCATACTATAGAGCCTACGTCTAAAGCATAGGGGACAACCTTCGTCCTTTCTCTCTATTCTGCCGTGGTCAGGTCTTGAGTCTTACTCAATACTCATACCTTATGACACAGCCAAGAACTCCTTCTTTGCCGATCTATATTTGAACTCCTTCAAAATTTTGTCATGGTATGTGTTCGTTTGAAAGTACTATTAAGCGTTTTGATCTATCCTTATAGATCTTGATGCTCAATGTTCAAGTAGCTTAATCCATGTTTTCCATCGAAGAACACTTTTCAAATAACCCTGCATGCTTTCCAGAAATTCTACATCATTTTTGATCAACAATATGTCAACAACATATACTCATCAAAAATTCTATAGTGCTCCCACTCACTTCTTTGGAAATACAAGTTTCTCATAAACTTTGTATAAACCCAAAATCTTTGGTCATCTCGTCAAAGCGTATATTCCAACTCCGAGATGCTTACTCCAGTCTTTAGAAAGATTGCTGGAGCTTTGCATACTTGTCAGAATTTTTCAGGATTGACAAAACCTTCTGGTTGTATCACATACAACCTTTCCTCAAGAAAAATGTCGAGGAAACAATGTTTTGACATCCTATCTGCAAGATTTCATAAATATTGCAGTAACTGCTAACATAATTCTAACAGACTCTTAGCATCGCTATGAGTGAGAAAGTCTCATCGTAGTCAACTCCTTGAACTTGTCGGGAAACATCATAACGGCAAGTCGAGCTTTCTTAATGGTGACACTTACCATCATTGTCTGTCTTCCTTAAAATACATCTGCACCTAACAGCCTTACGACCATCAAGTAGTTCTTTCAAAGTCTATACTTTGTTTTATACGTGGATCCTCTCTCGGATTTTATGGCCTCGAGCCATTCGTCGAAATCCGAGCCCACCATCGCTTCTCCATAGCTCATAGGTTCATTGTTGTCTAGCAACATGACTTCCAAGACAGGATTACGTACCACTCTGAAGTAGTACACATCCTTGTCGACCTATGAGGTTTGGTAGTGACTTGATCCGAAGTTTCATGATCACTATCATAAGCTTCCACTTCAATTGGTGTAGGTGCCACAGGAACAACTTCTTGTGCCCTGCTACACACTAGTTGAAGTGACGGTTCAATAACCTCATCAAGTCTCCACCATCCTCCCACTCAATTCTTTTGAGAGAAACTTTTCCTCGAGAAAGGACCCGTTTCTAGAAACAATCACTTTTGCTTCCGGATCTGAAATAGGAGGTATACCCAACTGTTTTGGGTATTCTATGAAGATGCATTTATCCGCTTTGGGTTCAAGCTTATCTGCCTGAAACTTTTTTCACATAAGCGTCGCAGCCCCAAACTTTTAAGAAACGACAGCTTAGGTTTCTCTAAACCATAGTTCATATGGTGTCGTCTCAACGGAATTGTGTGGTGCCCTATTTAAAGTGAGTGCGGTTGTCTCTAATGCCTAACCTATAAACGATAGTGGTAATTCGATAAGAGACATCATGGTATGCACCATATCCAATAGGGTGCAGTTATGATGTTCGGACACACCATCACACTATAGTGGTCCAGGCGGTATTAGTTGTGAAACAATTTCCACAATGTCTTAATTGTGTGCCAAACTCGTAACTCAGATATTCATCTCTATGATCATATCATAGACATTTTATCATCTTGTCACGATGATCTTCAACTTCACTCTTAAATTACTTAAACCTTTCAATAATTCAGACTTGTGTTTCATCACGTAAATATACTCAGCATCTACTCAAATCATCTATGAAGTAAGAACATAATGATATCCACTGCGTGCCTCAACACTTATTGGACTGCACACATCAAAATGTATTAATTCCAACAAGTTGCTTTCTTGTTCCATCTTACTGAAAATGAGGCCTTTCAGTCATCTTGCCCATGTGGTATGATTTGCATGTCTCAAGTGATTCAAAATCAAGTGAGTCCAAATGATCCATCTGCATGGAGTTTCTTCATGCATATCTACCAATAGACATGGTTCGCATGTCTCAATCTTTTCAAAACGAGTGAGTCCAAAGATCCATCAACATGGAGCTTAGTCATGCATTTTATACCAATATGACTCAAATGGCAGTGCCACAAGTATGTGGTACTATCATTACTATCTTATATCTTTTGGCATGAACATGTGTATCACTACGATCGAGATTCAATGAACCATTCATTTTAGGTGCAAGACCATTGAAGGTATTATTCAAATAAGCAGAGTAACCATCATTCTCCTTATATGAATAATCATATTGCGATAAACACAATCCAATCATGTCTATGCTCAATGCAAACACCAAATAAAAATTATTTAGGTTTAACACCAATCTCGATGGTAGAGGGAGCATGCGATGCTTGATCATATCAACCTTGGAAACACTTCCAACACATATCGTCATCTCACCTTCAGCTAGTCTCTGTTTTACTCCGTAGCCTTTTATTTCGAGTTACTAACACTTAGCAACTGAACCGGTATTTTAATACCCTGCTGCTACTAGGAGTACTAGTAAAGTACACATTTAATATATGTCCAATACACACTTCTGTCAACCTTGACAGCCTTCTCATCTACCAAGTATCTAGGGTGGTTCTACTTTAGTGACCGTTCCCCTCATTACAGAAGCACTTGGTCTCGGGTTTGGTTCAACCTTGGGTTTCCTCACTAGAGCAACAACTGATTTGCCATCTCATGAAGTATCCCTTCCTTGCCCTTGCCCTTCTTGAAACTAGTGGTTTTACTAACCATCAACAACTGATGCTCCTATTTGATTTCTACTTTCGCGGTGTCAAACATCGCGAGTTGCTCAAGGATCATCATGCCTATCCCTGATATGTTATAGTTCATCACGAAGCTCCAATAGCTTGGTGGCAGTGACTATGGAGAATCATCACTATCTCATCTGGAAGATTAACTCCCACTCAATTCAAGTGATTGTAGTACTCAAACAATCTGAGCACATGCTCAAAGATTGAGCTTTTCTCCCTTAGTTTGCAGGCTTAAGAAACTTGTCAGAGGTCTCATACTTCTTGACGCGGGCACTAGTCTGAAATCCCAATTTCAGTCTTTGGAACATCTCATATGTTCTGTGACATTTCAAAAACTATCTTTGGTGCCACAATTCTAAACCGTTAGCATTATGCACTGAACTATCACGTAGTCATCAAAACGTGTATGTCAGATGTTCGCAACATCCACAACCGACGCTCGAGGTTCAGCTCACTGAGCGGTGCATTAAGGACATAATCCTTCTGCGCAGCAATGAGGACAATCCTCAGTTTACGGACCCAGTCCGTATAATTGCTACTATCAACTCTCAACTAAATTTTCTCTAGGAACATATCTAAAATAGTAGAACCAAAGCGTGAGCTACGACATAATTTGCAAAGACCTTTTGACTATGTTCATGATAATTAAGATCATCTAATCAAATTATTCAATGAACTCCCACTTAGATAGACATCCCTCTAGTCATCTAAGTGATACATGATCTGAGTCAACTAGGCCGTGTCCGATCATCACGTGAGACGGACTAGTCATCATCGGTGAACATCTTCATGTTGATCGTATCCACTATACGACTCATGTTCGACCTTTCGGTCTTTCGTGTTCCGAGGCCATGTCTGTACATGCTAGGCTCGTCAAGTTAACCTAAGTGTATTGCATGTGTAAATCTGGCTTACACCCGTTGTATGCGAACGTTAGAACCTATCACACCCGATCATCACGTGGTGCTTCGGAACAACGAACCTTAGCAACGGTGCATAGTTAGGGGGAACACTTTCTTGAAATTATTGCGAGGGATCATCTTATTTATGCTACCTTCGTTCTAAGCAAATAAGATGTAAAACATGATAAACATCACATGCAATCAAATAGTGACATGATATGGCCAATATCATTTTGCTCCTTTGATCTCCATCTTCGGGGCGCCATGATCATCATTGTCACCGACATGACACCATGACCTCCATCATCATGATCTCCATCATCGTGTCTTCATGAAGTTGTCTCGCCAACTATTACTTCTACTACTATGGCTAACTGTTAGCAATAAAGTAAAGTAATTACATGACGTTTATGTTGACACGCAGGTCATAAATAAATTAAGACAACTCCTATGGCTCCTGCCGGTTGTCATACTCATCGACATGCAAGTCATGATTCCTATTACAAGAACATGATCAATCTCATACATCACATATATCATTCATCACATCCTTTTGGCCATATCACATCACACGGCATATGCTGCAAAAACAAGTTAGACGTCCTCTAATTGTTGTTGCAAGTTTTTACGTGGCTGCTATAGGTTTCTAGCAAGAACGTTTCTTACCTACGCCAAAACCACAACATGATATGCCAATTTCTATTTACCCTTCGTAAGGACCCTTTTCATCGAATCCGATCCGACTAAAGTGGGAGAGACAGACACCCGCTAGCCAGCTTATGCAACTAGTGCATGTCAGTCGGTGGAACCAGTCTCACGTAAGTGTACATGTAAGGTCGGTCCGGGCCGCTTCATCCCACAATGCCGCCGAATCAAGATAAGACTAGTAAAGGCAAGTAAATTGACAAAATCGACGCCCACAACAACTTGTGTTCTACTCGTGCATAGAAACTACGCATAGACCTAGCTCTGATACCACTGTTGGGGATCGTAGAATAATTCAAAAAATTTCCTACGTGTCACCAAGATCAATCTATGGAGAGACTAGCAACGAGAGAGAGGAGTGCATCTTCATACCCTTGAAGATCGCTAAGTGGAAGCGTTCAAGAGAACGGGGTTGATGGAGTCGTATTCGTCGTGATCCAAATCACCGATGACCAAGCGCCGAACGGACGGCACCTCCGCATTCAACACACGTACGGTTGGGAGAGATGTCCCCTCCTTCTTGATCCAGCAAGGGGAGAGGAGAGGTTGATGGAGATCCAGCAGCACGACGGCGTGGTGGTGGAAGTAGCGGGATCTCGGCAGGGCTTCGCCAAGCACCAACGAGAGGGAGAGGTGTCACGGAGGGAGAGGGAGGCGCCAGGGACTTGGGGTGTGGCTGCCCTCCTCCCCTCCACTATATATAGGGGCCAGGGGGGCGCCGACCCCTCTAGATCCCATCTAGATGGGGGGGCGGCGGCCAAGGGGGTGGCTTGGCCCCCAAGCCAAGTGGAGGCGCCCCCCACCACTAGGGTTTCTAACCCTAGGCGCAGGGGGAGGCCTAAGGGGGGCGCACCAGCCCACCAGGGGCTGGTTACCTTCCCACTTCAGCCCATGGGGCCCTCCGGGATAGGTGGCCCCACCCGGTGGACCCCCGGGACCCTTCCGGTGGTCCCGGTACAATACCGGTGCCCCGAAACTTTCCCGGTGGCCGAAACTGGTCTTCCTATATATAAATCTTTACCTCCGGACCATTCCGGAACTCCTCGTGACGTCCGGGATCTCATCCGGGACTCCGAACAACTTTTGGGTTACCGCATACTAATATCTCTACAACCCTAGCGTCACCGAACCTTAAGTGTGTAGACCCTACGGGTTCGGGAACCATGCAGACATGACCGAGACAACTCTCCGGCCAATAACCAACAGCGGGATCTGGATACCCATGTTGGCTCCCACATATTCCACGATGATCTCATCGGATGAACCACGATGTCAAGGATTCAATCAATCCCGTATACAATTCCCTTTGTCTATCAGTACGATACTTGCCCGAGATTCGATCGTCGGTATCCCGATACCTTGTTCAATCTCGTCACCGGCAAGTCTCTTTACTCGTTCCGTAACACATCATCCCGTGATCAACTCCTTGGTCACATTGTGCACATTATGATGATATCCTACTGAGTGGGCCCAGAGATACCTCTCCGTTTACACGGAGTGACAAATCCCAGTCTCGATTCGTGCCAACCCAACAGACACTTTCCGAGATACCCGCAGTGCACCTTTATAGCCACCCAGTTACGTTGTGACGTTTGGTACACCCAAAGCATTCCTACGATATCCGGGAGTTGCACAATCTCATGGTATAAGGAAATGATACTTGACACTAGAAAAGCTTTAGCATACGAACTACACGATCTTGTGCTAGGCTTAGGATTGGGTCTTGTCCATCACATAATTCTCCTAATGATGTGATCCCGTTATCAAGGACATCCAATGTCCATGGTCAGGAAACCGTAACCATCTATTGATCAACGAGCTAGTCAAATAGAGGCTTACTAGGGACGTGGTGTTGTCTATGTATCCACACATGTATCTGAGTTTCCTATCAATACAATTCTAGCATGGATAATAAACGATTATCATGAACAAGGAAATATAATAATAACTAATTTATTATTGCCTCTAGGGCATATTTCCAACATAGCCACCTCGGTGACCGCATATCATTAATGTGGGCGGCATACGGACATACAGACGACACTTGTGTCATTTGAAGGCGGAGCAATCGCCTGCACCAGGAAGCGGGGTGGGCTGCGGACTGTTTCAGGTAGAAAGCGCGCGCGGGCGAGGGAGGCGGTCTGGGTGGGCCAGGGCAGTCATACTCATGCTTGGCAGTGGGTCAGTCCAGCAGCTGGACATGCTGGCTCGCCAACAAGCTCGCCAAGCTGAGCAACGGCAATCAGACGATGGACGTAGCTTCCGACCAGGAGCCGGCGCCATTGTCTAAACCGGTTCATGTCATGTTCACCACAGAGTAGGTGCAACCGCACTTCGACGCTCTAATGGAGGAAGAGCTACCAGCGCAGGAGGACCTGTGCTGCAACCTCCGTCTCGTCAACGAGCGCCGGTGAACAAGCGCATGACAATGCCATCGCGGACATGTGTCCCAATGATCCTGGCTTCCCGAATGAGCAGCGGGCGCTATATCAGACTATCCGTAGGGCCTGTGAGGCCCTCTCCGTCATCCTTCAAGTTGTTGCGCTCGTCGTGGCACCGCTGTCTCGTGGTGTCAACATGGTCAATAGACATGAGGAATGAGGAGATGACTTTACTTGGAGAGGATGACAGCGGGGACCCACCAGGGCCATAGTCGCACGTACACAAGTGCCTCCTTATTATATACTACATCACGGTCTCACACCATTGTCAACCTATGTAGTCAATAAATGAGAAAATTGTGCAAGGAGCGGCCGATAGCTGGGACCAAGCAGCTCGAGCAGTATTTGTGGTTTTGAGGTGTGAGCACTGCAGAGTTTTTCTTGAGCGATGTTTTCATTTGTTTAAGACAAGAGCGATGTTTTCGTTGTTGTTCAGAGGAGAGCATGGTATTAACTGGGTGGGCTGTGCCCATCTAGCCCAGGCCAGATATCCAGCCCAGATATTACTTTTTTCAAGCTGAAAATGGTTAGCCCAGCTATACTGTTTTTGACGAATGCCCAGGCAATATCAACTTGTTATTCTCCGCCCCATTGGGCTGCAAATCTTTCCTAGGAGGGATGCATTAGGATTAACAAGAAAATGGGCTTTAAGAAATAATAAATGGGATGTAATTATAAAAACTGGGCTGTAACTAAAAAAATGCACTAACCACATAATTAGTTTATAAAATATTATTCTTGGATTTTGAAAATTTTAATTTCATTAATTGTTGCACGCGCAATGTTTCATTGGATTTTTACGTAAGACAAATTTATATTGAAATTGTATTTAATCTGACTAGAAATTTCGGGATAAAAATATTTTGGATCCCATCAAAATGTGGGAAATTTTATTGAATTCTGTTTTGAATGGTTGGTTTAAATTATTAATCGTTGTCCTAGCTAGAAAATCGGTTGTACTTTTAACAAACTATAAATGGGTTGTAGTAAATTCCATTAGAATTCAAAAATGGGATGTACATTCTTACAAATTTCAAATGGGCTATAAGTTCTCTGCCACACACTTGTGGGCCTACTAAGTTGATGCGTCCCCTAAAAAAATAAGTTGACGCGTATGCAAGGCTTTATCAACTTATAGGCAACACACGGTTCTAGCAACAGTGCCCGTTGGATGTCCATCCAACGGATGTCGTGCTTCTTCTTCAATCTTGGATATTCTAGCTTCACCCGCCCAAAAAATGATTCCTCCCCCTGACATCTGGGGCACACCGTTTCGGAGGCTGACCTATGGGCCTACTAAGTTGAGCGTTCCAAGGGCTTTGTCAACTGAGTCAATATAAACGATTCTAGCTGCAGTGACCGTACGATGTCCATCCAACGGTCGTCATGCTTCTTCAACCACTTGTCTTCTTGCTCCAGCCGCCCAAAGCAGTGCCAGTTGATACGTCTCCAATGTATCTATAATTTTTGATTTGCTCCATGCTATATTATCTTCTCTTTTGGATGTTTATGGGCTTTATTATACACTTTTATATCATTTTTGGGACTAACCTATTAACCCATAGCCCAGTGCCAGTTTCTGTTTTTACTTGTTTTAGGGTTTCAAAGAAAAGGAAAATCAAACGGATTCCAATTGACCTGAAAATTCACGGAACTCATTTTTGGAAGGAAAAAAGCCCAGAAGACTTGAAGTGCACGTAAGGGAAGCTTAGAGGAGGCCACGAGGTAGGGGGCGCGCCCTCCACCCTCGTGGGCCCCTCTGCCCCCCCTGACGTACTTCTTCCGCCTATATATCTCCATATACCCTAAAAACATCCGAGAGCACAATAGATTAAGAGTTCTGCCGCCAAAAGCCTCCGTAGCCACCGAAAACCAATCTAGACCCATTCCGGCACCCTGTCGGAGGGGGGAATCCCTCTCCGGTGGCCATCTTCATCATCCCGGTGCTCTCCATGACGAGGAGGGAGTAGTTCTCCCTCGGGGCTGAGGGTATGTACCAGTAGCTATGTGTTTGATCTCTCTCTCTCTCTCTCGTGTTCTTGAGGTGGTACGATCTTGATGTATCGCGAGCTTTGCTATTATATTTGGATCCTATGATGTTTTCTCCCCCCTCTACTCTCTTGTAATGGATTGAGTTTCCCCTTTGAAGTTATCTTATCGAATTGAGTCTTTAAAGATTTGAGAACACTTGATGTATGTCTTGCCGTGCGTATCTATGGTGACAATGGGATATCACGTGATTCACTTGATGTATGTTTTGGTGATCAACTTGCGGGTTCTGCCCATGAACCTATGCATAGGGGTTGGCACACGTTTTCGTCGTGATTCTCCGGTAGGAACTTTGGGGCACTCTTTGAGGTTCTATGTGTTGGTTGAATAGATGAATCTGAGATTGTGTGATGCATATCATATAATCATACCCACGGATACTTGAGGTGACATTAGGGTTTCGGTTGATTTGTGTCTTAAGGTGTTATTCTAGTACAAAATCTAGGGCTGTTTGTGACACTTATAGGAATAGCCCAACGGATTGATTGGAAAGAATAACTTTGAGGTGGTTTCGTACCCTACCATAATCTCTTCGTTCCTTCTCCGCTATTAGTGACTTTGGAGTGACTCTTTGTTGCATGTTGAGGGATAGTTATATGATCCAATCATGTTATTATTGTTGAGGGAACTTGCACTAGCGAAAGTATGAACCCTAGGCCTTGTTTCAATGCATTGCAATACCGTTTGTGCTCACTTTTATCATTAGTTACCTTGCTGTTTTTATATTTTCAGATTACAAAAACCATTATCTACTATCCATATTGCACTTGTATCACCATCTCTTCGCCGAACTAGTGCACCTATACAATTTACCATTGTATTGGGTGTGTTGGGGACACAAGAGACTCTTTGTTATTTGGTTGCAGGGTTGCTTGAGAGAGACCATCTTCATCCTACGCCTCCTACGGATTGATAAACCTTAGGTCATCCACTTGAGGGAAATTTGCTACTCTCCTACAAACCTCTGCACTTGGAGGCCCAACAACGTCTACAAGAAGAAGGTTGTGTAGTAGACATCAAGCTCTTTTCTGGCGCCGTTGCCGGGGAGGTGAGTGCTTGAAGGTATATCTTTAGATCTTGCAATCGAGTCTTTTAGTTTCTTGTTTTATCACTAGTTTAGTTTATAAAAGAAAACTCTAAAAAAATGGAATTGAGTTTGTCTCATACACTTCACCTTTTTAATATCTTTAGTAAGTATGATGGAAAGGAAAATTGTGCTCAAGTGCTAGAAGAAGAAATCTATAAAATGTTTGGCACTAAATCTTTGAATGATGAGCATGATTGCAATGTTGTTAGTACGAATTCTTTGAATATCCATGATACTAATGATGATTGCACTAATTATGATGTCTCCTATAAACATGTCAATTTTTGTGGAGTACATTGGGTTTGTACGAACACACCAAATAGGGAAGATAGATATTGCAAGAGGCATAAGCATTTATAAACTAAATGGTTACAAGAAGGCTAGATGATTGTGCTAAAAATTTATATTTTCTTAGTCGTACTTGTGAACTTTGCAGTGAGCAAGATCATTTCAATACCCAATGCAAATTGTTTCATGATCGTATCGTGTCCAAAAATTGTGATGACTTGATTTCCCTTGCACATCATAATGAACTTAGTTTGCTCTTGGGTTATGAAGAAATGAAACGTATAACTAAGGATATTGCAAAATTTGCCCTTGATAGAGTTCTTCATTTTGATCTAGAGGAAATTTATATGTATTGTGCGGTGAATTGTATTGAAAATCTTTATATTGCCAATTACATAAAGAAAAGAAAAGAAATAGAAGATGAAGAGAATACTAATGAAAGGGAAGAGGCTTCCCAATATCCTCCTATTGTTTCTTAGGATGAATCAGGTAACGAGGAGGAGCCTCCTATTCAACCAATCTCATTAATAAGGAGCTCCAAAAAGAGGATTGAACCCACACATGATGTGGTGAAGAAGAAGAAAAGAAAAAGGAAGGGAGGTAAAAAGATATATCCCCCAAATAATGCGTCTCCTATTACTATTGTGCCCCATGAAAATATAATTGTGGAAGATAATGATACTTCTTATGATCTTGAAAATCTTTTTGGCACTTGCTTGGAAGAATATGATAATTGCTATACTATTGGTGCTATCCATACTATTAATGATGAGAGTGATTATGCTTATGATATGAAAAGGCCCAAGCTTGGGGATGCTATGTTTGATGAAGATGATGTTTTTGAGAATATATTTGCTGCAATGAATGTTTGTCCCAAGCTTGGGGATGCTACATTTAATGAATATGATATTTTTAGTCTCCCAAGTTTTGATATGCAAATTTATAATGATGATAGCATGCCTCCTACTTATGATGATTATTGTGATGATACTTATGCTATAAAAAGTAGTGGTTATATTTGTAAAACTTGTCATGATTATGAATACCCCTTTTCTAAACATGACTCTTTAATGTGGAAACAATTTATAGTATTCGAGTCTCTTATGATGCTCCCACTATTCCTAATGAGAAGAATTTTGCTTATGTGGAGAGTAGTAAATTTTGTATGCTTGTAGATCATGAAAATAATGCTTTATGTGCTGGTTATATTGTTGAATTCATTCATGATGCTACAGAAAATTATTACGAGGGAGGAATATATGCTTGTAGGAATTGCAATAATATCAAGTTTCCTCTCTATGTGCTTAAAGTTTTGAAGTTATGCTTGTTTTACCTTCCTATGCAAGTTGATTCTTGTTCCCACAAGTTGTTTGCTCACAAAATACCTATGCATATGAAGTGGGTTAGACTTAAATGTGCTAGTCATATTCTTCATGATTATGTTTCAATTCTTATCCTTTATGTGAGCATCATTGAAATCATCATGCCTAGCTAGGGGCGTTAAACGATAGCGCTTGTTGGGAGGCAACCCAACTTTATTTTTGTTCCTTGCTTTTTGTTCTTGTTTAGTAATAAATAATTCATCTAGCCTCTGTTTAGATGTGGTTTTATGCTTTTAATTAGTGTTTGTGCCAAGTAGAACCTTTGGGAAGACTTGGGTGAAGTCTTTATGATCATGCTGTAAAAAACAGAAACTTTAGTGCTCACGAGAATTACTGCCATTTTTATTTGGAAAGTGATATTTAGTTAATTCGTTTTGCAGATGATTAATAGATAAATTCCTCAGGTCCAGAAATTTATTTGAGAATTTTATGAGTTCCATAAGTATACGTTTGATCCAGATTACTACAGACTGTTCTGTTTTTGACAGATTCTGTTTTTCATGCGTTGTTTACTTATTTTGATGAATCTATGGCTAGTAAAAGAGTTTATAAACCATAAAGAAGTTGGAATACAGTAGGTTTAACACCAAAATAAATCAAGAATGAGTTCATTACAGTACCTTGAAGTGGTGATTTATTTTCTTATACTAACGGAGCTTACGAGTTTTCTGTTAAGTTTTGTGTTGTGAAGTTTTCAAGTTTTGGGTAAGGATTCAATGGACTATGGAATAAGGAGTGGCAAGAGCCTAAGGTTGGGGATGTCCAAGGCACCCCATGGTAGTATTCAAGGATAGCCAAGAACCTAAGCTTGGGGATGCCCGGAAGGCATCCCCTCTTTCGTCTTCGTTCATCGGTAACTTTACTTGGAGCTATATTTTTATTTACCACATGTTATGTGTTTTGCTTGGAGCGTCATTTTGTTTTATTTAGTTTTTCTTGCTGTTTGACTAAAATATCAAGATCTGAAACTCTTAAATGTTAGAGAGTCTTCACATAGATGCATAATTATTCAACTACTCATTGTGCTTCACTTATATCTTTTAGAGCATGGTGGTAGTTTTATTTTGAAGAAATAGATGAACTCTCATGCTTCACTTAAATTATTTTGAGAGTCTTAAATAGCATGGTAATTTGCTTAAAATCCTAATATGCTAGGTATTCAAGATTAGTAAAATTTTCTTATGAGTGTTTTGAATACTAAGAGAAGTTTGATACTTGATAATTGTTTTGAGATATGGAGATGGTGATATTAAAGTCATGCTAGTTGAGTAGTTGTGAATTTGAGAAATACTTGTGTTGAAGCTTGTGATTCCCATAGCATGCACGCATGGTGAACCGTTATGTGATGAAGTCGGAGCATGATTTATTTATTGATTGTCTTCCTTATGAGTGGTGGTTGGGGACGAGCGATGGTCTTTTCCTACCAATCTATCCCCTAGGAGCATGCGCGTAATACTTTGCTTTGATAACCTGTAGATTTTTGCAATAAGTATATGAGTTCTTTATGACTAATGTTGAGTCCATGGATTATACGCACTCTCACCCTTCCACCTTTGCTAGCCTCTCTAATACCGCGCACCTTTCGTCGGTATCATACACCCACCGTATACCTTCCTCAAAACAGCCACCATACCTACCTATTATGGCATTTCCATAGCCATTCCAAGATATATTGCCATGCAACTTCACACCATTTCGTCTATTATGACACACTCCATCATTGTCATATTGCATATCCCGGTACACCGTCGGAGGCATTCATATAGAGTCATATTTTGTTCTAAGTATCGAGTTGTAATTGTTGAGTTGTAAGAAAAATAAAAGTGTGATGATCATCATTATTAGAGCATTGTCCCAGTGAGGAAAGGATGATGGAGACTATGATTCCCCCACAAGTCGGGATGAGACTCCGGATAAAAAATAAATAAAAGAGGCCAAAGAAGCCCAAATAAAAAAAGAGAAAGAAAAGAGGCCATAAAAAAGAGAAAATGCCCAAATAAAAAAAATAAAAAATGAGAGAAAAAGAGAGAATGGACAATGTTACTATCCTTTTACCACACTTGTGCTTCAAAGTAGCACCATGATCTTCATAGTAGAGAGTCTCTCATGTTATCACTTTCATATACTAGTGGGAATTTTTCATTATAGAACTTGGCTTGTATATTCCAATGATGGGCTTCCTAAAATTGCCCTAGGTCTTCATGAGCAAGCAAGTTGGATGCACACCCACTTAGTTTCTTTTTGAGCTTTCATATACTTATAGCTCTAGTGCATCCGTTGCATGGCATTCCCTACTCACTCACATTGATATCTATTGATGGGCATCTCCATAGCCCATTGATACGCCTAGTTGATGTGAGACTATCTTCTCCTTTTTTATCTTCTCCACAACCACCACTTTATTCCACCTATAGTGCTATATCCATGGCTCACGCTCATGTATTGCGTGAAGATTGAAAAAGTTTTGAGAATGTTAAAAGTATGAAACAATTGGTTGGCTTGTCATTGGGGTTGTGCATGATTTAAATATTTGTGTGGTGAAGATAGAGCATAGCCAGACTATATGATTTTGTAGGGATGAACTTTCTTTGGCCATGTTATTTCAAGAGGACATGATTGCTTAGTTCGTATGCTTGAAGTATTATTATTTTTATGTCAATACGAACTTTTATCTTGAATCTTTCGGATCTGAATATTCATGCCACAGTTAAGAAGAATTACATTGAAATTATGCCAAGTAGCACTCCGCATCAAAAATTCTGTTTTTATCATTTACCTACTCGAGGACGAGCAGGAATTAAGCTTGGGGATGCTGATACGTCTCCAACGTATCTATAATTTTTGATTGCTCCATGCTATATTATCTTCTATTTTGGATATTTATGGGCTTTATTATACACTTTTATATCATTTTTGGGACTAACCTATTAACCCAGAGCCCAGTGCCAGTTTCTGTTTTTACCTTGTTTTAGGGTTTCGAAGAAAAGGAAAATCAAACGGAGTCCAATTGACCTGAAACTTCACGGAACTCATTTTGGGAAGGAAAGAAGCCCAGAAGACTTGAAGTGCACGAAAGGGAAGCTTCGAGGAGGCCACAAGGTAGGGGGCGCGCCCACCCCCCTGGGCGCGCCCTCCACCCTCGTGGGCCCCTCGTGGCCCCCCTGACGTACTTCTTCCGCCTATATATCTCCATATGCCCTAAAAACATCCGAGAGCACAATAGATCGGGAGTTCCGCCGCCAGAAGCCTCCGTAGCCACCGAAAACCAATCTAGACCCGTTCCGGCACCCTGCCGGAGGGGGGAATCCCTCTCCGGTGGCCATCTTCATCATCCCGGTGCTCTCCATGACGAGGAGGGAGTAGTTCTCCCTCAGGGCTGAGGGTATGTACCAGCAGCTATGTGTTTGATCTCTCTCTCTCTCTCGTGTTCTTGAGGTGGTACGATCTTGATGTATCGCGAGCTTTGCTATTATATTTGGATCCTATGATGTTTTCTCCCCCCTCTACTCTCTTGTAATGGCTTGAGTTTCCCCTTTGAAGTTATCTTATCGGATTGAGTCTTTAAAGATTTGAGAACACTTGATGTATGTCTTGCCGTGCGTATCTGTGGTGGCAATGGGATATCACGTGATTCACTTGATGTATGTTTTGGTGATCAACTTGTGGGTTCTGCCCATGAACCTGTGCATAGGGGTTGGCACACGTTTTCGTCGTGATTCTCCGGTAGGAACTTTGGGGCACTCTTTGAGGTTCTATGTGTTGGTTGAATAGATTAATCTGAGATTGTGTGATGCATATCGTATAATCATACCCATGGATACTTGAGGTGACATTGGAGTATCTAGGTGACATTAGGGTTTTGGTTGATTTGTGTCTTAAGGTGTTATTCTGGTACGAACTCTAGGGCTGTTTGTGACACTTATAGGAATAACCCAACGAATTGATTGGAAAAAATAACTTTGAGGTGGTTTCGTACCCTACCATAATCTTTTCGTTCGTTCTCCACTATTAGTGACTTTGGAGTGACTCTTTATTGCATGTTGAGGGATAGTTATATGATCCAATTATGTTATTATTGTTGAGGGAACTTGCACTAGCGAAAGTATGAACCCTAGGCCTTGTTTCAACGCATTACAATACCGTTTGTGCTCACTTTTATCATTAGTTACCTTGCTGTTTTTATATTTTCAGATTACAAAAACCATTATCTACTATCCATATTGCACTTGTATCACCATCTCTTCGCCGAACTAGTGCACCTATACAATTTACCATTGTATTGGGTGTGTTGGGGACACAAGAGACTCTTTGTTATTTGGTTGCAGGGTTACTTGAGAGAGACCATATTCATCCTACGCCTCCTACGGATTGATAAACCTTAGGTCATCCACTTGAGGGAAATTTGCTACTGTCCTACAAACCTCTGCACTTGGAGGCTCAACAATATCTACAAGAAGATGGTTGTATAGTAGACATCACCAGTCGTGCCGCCTGCTCCTGCCTCCCGTGGCCGGCTGTGCTGCCGCGGAGGCCTCACAGTCCGCTACTACTCCCACCACTGGCAGGCCCTACGACGATGACAGCCTCACACAGTAGCCGAACCAGTGAACCCACGTACTTCTCTCCATGTGGGCATCCACTTCCGCGTCTTCCCCGGCTCCACGTCGTTCCCTTCCTAGGCCTCGCCATCGTCCACCGCCTTGGTGCTCTCAGCACGGCGTGGTCAACATGGTCAACGAACGACTTCCATGGAAAGAGTACTGTACGTGGAGAGGCTGACAGGTGGGTCCACGCCCGCAGCAAGGAAGTGCCTCCTTATTACGTGGAAAATAATGATTCCTCCACCTGACAGCAGGGACCCACCAGACGGGCCACCGTATTTCACAAAAAAAGTTCCACCCTGACTGCTGCGACCCACCAGCTACATCTTCGCATGCAAGGAAGTGCCTGACAGTCGAGACCCACCCGGTCGAAGCGTATGTAGCGTTGTCATTCTGGTCGCAAACATGTACGTACATACGATCGGCCTGCCTGCAGGCTGCAGCGATGAACCATGGCCGTGTAAGGAAGGGCACATGTCGTAGTAGAGGCACACACGTAGCATGTACATGTATGTACAACAGCCAGGGTGCAAGAAAGTAAATACGACCACGTACGTACATACGGGTGGGGTCTTGGACGCCTACTCGCGCATACGTACGGCCAGGGCTCGTGTACATGGTTGTGGCTCGGTCAGAACGGAGAAACTACGTCGTCGTGGTGTTCATGGGGAAGCAACGGAATGCGTCGTGTTCATCAGGAGGCAACGGAATGCGTGCTGTTCATCGGGAGCCAACCAGCTTGGACAGAACAGCCGTTGGAAACGAGGCCTGACGTACCGCAGAACAGAGGAAATGACCTTGTGTTCGAGCGGCCACGGTCGAAACGGGATCCTGTTCATCGGGAGGGGTCTGGCATACCGCAAAACGGAGGAAACGGACCTCCTACGGTCAAAATGGGGTCCTGTTGATCGGGAGGGGTGTGGCGTACCGCAAAACGAAGGAAATGTACTTGTGTTGGAGCGCTACGGTCGAAACGGGGGTCCTGTTCATCGGGAGGGGTGTGGCGTACCGCAAAATGGAGGAAATGGACTTGTGTTGGAGCGCTACGGTCAAAACGGGGGTCCTGTTCATCGGGAGGGGTGTGGCGTACCGCAAACGGGACTCCATGGGATACTGTTCATCTCCATCGTCGACCTCCTCCAGCCTCCACGAGCTACTGTTCATCCACCGTCGACCTCCTCCAGCCTCCACCTGTGACTGTTCATCCACGGGCTCCTGTTCATCCAGCCTCCACCGACTACTGTTCAACCAGCCCTCTCCACGGGGTCTTGTTCAACCACCCCTCCACGAGCTACTGTTCATCCAGCCCTCCACTGGCTACTGTTCAACCAGCCCTCCACCGGCTACTTTTCAACCAGCCCTCCACGGGGTCCTGTTCATCCACTGGCTCGATTGATCGGGGTACTGTTCATCCAGCGGCAACGGCCTCTACTACCATGGGGTCCTGTTCATCCAACCCCCCACTGGGAACAGTTCATCCAAACCCGACAACAACGCTCACTGTTCATCAAGAGGCAGCATCGATCAACTTCAGTTAGCGGCAGTAGCGAAGGAATCACTCGGGTTCATTTAATGGCAAGGGATCGATCGATCGCCCGGGTTCAGTAACGCGTAGCCTGCAGTGCAATCGCTCGGGTTCAGTTAGAGCGCAACGCCTCGCACACACGCGGGTACGTACGAGAGAAACGCGCATCACTCGGCTCTGACCACCCGCCGTAACCAGGAAGTCCCCCGATATTTTCCTCCCCCTCGCTTCTACCACGGTTTTCTCCGTCATGGATGGCCCAAAGAATGTCATGCAGCTGCGTCTCCGGCCCGCCCAGGATGAAAAGCCCATTTTCTATCATGATTTTTTATCATAGAAGTAGGAACCCAACACATCTATGATGATACCGGGTTCTGTCACAATTATCATCATAGAAGTGTCATAAGCATGACATAATTTTTTCGTTTTTTTTCGTTCGGCCCAAAATGTCACGGATGTGTATTTTTTTGTAGTGAAGGATCAAATCTCGTAGTGACAGATATGTAAAATAAAATAACAGTAATAAAATTGCAGGAAGGTATTTTTTGATTTTATATATGATAAAAGTAGACCTCGGGGCCATAATTATCACTAGAGGCTTCTCTCTCGAACAAAACACATATGGTGGGTAAAAAAATTACTGTTGGACAATTGATAGAAAAGCGCATAGTTATAGTGATATTCAAGTCAACGATCATGTATATAGGCATCATGTCTGAGACAAGTAGACAGACTCCTTCCTACATCACCTACTATTACTCAACCCATCAACCGCTATCCAGCATGCATCTAGAGTATTAAGTTAGTAAAAATGGAGTAATGCCTTAAGCAAGATGATATGATGTAGATAAAGTAAATCAAACCAATATGAATAAACTCCGTCGTTTTCCTCTTAATGGCAAAAATACAAATACATGTCTTGTCTCCTACTTCGTCACTGGGATATAGAGCAAGATTGAAACCATTACAAAGCACCACTCCCAT
Source organism: Triticum urartu (assembly GCF_003073215.2). Lineage (NCBI taxonomy): Eukaryota > Viridiplantae > Streptophyta > Magnoliopsida > Poales > Poaceae > Triticum > Triticum urartu. Next base: position 366,351,454 of record NC_053024.1, read on the forward strand.
TGCAAGATAAATCAATCTAGTTAGCCAAACCAAACAGATAGATTGGAGAGAAATACAAAGCTACAATAATCATGTATAAAAGAATTCATAGACGATTAATTCATGACTAATCTGATGATAAACCCACAATTCATCGGATCCCAACAAACACACCGTAAAAGAAGATTACATCATATAGAACTCCATCGAGGAGAACATTGTATTGAAGATCAAAGAGAGAGAAGAAGCCATCTAGCTACTAGCTATGGACCCGTAGGTATGTGGTGAACTACTCACACATCATCAGAAGGGCAATAATATTGATGTGGAAGCCCTCTATGATCAATTTCCCCTCCCGCGGAGTACTAGAAAAGGCCTCTAGATGGGATCGTGAAAGAACAGAAACTTGCGGCAGGGGAACAAGTATTTTGGGTGGCTCTTTGTTGATTTCCCGATTTCAAAGAATTTATAGAGGTGAAATTAGGTCAGACGGAGCCACGAGGAGCCCACAAGGCATAAGGGTGCTCCCTGTTGCCTCGCTGGCTCCTCGTTTGCCTTCTGGTCTCCTCCCGATGCTTCTAGGGTCTCTCTTGTCCAGAAAAAAATGTCAAAAAGTTTGTAGCGTTGTGACTTCGTTTGATACCAATTTCTTGGAAAACTAAAAACAACAACTGGCACTTGGCACTGGGTTAATATGTTAGTCCCAAAAAAAGATATATAGTTGCATATAAAACATCAAAGGTTTATACTATAATAGCATGGAACAATAAAAAATTATAGATACATTGGAGACGTATCAACCTGCATGTAAAAACAACATTAGTGACAAATGGTTGGCTGATACGTCTCAAGCATGTCTACATTTCGAAACACTTTGTAGCACCCAAGATGCGTCTATCCCAATCACGTGATGGATTCATGATTGGGGCGCAACCGCATTTCGAGCGTATAGCAAGGTGGACATCATTACAACATACCATGTACTGAATAGATGAGAATACAAGATAAAGTCTTACACTCGCCGCAAGTTACAACATGAATACAACAGTTCATCAATCATAGCAATCATCGTACAAAAGAGCAGGATCCGACTACGGATGAAACCAAACAAAAGAGAAGAACGACATCCACCTTGCTAATCCCAGGTTCCCCAACCCTGAACCTATCCCTTGATCGAAGAAGAAGAAGTAGAAGAATTCCAAACAAGCAAGCATTGCACTCGCGTCAGATCATCGCATTACCTTTACCTACAACTGTTGTTGTAGTAATCTATGAGCCACGAGGACTCAACAATCCCATTACCATGGGTATCAAGACTAGAAAAGCTTAATGGGTATGGAGTGGATAAGCGGTGAGGTTGCAGCAAGCGACTAAGCATTGTATGGTGGCTCCCTTGCGAGTACAAGAGTAAGATGAGAAACTACGCAAATGGTCATAAACTAGTAATGATCAAGAAGTGATCCTGAACTACTTATGTTCAAGCATAACCCCACTGTGTTCTCTTCTCGACTCCCTCGAAAAGAGGCCGTCACGGTTACGCACACAGTTGGTGTATTTTAATTGAGTTTAGTTCAAGTCCACTACAACCGAATATAAAAAATTCCCATCTGCCACATAACTGTGGGCACGGCTCCCGAAAGTTTAAACCCTACAAGGGTGTCCCAACTTAGCCCATGACAAGCTCACGACCCGCGGAGACAATCCTCCATCGCTGGACCCTCCAATCAGACTTGGAATCCCGGTGCACAAGACATTTCGACAATGGTAAAACAAGTCTAGCAAGACCTCCCGGCATGCCGACACCCTGATAGTAGCCGTGCGTATCTCGTCTTAGGCCTCGTCCGGATGGGAAAGCCTAGGAATAAAACCAGATCCTCGGGTTGCCCTGTGGTGGCCCCGTAGTCTGCCCGTTTGGGACCAACACCATTAGGACTGCCCCCCTGTATTATGTTAAAAGAATCCTCGGGGATGCGACCCCCTATGCTAATTAATTAATTATCAGGTTTAGTTATTATGTTGGGCAAATAGTAAAACCAATGTTGGGTCTTGCTGGAAGAGTTTTATTCAAAGCGAACTATCAAGGGGGGCCATAAACCCTCATCGTGTTAGGGACGCAAAATCAAGGAACATAACACCGGTATGATGGAAACTAAGGCAGCAACAGTGGAACAAAACACCAGGCAAAAGGCCGAGCCTTCCACCCTTTACAAGTATATAGATGCATTAATTAAATAAGAGATATTTTGATATCCCATGATATCCATGTCCAAACATGGAACAACCTGCACTGCACCTGCAACTAGCAACTAGCAACGCTATAAGAGGGGCTGAGCAAAGCGGCAACATAGCCAAACAATAGTTTGCTGGGATGGTGAAAAGGTTAGAGGGTGCTTCATGGCATATTGGAAGGCTTGATAAACAAGTGGTAGGTTGCGCGACATAGCGATAACATCGAGACAACAAGCATAGCAAAGATAGTAGTGAGATCCAAGGTGACAGTCATCTTGCCTGAAATCCCGCTAGGAAGAAGACCGAATCCATGAAGTAGACGAACCAAAGTATTTGAACGAATCCTCACAATCACAACATAACCGAAACTATGAAGGACAAGCGCAACTGGAAAGAAGCAAACAACATAGTGAACAAACAAGCACAATCATGGCATGATGCACAATCAAATATGACGCATGTCCATTTTAATGAGGCATGGCATGACAAAGTTTAACAAACAATACTACAAATTAAGTGGAGCTCAATATGCAACGGGTTGCATATTGACGAAACACCACATGCAATTATTTAGTTCACTCCCATTTATGCTACTTATCAATATTAAATGTTGGTTAGCATGGCAAGAAGTGAAGCATAATTAAACTAACTATTTAGGCAAGTTTATATGAGGTCGAAAATAATAAACAACAAGTCTAGAAAATCCCCACATGACATTTAGTAATTTAATGCAAACAACAATTTTAAACATTTTAAATGTTGTTAGCATGATGTGGATGACATATTCAAGTTTTATGCAATTTTATGAAAATGTTAATATGAGCATGTGATGAAGCATTTTGTCACCATGGCGGAAAGAAAGGGTGCCACGGCAACAAATCCAAAAATGATGCCACGACAACATATCGGTTCTGGTAACTCATGGAGATACCGGTGCAAAAGGAAGTGTGGATGTGTGAAACATGCAAGAGTGATGGGGAGTGATCCTGGTTGCCGAGTGTCCCGTGGGTCGACGACATGAAAAACATGGAGGAACGAGCAAAGGCAACTCGGACACAGTGCAAACACGAGCATCTGATACAACACACATGCATTCATCCACGAGCGGTCGTCTCGGCGGTTATACCTTTAAAGCATGCAATCGGGATGATTCGGGCTCGATGGGATGTAAAGGGAGTAGACGTTCTCAGGACGGTCTAGCGAAAGTAGTGGTACTCGTGGTCTTGTCGAAGCCATGGTGACAGTAGTTGTACATGGTTCAAAGAGGAACTTGACGACTCTTAGACCTCCTAGGGTTGATGGTAGTCGCACTTCACGGTCTTGGCGTGCGGTAGTCGTTCGGGTGTCTATGTGGTCTTGCTGGTGGTGTACTTGTCGATATCCGGGGCGGTCTCGACGCATTTGTGTGTAGAGGTACTTGGAAGTTTCTTGTAGTCGGTCTTGACGGTCTTGACGGCTTGACTAGGGCCTTGGTCAACAAGGCAGGTTTTGGTTGTGGCTCGATGCGGCTTGTGCTGCTGGTCGCTCCCTTTGCGAGGTGACTGAACAAAGGCGTCGGTAGGGGAACTCCGGTGCAGAACGCAGCGAGGCAGGGGCACGACGAGGACCTCTGGATCCGGCGAGGAGTCGAACATGGAGGTCGGGGATGGGTCGTTGAGGCTGGATCCAGTACGGAGGAGGTCACTGGCGAGGCAGTGGAAGGCGGGGCGCGGCCTGGGCTTGGTCACATGGATGACGACGGGGTCGGGGCGGTCCGCTGGTGGAGGCGGGACAAAGGACGGGCGGAGCAGAGGAGCTTCGGCAGAAGATAGTGGGTTCCAGCGGGAGCTCCTGCAGGGTGCAGCCGCGGCGAGGGGCGGTCTGAGCAAGGAGATGGGCGCGGGAGGCCGGCGGTTGTGGGCAACGAAGTAGCAGAAGCACGGGCGCCGGGCCATGGCGACAGGGAGACGAGGCTTGGGCGACGCAAAGGCGCAGGGGTTGAGGGGATCAGGCGCGGACGCGTGCGGTGGTGGAAGAGAGCAGGGGAAGGGGTCGCGCGGAGGAAGAAGAACCGCGGGGCGGAGTAGACGGAGGAGGAAGGCGCAGTGGGTCGGCCATGGGAATCGAGGCGAGGAGCTTCTCTCCTGAGCGTATGTGGCGGCGGCAAGGGAACGAGAGGGAGAGAGTTGAGAGGTCGAGAGATGTGATACTAGGGTTATAGGGATCACTGGGCCTTGTGGCTGGGCTGGTGGAGGCCAACTGCTGGGCCTTGGGCCACGAGGGCTGGCTGCAGCGACCTGGAAGCAAGAGAAGGACCCTCCTTCTCTGGTAAAGCAGAACCAAGAAAAGGAAACGAGGAGAGGTGAAGAGAGATGCTTGGGCAAGAGGGTATTTTTCTCTGACTTATAAAAAAAATAAGGTTGATCTAGGAAGAATAGAAGGGGCATGATTGAGAGACTAAATTCAAACTCCTTCGAATTTAATTCAAATGGGTTTGAACTAGGACTTGGTAAAGGAAGGTCCAAAAATGCTTGGATTTTTGGTGGAGCTTGGATAAGGGCCAAAAGAATTATCGACAAAGTTTGAGATCAAGAAATGAGATAGAAAATACATGGGATTAAATTGCATGTGAGTTTATGCGTGATTCCAATTCAATGGAATGGTTTAATATAGCTCCCTAAATGTTGGGAGGATATGTTATAAAGAGAAATCACCATGTGAATTCCCTCAATTTAAATGGATCAAAGACCCATGCAATTTATTTGAGTTTTAAAACGGTTGCAAAATGACATGATGCAATGCAAATGATGCAATGATGAATGCAACAAACAAATAAAACACACGGCGACAATGGAAATAAATGGAAGGCGTCTGGAGTGGCGGTCTCGGGTCGTTACACACTTTTTCTGTCGTTTTGAACTCTAGTTTGCATGATTTGAATGGAACTAATATGGACTGACGCTGGTTCCAACAGAACTACCATGGTGTTATTTTTGTGTAGAAATATAAGTTCTCGGATTGAGCTGAAACTTTAGGGAGAATTTTTCTAGAATATATAAAAAATACTGGTGAAAGGATCTACCGAAGAGGCCACCAGAGAGACACGAGCTGAGGTGCCCCCCCAGGGCGCGCCAAGCAGAAAGAATCGTCGAGTTTTACGATATGGAGCCGCTGCCACCTTGTCGTGGTTTTGTTACGGCAAATGTCCTAGTGTGAGGAGTTAGTCGTGAGGCCAACGCAATTAGGTAGTAGCTTGAACGGGGTTGGCCGGAACCAAGAGACGCCGGGTTTTACCCAGGTTTGGCCCCTCACGGTGGAGGTAAAAGCCTACATCCTGCTTCATTGATATTGATGATGATGATGCTCATGATTACAAGGGTGCTCTTTCGCTACCTCTCTCTCGAGAGCTATTGACTTGTCTATCTTAACTGGTCCCACTTGTGGTGCCTTGTCCCTCCTTATATAAGTTGGAGGGGCGGGTTACATATGGAGTCCTACTAGGACTAGGACTATTCTATTACAAGTGGAATCCTAGTCTTGCTTCTTTGTAAGGGAATACTCCTTATGTCTTTCCTCTTAAGCCGGCCTACCATAACATGAGCCGGCCTACTAAGCCTTATCATCCATCTGACCCACCGTCAAGGTCATTAGTGAGTCGCCAGTCTTCGGGCGGGTTACCGATGAATCTCCAAGTCTCGGTCGGGTCATACCGCAGGGTATATCCCCGACATTAGCCCTCAGTTTAATTTGGATTTATCCATGTTAAACTGATCCTGCAAAATAAACACAAGAACAAATTTGACAGGTTGTGCTCCAAATTAGAAGTTTTTCTCAGCCAGGACCTAATCATCCTTAAGTCCTTGTCATTTCCTTCTTCTGGAAAGTTCGGGTCAATAGACCAACTTCATAGTCAATTTGCTTGTAGTAAAATATTGTGAAACCATTTGAATCGCCCTCCAATGCTTTGGTTTGACAAAACTATTGGTCTTGAAATATTCATCTGATGCTCAGCCAGTTTGAAGATGTATACGTTGCCGAGTTATGATTGCCCAAAATTGTCGGGTTATAAAAACTAATGATTCCAGGTCATGACTGTTATAGACGCCGGGTCATGATTGTTATAGACGTCGGGTCATGATTGTTGCTGACACCAGGTCAATCTTATGGCGACTTGGTACTTGCTTTTGCAAATATAGCTTCCAATCATTGAGTCGGCTCTCCGTGTCCTTCTATGAATAGCTTAGAGGAAATAAACTTTGCAAATTTCTCCAATAATAATATAATACTTGGTTTGCTCAAAACTGAGATTTTGAGGATGTTCCTCCCATATATGCATATCACCTGTAGCCCCCAAGTCTTAAGAGGAGAGCGTAGTGATAGCTTAAGACTTGCTTTAATATAAATGCTACAACTTTGGAGAAATTCGGGTTGTTCATGTAAATCACCAATCATAAACTGAACACTTTGTACTTCCCATGTGTAGCCCCCAAGTGCTGTGTCATTATGCAATAATGAGCAGGGACTTTGTAGATTTGATTATGTAGACTTAAGCAGCAATGTGTAGCCCCTCAGAGTTGGGTCATTATGCAATAATGAGCAGGGACTTTGTATGTACTTCATTGGAAATAACATCATGTGATATAGCCCCCAAGTTTCGGGTTACCTTTGATATAATGGATTAAGGTTTGTGTACTTTGAATTTTTGACAGGAGTAGTTAGTAGCCCCCAAGGGCCGGCTCATCACTATGTGATGGGTCGGGTCTTCAATGAGCGAGTTAAAAAATGACCTTGCATTAGCCCCCAAGTGCCATGGTGCATGCTTGCAGTGGCATGGGACTTGCATACTTGATGTAATCTTAATTTGAATAATATAGCCCCCAAGTGCTGGGTCGTATGCCTGTAGCGACTCGGGACTATTTCTTCCATTGTAGAATAAATCATATCCATTGATGAAGAAATAATAGCCATTGCTCTGGAGCGGCTTTGAAAACCTCAATCATAATACTGGTTATTGATAACCATAATAAAAATCCATCCATGTTGGCTATTAAAGATTTGAATAATATAACCCGGTTTGAAAACCAGTTCCTGCAATATAAACCAATATATCCATCCGTATATGATGCATTGTATGATGATGCAATGTATGATGTATGATGCAATGTATGATGTATGATGCAATGTATGATGATGTATGTGTATGATGACAGAGTATAAAAAATGTCGGGTTTCCAAGCTCGAGTCTTACTTCAATGAAACTAACATGATAGCCACTAGTTTATCCTCGCTTTCTGTAAGCCAGCTCTCACATGACCCAATCGATGTTTTAACCTTAACGAGTTCAGGGTCTTATTTAAAAGATTGACTATTAAGAGTGCACGGGGTTGGAGTAGCATCTTGCAAACATGCAGGTTTAACCAAGTTTCAAGGAAGCTGGCTTAATAGCCCGAGTTTATCGTCGCTATCCGTAAGCCGACCCTCACATGACAAACCGCCGTTTTAACCTTAACGAGTTCAGGGTCTTATTTAAAAGATTGACTGTTAAGAGTACGACGGGTCATTCAGGATTACCTGGTGGAGTAGCATCTTGCATACGTGCAGGATAACCCGGAATTCGTCATTTTATGCCTGGTCAAGAGTGTATGAAAGCTAAACCCGTTGGGTTGGAAGCCCCCAAGTAACCTTATGAACAAATAATAAAGGCTCAGATGCTTTGAACTGAAATGACAGAGGCCCTGAATTATCAGGGTGTGCCGGCTTTATTATTTTGGTCATAATGTGATAAGCCAATAAGGCATGATACCCATGTTTGAACCACGCATCTTGGAAGCTAGTCCTCTTTGGCAACCTTTAATTTTTTCTGAGAACTCGAACTTGCGAGAGATGAATTCCTCTTGAACCGGATGTTGAGCTGGATATTGAGAGCTCAAAACATTGTGGGAGAGATATTTCCCTTGAGCTGGAATCTTTTCTTATAACCCGAAACTCTTTTATTGACCCGAAACTTTTTTGATTGCCAGACACTTTTTAAGCCGGAAATTGTCTGACAACCTTTTGAATTTTTCACCAATGTGGCAGTAGCCTCCAGGACCGGGTTATTTTATCTCCAATGACCCGTGGTTCTTGAACTTGACCGTGATATAAACTGGCATATAGTTGAACAGCGGAACGCTAAAATTTATGTAAACCAGAAGCTTGAAGTGAGTTGGTGATCCTTGCAATATTTGTTATATACTCCCGGTATGAGTAACTTGACATAATGGTCCGTTTTGCGGTAGACAACTTGTCCCGCATTAAAGAATTTGCAAGCCAGAGTAATTGCTCTTTTAAACAAATTAATATGTAATAAAAAATATACTGGATGGATTTCACCTGATATGTTAGGCCGGAAATTATCCGCCGTGGAGTTGATGATCACTACGGTGAAGATGAAATCAATCATGGGCGAGTCGGTTGCGGGAGCAGACAGATGAGTCGGCCGCAGCGTTGTAAGCCGGTGCGGACAGACAAGTCAATCACAGATGCAGTCTCGAGAAGCCGATATAAACCAAACCATAGGGGCAGCATCTTGCGCACATATTTGTTGAGCATTATGGCACGGTTAGATGCTAGCGTGTGATAATGGTGGCGCGAGCTATATATCCATGACACGACCATCACCTTTGCAGTGAACAACTGTCCTGCATCAAAAAATATCATGAGCTAGAATAATTGATCTTGAATAATTTAATATATACTGAAAAGAGATAGGAAAAATAGCACCTGGTATTTTTTGTTGGATAAACGTGGACGCTGATGATGAATAATGTTGAACACATTATGATGATTTTATGAAGTACCAACACCTGCTTAGTTGTCCTTTTGTTTTTCCTTAGAGGAATCATTGCCTCGGGATATGTGTCACACCCATTGGATCCTTTCCACAAGTAGTACTATTAGTGCTTGGTTGCATGTGTGCCACCATCAACACTCCACGTGACATTTCGGCAAATATTGCTGACGTAAGATGATTCCCATGTCCAATATGTTCGCAGGCGTAGCCGGCTGACTGTTTCTCTGCAGAGATATGCACTTCCATGTGTGCTAACAGTATTTACACATTGGTATATTTCCTCCAGGGTGTTCGATGATCTCATGCCACTTTCGATGCAATTCACAATCTTTGCCTTATACTGAAACCAAAGACCCTTGATGCATAGCTCCTGGGGCAAGCGGCTCAGAACCGGCGGGGCGGCCTGCAGCTCAAGGCCGCACCTATGGCCACAGCGGCATAAGCAGACCAGCAAGGTAGTGTGTGGCGGCTTGGTGGCGATTGGAGGCTCATGGAGGCAGTGGGGTCATAGTAGAGGCGGAGATCGTGAAGGCAAAGGCGAACCCGAGCGGCTCGGAGCAGACATGCGGTGACCTGGAGCGAGGCCGCGGCCATGGCCACAGCGGTGGCGTAAGAAGGTGGCTCGAGGGCGACACAACCTTGCGCGGGGGCGACGATGGACGCCGGGAGCTCGACACGCGGCCATGGGGACGGCGGCTCAGAGCAGCTAGGCAGGGGAGCAGGGCGGCTTGTGGTCGGCGAACCCTTCCCTGCCAGCGACGACCTCTCCGTTTATGGGAGTTTAATCCAGAAGGGACGCGAACTCTGCGACAATTCTTTGGTACGACACACAAAGATATCTGGAAATTGCTCTTTAAATCTCAAAAGTCGTGGCCGAAGACGTCCGAAGACGTTGGTCTTGACTGCAACCATCTGGCGCCCCCGGTAAGGGCTAAGCTTCCGCCTATAGCTTGGTTTGTTAATCCAGGGGATACACTAACCAGTCCATCCTTTAAACAAGTCTGGACAAAGAAGGCAGAGAAGGTCAGGTGTCCGACCCCCCTTCCCGAAGGCTCAGCCTATTCCCTCCTGATGATGATGCTAGTCCCGGTGCCATACCAGGTGCCGGTAAAGAAGGACAAGAAGAAGAACAAGGAGGCAGAAAGTGGCCTCCACCACGAAGGTACCTCAAACGCTATGTCCGGAGGGACCGAGGCTCCCTCCTCCCTTGAGGGAAACGGAAATGAGGACGAGGAGGAGGAAGAAGAAGATAACCCTCCTCTCAAAGGGAAAAAGAGGGCGGCCTCCACAGATCCGGAGGCGAGGGCGTCTAAGAGGGGAAATTTATCTCTTTCGAATGACTCAAATTCGGACACCGAGGATATCCTCAAGCCCCGCCCCTGGACCAAGCCCTTTGCCGAATCATAAGTACCTGAGGACGTTTTACATACACCGCTCCTGTATGGATCATGAAAATAATATTAAATCATGTGTTTCAGTCCGGCCCATGATCACCCTCAACAATCTTCCTCATCAGGGGATTTGCCGCTGGAGATGATGGAGAGCGAGACGCCTCCGCAAGTTTCCTCACCCCCTAGGGCGGGTGACATCGAGGTGTCATCGCAGAAGATTTCTCCGGATCGCTTAGAGGTGTAGGGGACCATCAATACGGCACTGGAGGGTAATACCTCGGCATTGAGCACATGGGAGACGTGACCCCCGTGAAGACCGGGGATGGGGGCCCTGGATTGTTCGGCCCCCAGCCAAATACCGCTCCAAAAATGGACCTGGAGTCGAGCGAGCGGCCCCCTTCAAGGGAGGGGGGAGCGCCTATTCTTGCGGCAACCTCCATGAATCCGGAGGCGCCGAACATGCTGAGGGACGGACTGTGGAGTCTGTCCGTCTTGGAGGAGCACCGTACCTTGATGGGTACGGTAGCTGAGAAGATTCAGTCCGTTAAAAGAGGGCTGCATGAAGCCTTTACGAGCCTATACAGGCTTCGAGGTATGCGATGTAATGTCTTTAGCACTCTGGTCGGCCCATGAAGAAGGGCGAACGGAGGATCTACATATATCTGCAGGAAATGACATACTTATTTGGCTGAAAAAACAGGCTTCACTATTAGTGGCAACCGCCCAGGCCGCAGAGGTTTTCGAGCTGAAACAGCAACTGAAGTAGGCTGATGAGGACATCGTCCTTATTAACAAGCGGCTCGACGAGGCACATGGTATGTTGCGAACATCCCATTTGTGCCTATATGGATGTGCGAATGCAAAGTTAAAACTTAGACTTTGTTATGTGTGAAATTCCAGATGGCGCTGCTGAGGTCGAGACCCTTGATAACCCACAAGTATAGGGGATCGCAACAGTTTTCGAGGGTAGAGTATTCAACCCAAATTTATTGATTCGACACAAGGGGAGCCAAAGAATATTCTCAAGTATTAGCAGCTGAGTTGTCAAATCAACCAAACCTGGAAACTTAATATCTGCAACAAAGTATTTAGTAGCAAAGTAATATGATAGTAGTGGTAACGGTGGCAAAGTAACGGTAGCGGTTTTGGTTTTATAGTGATTGTAACAATAGCAACGGAAAAGTAAATAAGTGAAGATCAATATGTGAAAAGCTCATAGGCAATGGATCAGTGATGGATAATTGTGTCGGATGCGATTCCTCATGCAATAGTTATAACATAGGGTGACACAGAACTAGCTCTAGTTCATCAATGTAATGTAGGCATGTATTCCGAATATAGTCATACGTGCTTATGGAAAAGAACTTGCATGACATCATTTGTCCTACCCTCCCGTGGCAGCGGGGTCCTATTGGAAACTAAGGGATATTAAGGCCTCCTTTTAATAGAGTACCGGACCAAAGCATTAACACTTAGTGAATACATGAACTCCTCAAACTACGGTCGTCACCGGTAAGTATCCTGATTATTGTCACTTTGGGGTTAACGGATCATAACACATAATAGGTGACTATAGACTTGCAAGATTGGATCAAGAACTCACATATATTCTTGAAAACATAATAGGTTCAGATCTGAAATCATGGCACTTGGGCCCTAGTGACAAGCATTAAGCATACCAAATTCATAGCAACATCAATCTCAAAACATAATGGATACTAGGGATCAAACCCTAACAAAACTAACTCGATTACGTGATAAATCTCATCCAACCCATCACTGTCCAGCAAGCCTACAATGGAATTACTCACGCACGGCGGTGAGCATCATGAAATTGGTGATGGAGGAAGGTTGATGATGACGATGGTGACGGAATCCCCTCTCCGGAGCCCCGAACGGACTCCAGATCAGAGCTCCCGAGAGAGTTTAGGGCTTGACGGCGGCTCCGTACCGTAAAACGCGATGAATCCTTCTCTCTGATTTTTTTCTCCCCGAACGTGAATATATAGAGTTGGAGTTGAGGTCGGTGAAGCATCAGGGGGCCCACGAGGCAGGGGCGCGCGCCCCCCACCCTCGTGAACAGGGTGTGGGCCCCCTAACGTAAATTCTTTCGCCAATATTTTTTATATATTCCAAAAATATTCTCCTTGAAGTTTTGGGTCATTCCAAGGACTTTTAATTCTGCACAAAAATAACACCATGGCAATTCTGCTGAAAACAGTGTCAGTCCCGGTTAGTTCCATTCAAATCATGGAGATTAGAGTCCATAACAAGGGCAAAAGTGTTTGGAAAAGTAGATACGTTGGAGACGTATCAACTCCCCCAAGCTTAAACCTTTGCTTGTCCTCAAGCAATTCAGTTGACAAACTGAAAGTGATAAAGAATTTTTTTACAAATTCGGTTTGATCTTGTTGTTGCAAATATGTAAAGCCAACATTCAAGTTTTTAGCAAAGATTATGAACTAACCATATTCACAATAACATTTAGGTCTCATGTTTACTCATATCAATGGCATAATCAACTAGCAAGCAATAATAATAAATCTCGGATGATAACACTTTCTCAGAACAATTATAATATGATATAACAAGATGGTATCTCGCTAGCCCTTTCTGAGACCGCAAAACATAAATGCAGAGCACCTCTGAAGATCAAGGACTGACTAAACATTGTGATCCATGGTAAAAGAGATCCAGTCACAGTCATACTCAATGCAAACTAATAGTAATACATGCAAATGACATCAGTGCTCTCCAACTGATGCTTTTTTATAAGAGGATGATGACTCAACATAAAAGTAAATAGATACCCTTCTCAGAGGGAAGCAGGGATTTGTAGAGGTGCCAGAGCTCAATTTTTGAAATAGAGATAAATAATATTTTGAGTGGTATACTTTCATTGTCAACATAACAACCGAGCGATCTCGATATCTTCCATGCTACACACATTATAGGCGCTTCCCAAACAGAATGGTAAAGTTTATACTCCCCCTACCACCAACAAACATCAATCCATGGCTTGTCCGAAACAACGGGTGCCTCCAACTAGCAATAATCCTAGGGGAGTTTTGTTTGCAATTATTTAGATTTGGTTAGAGCATGGGACTGGGCATCCCGGTTACCGGCCAGTTTCTCGTGAGTGAGGAGCGGAGTCCACTCCTCTTGAGAATAACCCACCTAGAATGGAAGATATAGACAGCCCTAGTTGATACATGAGCTATTCGAGCATACAAAGCAAAATTTCATTTGAATGTTTTGAGTTTGGCACATACAAATTTACTTGAAACGGCAGGTAGATACCGCATATAGGAAGGTATAGTGGACTCATATGGAATAACTTTGGGGTTTATGGAAGTGGATGCACAGGCAGTATTCCCGCTTAGTACAAGTGGAGGCTAGAAAGAGACTGGGAAGCGACCAGCTAGAGAGCGACAATAGTCATGAACATTCATTAAAATTAATCAAAACTGAGTGCAAGCATGAGTAGGATATAATTCACCATGAACATAAATATCTTGGAGGCTATGTTGATTTTGTTTCAACTACATGCGTGAACATGTGCGAAGTCAAGCCACTCAAATTTTTCAAAGGAGGATACCACCCTAGTATACCACATCGCAACCATTTTAATAGCATGTTGGCACGCAAGGTAAACCATTATAAACTCCTAGCTAATTAAGCATGGCATGAGGAACTATAATCTGTAATAGTCATTACAAACATGTTTCATTCATAATAGGCTGAATTAGGAACGATGAACTAATCCTATTTACAAAAAAAACAAGATAGGTCAAATTCATACCAACTTCTCTCATCTCAATCAGTCCATCATATATCGTCATTATTGCCTTCCACTTGCACAACCGAACGGTGTGGATAATAATAATAGTGCACGTGCATTGGACTAAGCTGGAATCTGCAAGCTTCAATATATAGGAGAAGACAAGGTAATATGGGCTCTTTGTTAGATCAACAATAATGCATATGAGAGCCACTCAACATTTTCATCATGGACTTCTCCTCTTGACCCCCAAAGAAAAGAAACGAAACTATTTACACGGGAAAACTCCCAACAAGAAAAAGAAGAACGAGAAATCTTTTTGGATTTTCTTTTTAATTACTAATACTACATGCATGAAAAGTAAACTAGCTAAAAGCTACAACTAATTTTTTGGTTTTTTATTAAGGTTTTTCAAACATATAAGAAGAAAGCTTAAAAAGAAATTAAACTAGCATGGATAGTACAATGAAAAAGTATGAGCACCGACAACTAAAATGAGTGTGTGAACATGAATGTAATGTCGGTGAGGAATACTTACTCCCCCAAGCTTAGGCTTTTGGCCTAAGTTGGTCTATGGCCACGACTCAAAGCCGCCCTCTCCGGTGTACGGAGGAGTGTCCTCTGGGTGCCACTGGTTGGCGATCTCCTCCGGATCCCACTGATAAACAGATTGGCGGTAAGGATCAAGTGGTGGCTCCGGCTCAGGCTCTGGAGGTGATGTCAGGCTCCAGTATGCATGAACGGCCTCCAGAAAAACAAGGTACATGCCTGAAAATATGTTAAACAAAGAGGGAGCAGGCAAGCTAATAATCTCGAAGTAATTTTTATCAAATATCAATCTATATTTAAGTATCTTCTTCTTAACAATAAAATCATGTGCTACCATACTCTTATATTCTAGAAAAAATAGGAAGCAACAACTTTTCCTCTTTCTCATAATGCCTAATATGTATGTTAAAGTATGCAGCAAGGCGAGAGGCAAAGATGCCTCCAAAGACGGGACCCTTTGTACGATTCAGATTTAACCGTTTAGCAAGAATAGTGCCTAAACTGAAAGTTGTATCACGAAACAAAGCATGGCGCAAAATAACAATATCAGGAGCACTAAGGTTTCCACTGTTTTCGCGACCAATTAAGCATCTACTAGCAAATATTGCGAAGTAACATAGAATAGGAAAATGCATGCTAGTAATTCTTGCATCGGAAAATTTCCTCGTTTCCCCTACAACAATCATTTCAATAAATCCCTCCACATCATTACGATGTGGTTCCTCTATGCTGCCCACAAAGGGTATCTTACAGATCCTACAAAACTCATATAGTGACATCTCCTTAACCTCATCATATAAATGAAATTCCACTGAAGGTGGTGATTTCTTAGCATGAAAGTAAAAAAATTGCACGAAAATATTAGTGATGAGGAGATACTGTTCATACTGGTCGCGGAGGAAGTCGACGAGCCTGCATTTCAGCCAAATAATAAAAGTCCTCATAAATCCTAGCTGCTCTCAAGAACTCATCACAAGGCCATTCGCATGGCCGAACCTCCACAGTGAGAGGGAGATTATATTTGGGCATCTTATTCTCTTCACTTTGCTTATCCTTCGAGCTTCGCCTCGAAGAGCCCCTCAATGATCTCTTCATCATTTTCTTTCTCTGAAAAATTTCTGAAATTTTAGTGACTCAAAATAAGTGAACCAAACTCAACAAGATTGATAGCAACTACTCCTACAAGTGCCTAGAGGCCATATCATGCAATAAAACTACTTTTGACCACATAAATTTGACACGCAAGCTCAAGAACAGGGTCACCTAAGCAGCAAAAACTTGCAATAAATAAAGCACTAGAACAAAAACGAATTGGACCATTGGAGGAGTCACATATGGAAGAACAATCCCCCAAAGCAGTTTTGTGAATGGAGCTTTGAGCTAGGAGATCGAAAATTGCAGCAAGATGGGCTAGAACATGGGTTTGAGCTGGTGGAGGGTTTTTTTCTGGAGGAAGACGAAGTGTGTGGGTGCAAGAATAAGTGGAGGAGGTCCACGCAGGGTCCACGAGACAGGGGGCGCGCCCTCCACCCTCCTGGGCACATGGTGGATTCCCCTGGTGTGTTCCTTGTGCCACTAATTCTTAAATATTCTAGAAAAAATCATATTAAATTTTCGAGGAATTTGGAGAACTTTTATTTTCGGGGTATTTTTTTATTGCAAGGATAATTCAGAAAACAGACAGAAAATACTATTTTGCTTTATTTAATCTAGATAACAGAAAGTAAAAAGAGGGTACAGAGGGTTGTGCTTTCTAACTTCATCCATCTCATGCTCATAAAAAAGGAATCCACTAACAAGGTTGATCAAGTCTTGTTAACAAACTCATTCCGAATCGCATGAAACCGAAGAAATTTCGAATAACACTAGGTTACCTCAACATGGATATGCACATCCCGAACAACAAGAGTATCATATTTCTTCTTGCCAGTAGGAAGAGGAAACTCAAAACCTCCAATAATAATTGTTGAAAATTTTCCAATAGAATTGATTCTGTGGACTTGAGGTTGTTTCCTCGGAAAGTGTACCGTATGCTCATTACCATTAACATGAAAAGTGACATTGCCTTTGTTGCAATCAATAATAGCCCCTGCAGTATTGAAAAAGGGTCTACCAAGGATAATCGACATGCTATCGTCCTTGGGAATATCAAGAATAAAAAAGTCCGTTAAAATAATAACGTTTGCAACCACAACAGGCACATCCTCGCAAATACCGACATGTATAGCAGTTGATTTATCAGCCATTTGCAAAGATATTTCACTAGGTGTCAACTTATTCAAATCAAGTCTACGATATAAAGAGAGAGGCATAACACTAACACCGGCTCCAAGATCACATAAAGCAGTTTTAACATAGTTTCTTTTAATGGAGCATGGTATAGTTGGTACTCCTGGATCTCCTAGTTTCTTAGGTATTCCACCTTTAAAAGTATAATTAGCAAGCATGGTGGAAATTTCAGCTTCCGGTATCTTTCTCTTATTTGTAACAATATCCTTCATGTATTTAGCATGAGGGTTCATTTTAAGCATATCAGTCGAACGCATATGCAAAAAGATAGGTCTAATCATTTCAGCAAAGCGCTCAAAATCCTCATCATCTTTTTTCTTGGATGGTTTAGGAGGAAAAGGCATGTGTTTCTAAACCCATGGTTCTCTTTCTTTACCGTGCTTCCTAGCAACAAAGTCTCTCTTATCATAACGTTGATTCTTTGATTGTGGGTTATCAAGATCAACAGCAGGTTCAATTTCTATATCATTATCATTAGTAGGTTGAGCATCAACATGAACATCATCATTAACATTTTACCCCCTCTAGTCATAACTCTAACAGCATTATCATTTTTCTTATTATTTAATTCATTGAGCTAATCATTCTGAGCCTTAATTACTAGTTCTACTTGAGTGGTAACCATAGAAGCATGTTTACTAATAAGTTTAAGTTCACCTTTAACTCTAGACATATAATCACTCACATGTTCAAGCATAGAAGCATTACGTTTCAATTGTCTACCAACATAAGCATTGAAGCCTTCTTGTTTAACCATAAAGTCATCAAACTCATCCAAGCATTGGCTAGCGAACTTAGTGGGTGGGATTTCACATTTACCAAATCTACAAAGAGAATTTACATTTACTACCCGTGTCAGGTTATCAAGACCATGTATCTCTTCAATAGGTGGTAAATTCTTAACATCTTCAGCTTTAATACCTTTTTCTTTCATAGATTTCTTTGCCTCTTGCATATCTTCAGGGCTGAGAAATAGAATACCCCTTTTCTTCGGAGTTGGCTTAGGAGTTGGTTCAGGAAGTGTCTAACCATTTTCATTACTCAACATATTATTCAATAGCAATTCAGCTTGATCAACAGTTCTTTCCCTGAAAACACAACCAGCACAACTATCCAGGTGGTCTCTGGAAGCATCGGTTAGTCCATTATAAAAGGTATCAAGTATTTCATTTTTCTTGAGAGGATGATCAGGCAAAGCATTAAGTAATCGGAGAAGCCTCCCCCAAGCTTGTGGGAGACTCTCTTCTTCAATTTGCACAAAATTATATATTTTCCTTAAGGCAGCTTGTTTCTTATGAGTGGGGAAATATTTAGTAAAGAAGTAATAAATCATATCCTGGGGACTACGCACACAACCAGGATCAAGAAAATTAAACCATATTTTAGCATCACCCTTTAATGAGAACGGAAACAACTTAAGGATAAAGTAATAGCGAGTTTTCTCATCATTAGTGAACAGGGCGGCTATATCATTCAATTTAGTAGGATGTGCCACAATAGTTTCAGATTCATAGCCATAAAAAGGATCAGATTCAACCAAATTAATTAACTCAGGATCGATAGAGAAATCATAATCCTTATCAGAGATATAGATAGGTGAAGTAGCAAAAGCAGGGTCATATTTCATTCTAGATTCAAAGACGTTTCTTTCAGCTTAGCTAACAGTTTCTTAAGATCACATCTATCATTGCAAGCTAAAAAGTCTCTAGCAGTTTCTTCATCCATAACATAACCCTCAGGCACAACAGGCAATTCATATCTAGGGGGAGAATCTTCATCATCACTTTCATCAATATTATCATTTTCAATAATTTCATTCTCTCTAACCCTAGCAAGTTGTTCATCAAGAAATTCACCTAGCGGCACAGTATTATCAAGCATAGAAGTAGTTTCATCGCAAGCATCATGCAAAGCAGAAGTGGCATCATCAATAACATGCGACATAACAGAATCAATAGCAGGTGTAGGTGTCGCAAATTTACTCATAACAGAAGTAGAATCAAGTGCAGAGCTAGATGGCAGTTCCTTACCTCCCCTTGTAGTTGAGGGATAAATCTTGGTTCTTTCATCTTTCAAGTTCTTCATAGTGATCAACAAATAAAAATCCCAAGTGACTCAAAGAATAGAGTTATGCTCCCCGGCAACGGCGCCAGAAAATAGTCTTGATAACCCACAAGTATAGGGGATCGCAACAATTTTCGAGGGTAGAGTATTCAACCCAAATTTATTGATTCGACACAAGGGGAGCCAAATAATATTCTCAAGTATTAGCAGCTGAGTTGTCAATTCAACCACACCTGGAAACTTAATATCTGCAGCAAAGTATTTAGTAGCAAAGTAATATGATAATAGTGGTAACGGTGGCAAAAGTAACAGTAGCAGTTTTGGTTTTGTAGTGATTGTAACAATAGCAACAGAAAAGTAAATAAGCGAAGATCAATATGTGAAAAGCTCGTAGGCAATGGATAAGTGATGGATAATTATGTCGGATGCGATCCCTCATGCAATAGTTATAACATAGGGTGACAAAGAACTAGCTCCAGTTCATCAATGTAATGTAGGCATGTATTCCGAATATAGTCATACGTCCTAATGGAAAAGAACTTGCATGACATCTTTTGTCCTACCCTCCCGTGGAAGCGGGGTCCTATTGGAAACTAAGTGATATTAAGGCCTCCTTTTAATAGAGTACCGGACCAAAGCATTAACACTTAGTGAATACATGAACTCCTCAAACTACGGTCATCACTGGTAAGTATCCCGATTATTGTCACTTCGGGGTTAACGGATCATAACACATAATAGGTGACTATAGACTTGCAAGATAGGATCAAGAACTCACATATATTCATGAAAACATAATAAGTTCTGATCTGAAATCATGGCACTCGGGCCTTAGTGACAAGCATTAAGCATAACAAAGTCATAGCAATATCAATCTCAGAACATAATGGATACTAGGGATCAAACCCTAACAAAACTAACTCGATTACATGCTAAATAGCATCCAACCCATCACCGTACGACAAGCCTATGATGGAATTACTCACGCACGGCGGTGAGCATCATGAAATTGGTGATGGAGGAAGGTTGATGATGATGATGGCAACGGATTCCCCTCTCCGGAGCCCCGAACGGACTCCAGATCAGACCTCCCGGGAGAGTTTAGGGCTTGGCGGTGGCTCCATATCGTAAAACGCGATGAATCCTTCTCTCTGATTTTTTTCTCCCCGAAGATGAATATATAGAGTTGGAGTTGAGGTTGGTGGAGCATCAAGGGGCCCATGAGGCAGGGGTCGCGCCCCCCACCCTCGTGAACAGGGTGTGGGCCCCTTGACGTAGATTCTTTCGCTAATATTTTTATATATTCCAAAAATATTCTTCGTGAAGTTTCAGGTCATTCCGAGAACTTTTAATTCTGCACAAAAATAACACCATGGAAATTCTGCTAAAAACAGCGTCAGTCCGTGTTAGTTCCATTCTAATAATGCAGGTTAGAGTCCAAAACAAGGGCAAAAGTGTTTGGAAAAGTAGATACGTTGGAGACGTATCAACCCTCAGGGGTGAACTTGCCTGGGCCAAGGAGCAAGCGAGAGTGAGCTATGCGTCCGCTGATAAAGCGACTGCAGATTTGAAGACCGAACAGGTCACCTGACGCCAGGTCGAGGAGCAGGCATCTGTAGTAGAGCAAGAGCTCAAGGATGCCACCCGCAAGTGCAAGTCCCTCGAGGAGGAGAATAAAGCCAAGGCAACTGAGCTCGCTAAGGCCCTTGAGGAGGCCAAAGAGGCGCGATCTGAATCTAGGGCGGCTCACGAGGAGGTCCAGCAGGCCGGACAGATAGCGGCTGGTAAGCCCTTTCTTTTACAGACTAAGTTTGGCGATCAGAGATATGCCTTGCTTAATCGACTGTGGAGTTCTCTAGATGCCTTTGCAGATCTTCCGAAGAGTGCCGCCGACGCCACGCAATTCTTCCAAGCTCAGGAGGGACATGCGATGGAGAAGCTGTTCTGGTTACAGTTCACAGTGCGGGAGCGCCCGATGCTGTTCAACGACCAAATGGCACGGTGGGCCGAGCTGCATAAGATGTCCGGAGCAGCCATGAAGGACGTCATAGTTTGGCTATGGCCAGCTGAACCCATTCCGAATAGTTATTGCGTCCTGGCGCGACGACTTGTCGATGCAGTGCCCCGAATCGACGCAATCAAGTGGTCGGTGTGCATAGAAGGTGCACGGATGGCCTTCACCCACGACAAGATGCACTGGGCAAAGATGAAGGCTGCTGAAGTGGCTATCGAGGGTCCTCCTGGAGGCAAGAACCACCGCACGCTGGAGCGCTATTTAGAGGACGTCCTAGAGGGTGCCCGCTTGATAGAGGGTCAATGCTCAAAGGACATTATGTTCGAATAAATGTACCCGAATTGTGCGGACTTTTTATTATATATGAAGGCTTTGTAATATATTTGTGCCTTTGTTTGAAAGTTTCCCTCCTATGCGGCCGGTTTTATATTCCTGAGAGTTTTCCGGTCGTCGGCTTCAGCCCCCACGTAGATACTACGGGGGTGTTCAGAATAGCACATGATCACACTTAACCCAACGTCTTGGTCCGTGAAGGAGGTGTCAGTGCGGCGAACCAGGCAATCGGACTATGTGGTTTACCACTCTCACTTAGCCATAGGAGTTCAACGACGGGGCTAGAAGATAGCCCCTGGTATGTACGTGGCTATCCGGATGTGGATGCATTACGTATGTGACCGGAAAAGCGGTCCTTCGTGTAATACGGAAACAATCGCTAAAGATTTTAATAAGTCGCCAAGTGCCTGACCAGCTCTCGCCGCATCATGATAGTCAGTTTTCGTCTTTCTCTACTGAGGTGCTTGACCGGAGGAACCAGAAACACAATCACAGTAGTTCTCCCTTTACTACCCTAGCCGAACAAACGGAACGTAAGGTAGCAAACACAGGAGCCGAGCAACCCAACTATTGACAAAAGACATGATTTGGAGCTGATGCATATAATGCCAAGCTCGGGATGCCGAATTGTGCTATAAAGCTACTCGGGCTTTTGTTTGGCGACACATGTGTGGCCATATAGAGCCCCTAGCAATTTTTTCTAAGGTGAGTGCGACAACTGAGGAGACAGTATACAGTCTATGAATAAAGGCGATACCAAATAAAAGTTGTTTTCACTGAAATATGATTGATACGTCAAAACGTGATCTTACAGAGGGCACCATAATCACCAAGGCCATTTTACATGCCAGGGGTCTAATAAGAAGGGGCAAAGCTCTATACAGGTTCTTGAATAAAGTTTTGGTCTACAAAATCCTTTGGACCTCCTACCGCACGTCTGCGCCGCTTTCACCTTGGAGAGAGAGAGATTCCTCGAGAGGAATCATCTTCGGCTATTTGAAGCCGGGCTAGAAAAGAGTCCTGGTAGGTCTGTAGGATGAATAGGTTTTAATTCACCTGTGCTAAGAGAGAAAAAATAATTAAGGAAAAGGGGAAGGCCATATAGGGTCAAACCATACTATGGGATTGTCCATATTGTGCCTCCGCTGATGCCCATGGTATTTTGAGTGCATAATTATGCACACGTGGTACGGATTTCGCGAATGTGTGTGTCGATCGATGGAGGCGAAACTGCTAGTCCAGCTCTGGAGTTGTCGAGCTGTCAGCAGGCGGAACGGACTGGTCTTGTTTAATGAAGTCCGACAGCTTGATGGCCAGTGAGGTGTGCGGCTTGACAGGGCCATTCTGTACTTCGGCCGCGATGGCCGCATTGTGCTCCTCAGTACAGAGGGAGCATTCCGTGTTTCCATTTATTGTAATGACGCCACGTGGGCCGGGCATCTTGAGATTTAGATAAGGGTAGTGCGGCACCGTGTTAAAGCGGGTCAAAGCGGTTCATCCAAGCAGTGCGTGGTATCCACTGTGGAAGGGGACGATATCGAAGACCAAGTCTTCACTTCGGAAGTTATCTGGCGAACCGAAGACGACTTCCAATGTTATTGAGCTCGTGCAGCGGGCCTCTACACCAGGTATTACTCCTTTAAAGGTAGTTTTAGTGGGCTTGATTCTAGATGAATCAATGCCATTTTGCAGACAGTGTCCTGATAGAGCAGGTTGAGACTGCTGTCGCCGTCCATGAGGACTCGCATAAGGTGGAATCCATCGATGATTGGATCAAGGACCAGAGCTACCAAACCTCCATGATGGATACTGGTTGGGTGGCCCTTTCGATCGAAGGTGATCAGACAAGCCGACCATGGGTTGAATTTTGGGGCGACCGACTCGACTGGATAGATGTCCCTTAACGTGCGCTTGCGCTCCCGCTTGGGGATGTGTGTGACATATATCATATTCACCGTCTTTACCTTGGGGGACATTTCTTGTGTCCCCCTGTGTTCCGTGGGCGAGGCTCTTCGTCGTCGTCCTCGCTGGGCAGCCCTTTCCCTTTATGTTCGGCGTTAAGCTTGCCGGCCTATTTAAAGACCCAACAATTTCTGTTGGTATGATTGGGAGGCTTATCGGGGGATGCCGTGCATCTGGCAAGGCCGATCGAGTATTCTATCCAAACTAGATGGACCATCTCTGTTTCCTTTGAATGGCTTCTTTCGTTGACCAGATTTAGAGACGCTGAATCCAGCGTTGACCGCTGTGTCTTCGGTACTTTCGTTGTTGATTCGACACTTGTGCTTGTTGCATCGTGGTTTGCCATTGCCGTCCCTAGCTTCAGAGGTGACGGGGTCGCTGGTGCTATTGCTTCTGCGGGCTAGCCAGCTGTCTTCTCCCGCACAAAAGAGGGTCATTAGTGTGGTAAGGGCTACCATGGACTTCGGTTTTTCTTGGCCGAGGTGTCGGGCGAGCCATTCGTCGCGGACGCTATGTTTAAAGGCCGCGAGGGCTTCGGCGTCCGGACAGTCGATAATTTGGTTCTTTTTGATTAGGAACCTTGTCCAGAGTTTTCAGGCTAACCTGCTGGGTTACTGGACTATGTGATTGAGGTCATCGGCGTCCAGGGGCCGTACATAGGTACCTTGGAAGTTGTCTCTAAAGGCATCTTCCAAATCTTCCCAGCTGCCAATAGAATTTTCTGGGAGGCTGTTTAACCAGTGCCGTGCTGGTCCCTTAAGTTTCAAGGGGAGATATTTAATGGCATGGAGGTCGTCACCGCGAGCTGTGTGTATGTGGAGAAGGAAATCTTCAATCTAGACTGCGGGGTCCGTCATGCCCTCGTATGAGTCGATGTTCACGGGTTTAAACCCTTCTGGGAACATATGCCCCATTACCTCATCGGTGAAGCATAGAGGGTGTGCGGCGCCTCTGTATCGGGCAATGTTGCGACGCAGTTCGGATGAAGTACGTATGCGATTTTCGGCCCGAGTGAGGTTGTGTTCGTCATGCCAGGTCGTCCTCTCGCGCTGGGGCACGCCCCCTTGATCCATAGATTGATCTAGTTTGACCAGCTCTATTGTCCAGGTCCTGTCGTAGGTCATATGTATATTCTGGAGCCGCCGTTCTCCTGCTTTTATGGCGTGGTGGTGCGGGCTGGTGCTCGGCTTGAGTTGCCGCTCTATCCCGGCTAAGCGGTGGTTGGTTAGGTCTGTCAGCAGCGTTACACATTAGTGGTATGGGCTCCTAGTCCTCATCGTCAAATTGGGGTAGCAGCTTGCGCTTCGGGTAGCTCTTTGTTGGGTGTTCGAGGCCGTATTCCTCGGCTTCCAGGACGTTGGTCCATCTGTCATTGAGTAAGTCGTGATCAGGTTGAAGCTTCTGCTGCTTCTTTTTCAGGCTTCTTGCGGTGGCGATTAGCCGGCGCTTAAAGCGCTCTTGTTCGAGGGGTTCCTCGGGCACGATGAAATCTTCGTCACCAAGGCTCACATCTTCTTCAGAGGTCGGTAGGTAGTTACTATCCTCCGAGCCCTCGTTCTCGACAAGATCGCCGGGGTTTACCTGCCCATCCTCCCAATCTTCCTGTTTGGATGTTGGCTCTACAGGGGCTTCAGGGTCTTCGATGGAGTATTATTGTCTTCGGTGCCGGTATTGCTGTCTTTGCCGTGACGCGATTTTGAGCGGCGACACTGACGTCGACGCTTCGGAGGGGCTTCGGCAGGCTTGTCCTCAACCGAGTTCTCCTTGCCGATGTCGCCATCCTCTTTGGGTGTGTCCACCATGTATACGTCGTATGTGGAGGTGGCCGTCCATCGTCTGGTAAACGGAGGGTTTTGGCCTTGTTCATCTCCAACGTCGTAGTCCATACCACCGATGTCTTCGGAGGCATAGTCCAGCATGTCGGTTAGATCTTCGACAGTGGCTATGAAGTGGGTGGTGGGTGGGACGTAAAATTCCCCGCCCTCAGCCCCTAGTCCGGGATGGGCATAATTCGGAAGCGATCCTTCCGTGATGGCGAGCGATCGCATTAAGTCCAGAGCCTCGTTTAAAGGAGAGGGTCGGACAGAGAAGCGAGAGTCCGTGGGGCTGTCCGGAGTTGGAGCCTCCTGGCGGCGCCCACTTGGCACGGACCTCGAGAGTTCAGACTTAGAGTCCGGTGGAGTGTCCGACGCTTCTCCATTGCAACCTCCCTAAGTGCAGAGAGTCCGACGGGCTCTATACTCCCGTCTTCGGACCTGACGGCCTGCTCTGGATCTAAGGCCAGAGCGGTAATCGGGGTCGCGAACCCTTTGAGGATCAAATCTCCTCGGATATCAGCGACATAGTTTAAGTTCCAGAAACTGATCTAATGACCAGGGGCGTAGCTGTCGATCTGCTCGAGGTGACCAATCAAGTTGGCTCGCAGCGCGAAGCTGCCGAACAGGAGAATTTGGCCTGGGGGGGGGGAATCTCCCCTGAAATAGTATCATTGTGGATGATCGAACGAGCCATTGAATCCTTTGTCGACGACACAGAGGAACTCTCAATGAAAGCACCAATGTCCGTGTGAAAACCGGCAGATCTCGGGTAGGGGGTCCCGAACTGTGCGTCTAAGGATCGAAGGTAACAGGAGACAGGGGACATGATGTTTACATACGTTCGGGTCCTCTTGATGGAGGTAAAACCCTACATCCTGCTTGATTGACTTTGATGAGTATAGGGGTTACAAGAGTTGATCTACCACGAGATCGTAATGGCTAAACCCTAGATGTCTAGCCTGTATGATTATGAATGCCTCTACGGACTAAAACCTCCGGTTTATATAGATACCGGAGGGGGCTAGGGTTTGTACAGAGTCAGTTTACAGAGAAAGGAATCTTCATATCTGAACGCCAAGCTTGCCTTCCACGCTAAGGAGAGTCCCACCCGGACACGGGGGAAGCATTCTATCTTGTATCATCACGGCCCACCAGTCCGGCCCACGTCACATAGCACGGACGCCCGGGGACCCCCTAATCCAGGACTCCCTCAGTGGGGCCCTAGCCGGCAATTCGGACGAGGCCGACAGCTCGCAGATGAGGCCACAACGGCTCGACCGGGTCAAAACTGGGCGGCTTGAATGCTGCTATGGCAGAGGCGGGCGCGACGACTCACCATTGGCAGAAGCTCAACAGCTGGGTCGTAGTGGAGGCGGAGGTGGCGCCTCGCGCATCCTCAGCCAAGGAGTGTGTTGACGTTGGCTTGGCCGACAATTCAAGGCAGGTGAGCGGTCCGGGTGGCTCAACGTGCGGCAGCTGAGGCGGCCCATGGCAGCGTGACTCGGCAGAAATAGGACGGGGACGACCCGACGATGGAGGCCAAGCGGGGGCTGCTCAAGCACTACTGTAGCCTTGCGACAGCGGCTTAACGGCCGAGTTAGCGGCTCATAGAGGTAGAAAAAACGGCAGATGTGACTCGACGGCAGCGGAGACTCGCGGCTGTAGACTGTAGTGGCGGGTCGTGACGTCGGAGGTGAGGGCGGTTCATAGAAAGTGGAGGAGGCTTGTGACGCGGCCGCAACCTCAACAACGGCGACCCGACGATGCGGCACGACAGCCACGGAGGCGAGGGATGCAGCGATGGCTCGAAGGCGGCTTGCGACGCGGCTCGCTCAAGGCGACCCAGTGCAGTAGTGGTTTCAGCAGGAGGCGACGATGGAGCAACGAGTAGCTCAGTGGAGGAGCGACACGAGGCCATGGCGTCTTGTAAGTGGACGGCGGAGGCGGCTGGCTCGGAGGCCACGTCGGACGCCCGTTAAGTGAGGTCACATAGACGGAAGCTGCTCCCGAGTCGTGGTCGGTTGGATGAACCCACCTTCGTTCCTGAGTCGTAACCAGTTGAACAGATCAGGTCGTGGCCTTCTTCCTTTGGTAATTGAAAAACTTGCTGGACAGATTACTCCTCCCCAAAATTTGAGCTTTTACGTAGACGGTACTAATAGCCCGCAAGTATAGGGGATCGTAACAGTTTTTGAGGGTAGAGTATTCAACCCAAATTTATTGATTCGACACGAGGGGAGCCAAAGAATATACTCAAGTATTAACAGTTGAGTTGTCAATTCAACCGCACCTGAAAGACTTAATATCTACAGCAAAGTATTTAGTAGCAAAGTAATATGGAAGTAACGGTAATGGTGGCAAAATTAACAGTAGTGGTTTTGTAGTGATTGTAACAGTGGCAACAAAAAAGTAACTAAGCAAAGATCAATATGTGAAAAGCTCGTAGGAAATGGATCAGTGATGGATAATTATGTCGGATGCAATTCCTCATGCAGCAGTTATAAAATAGGGTGACATAGAACTAGCTCCATTTCATCAATGTAATGTAGGCATGTATTCCGAATATAGTCATACGTGCTTATGGAAAAGAACTTGCATGCCATATTTTGTCCTACCCTCCCATGGCAGCGGGGTCCTATTGGAAACTAAGGGATATTAAGGCTGCCTTTTAATAGAGTACCGGAACAAAGCATTAACACTTAGTGAATACATGAACTCCTCAAACTATAGTCATCATCGGGAGTGGTCCCAATTATTGTCACTTCGGGGTTACCAGATCATAACACATAGTAGGTGACTATTGAATTGCAAAATAGGATCAAGAACTCACATATATTCATGGAAACACAATAGGTTCAGATTTGAAATCATGGCACTCGGGCCCTAGTGACAAGCATTAAGCATAGCAATGTCATAGCAACATCAATCTCAGAACATAATGGATACTAGGGATCAAACCCTAACAAAACTAACTCGATTTCATGATAAATCTCATCCAACCCATCACCATCCAGCAAACCTATGATGGAATTACTCATGCACGGATGTGAGGATCATGAAATTGGTGATGGAGGAAGGTTGATGATGATGATGGCTATGGATTCCCCACTCCGGAGCCCCGAACGGACTCTAGATCAGCCCTCCCGAGAGAGATTAGGGCTTGGCGGCGGCTCCGTATCGTAAAATGCGGTGAATCCTTCTCTTTGATTTTTTTCTCCCTAAACGTGAATATATAGAGTTGGAGTTGAGGTTGGTGGAGCATCAGAGGGCCCACGAGACAGGGGCGCGCCCCCACCCTCGTGGACAGGGTGTGGCCCCCCTGGCGTTGATTCTTTCGCCAGTATTTTTATATGTCCCAAAAATATTATCCGTAAAGTTTCAGGTCATTCCGAGAACTTTTATTTCTGCACAAAAATAACACCATGGCAATTCTGCTGAAAACAGCATTAGTCCGGGTTAGTTCCATTCAAATCATGCAAGTTAGAGTCCAAAACAAGGTCAAAAGTGTTTGGAAAAGTAGATACGATGGAGACGTATCAACTCCCCCAAGCTTAAACCTTTGCTTGTCCTCAAGCAATACAATTGACAAACTGAAAGTGATAAAGAAAAACTTTTACAAACTCTGTTTGATTTTGTTGTTGTAAATATGTAAAGCCAACATTCAAGTTTTCAGCAAAGATTATGAACTATCCATATTCACAATAACATTTAGGTCTCATGTTTACTCATATCAATGGCATAATCAACTAGCGAGTAATAATAGTAAATCTCAGATGAAAACACTTTCTCAAAACAATCATAATATGATATAACAAGATGGTATCTCGCTAGCCCTTTCTAAGACCATAAAACATAAATGCAGAGCACCTCTGAAGATCAAGGACTGACTAACCATTTTCATTCATGGTAAAAGAAATCCAGTCATAGTCATACTCAATGTAAACTAATAGTAATACATGCAAATGACAACGGTGCTCTCTAACTGGTGCTTTTTAATAAGAGGATGATGACTCAACATAAAAGTAAATAGATAGGCCCTTCTCAGAGGGAAGTAGGGATTTGTTGAGGTGCCAGAGCTCGATTTTGAAATAGAGATAAATAATATTTTGAGCGGTATACTTTCATTGTCAACATAACAACCGACAGATCTCGATATCTTCCATGCTACACACATTATAGGCAGTTCCCAAACAGAATGGTAAAGTTTATACTCCCCCTACCACCAACAAACATCAATCCATGGCTTGTCCGAAACAACGGGTGCCTCCAACTAACAACAATCCCGGGGGAGTTTTGTTTGCAATTATTTTAATTTAAGCATGGGACTGGGCATCCCGGTTACCAACCATTTTCTCGTGAGTGAGGAGCGGAGTCCACTCCTCTTGAGAATAACCCACCTAGCATGGAAGATATAGACAGCCCTAGTTGGTACATGAGCTATTCGAGCATACAAAACAGAATTTCATTTGAAGGTTTAGAGTTTGGCACATACAAATTTACTTGGAACGGCAGTTAGATACCGCATATCGGAAGGTATGGTTGACTCATATGAAATAACTTTTTGGTTTATGGAAGTGGATGCACAAGCAGTATTCCCTCTTAGTACAAGTGAAGGCTAGAAAGAGACTGGGAAGTGACCAGCTAGAGAGCGACAACAGTCATGAACATGCATTAAAATTAATCAACACTGAGTGCAAGAATGAGTAGGATATAATTCACCATGAACATAAATATCATGGAGCCTATCTTGATTTTGTTTCAACTACATGCGTGAACATGTGCCAAGTCGAGCCACTCGAATCGTTCAAAGGAGGATACCACCCTATCATACCACATCACAACCATTTTAATAGCATGTTGGCATGCGAGGTAAACCATTATAAACTCCTAGCTAATTAAGCATGGCATGAGCAACTATAATCTCTAATTGTCATTGCAAAAATGTTTCATTCATAATAGGCTGAATCGGGAATGATGAACTAATCATATTTACAAAAACAAGATAGGTCGAGTTTATACTAGCTTTTCTCATCTCAATCATTCCATCATATATCATCATTATTGCCCTTCACTTGCACGACCGAACGGTGTGGATAATAATAATAGTGCACGTGCATTGGACTAAGCTGGAATCTGCAAGCATTTAATACACAAGAGAAGACAAGGTAATATGGGCTCTCTGTTAGATCAATAATAATGCATATGAGAGCCACTCAACATTTTCATCATGGTCTTCTCCTCTTGACCCCGAAAGAAAAGAAACAAAACTATTTACACGGGAAAACTCCCAACAAGCAAAAGAAGAATGAGAAATCTTTTTGGGTTTTCTTTTTAATTACTACTACTACATGCATGGAAACGAAACTAGCTAAAAGCTACAACTGATTTTTTGGTTTTTTTATTAAAGTTTTTCAAACATATAAGAAGAAAGCTTAAAAAGAAATTAAACTAGCATGGATAGTACTATGAAAAAGTATGAGCACCGACAACTGAAATGAGTGTGTGAACATGAATGTAATGTCGGTGAGGAATACGTACTCCCCCAAGCTTAGGATTTTGGCCTAAGTTGGTCTATGGCCACGACTCAAAGCCGCCCTCTCCGGTGTACGGAGGAGTGTCCTCTGGGTGCTACTGGTTGGCGATCTCATCCGGATCCCACTGATAAACAGATTGGCGGTAAGGATCAAGTGGTGGCTCCGGCTCAGGCTCTGGAGCTGATGTCAGGCTAGAGTATGCATGAACGGCCTCCAGAAAAACAAGGTACATGCCTGAAAATATGTTAAACAACGAGGGAGCAGGCAAGGTGATAGTCTCGAAGTAATTTTTATCAAATATCAATCTATATTTAAGTATCTTCTTCTCATCCTTAACAATAAAACCATGTGCTACCATACTCTTATAATCTAGAAAAATAGGAGGCAACAATTTTTCCTCTTTCTCATAATGCCTAATAGGTATGTGAAAGTGTGCAGCAAGGCGTGAGGCAAAGATGCCTCCAAAGATGGGACCCTTTGTACGGTTCAGATTTAACTGTTTAGCAACAATAGTGGCTAAATTGAAAGTGGTATCACGGAGCAAAGCATGGCGCGAAATAACAATATCAGGGACACTAAGGTTTCCACTATTCCCACGACCAATTAAGCATCCACTAGAAAATATTGCAAAGTAACGTAAAATAGGAAAATGTATGCTAGTTGTCGAATCATGGGTTCTGGCAAAACCCTCAAGTTTCGATCACTGGGGTGCCCGTGAAGGTTTTCTCCCTATCGATCCACGCCCTAACTCTCTAAGATCTCACGTACAAACTCGATGAACTTGCAACACAAAGACACAAGATTTATACTGGTTCGGGCCACCGTTGTGGTGTAATACCCTACTCTAGTGTGGTGGTGGTGGATTGTCTCTTGGGCTGATGATGAATAGTACAAGGGGAAGAACAGCCTCCTGAGGTTGAGGTGTTCTTGTGCTTGGTGCACTTATGTGTGGGAGGATCGGAATCAGATGCCTCCCTATGGTGGTGGCTAGTCCTATTTATAGAGGCCCTGGTCCTCTCCCCAAATATTGAGCAGGAAGGGATGCCACAATGGCCAATTCAAAAGGGGACAACTAGTACAACTTATCCTGAAAAAAGTGGTCTTCGTCTGCCAAAGGCTCTGGTGGTGACGCCGTCTTGGGCTCCATGGTGACCTCCGTCTTTCCGTCCTTCTGGTCTTGGTCTCGTTGCACCAATATGGAAACCTTTGCTTGATGCCTTGGTACTCCACGCCTGCGCTTTCCCCCTTGGCACCAAAGAGGAAACAAGGACGCTGCGCGCGCTGGCGCCCGCCTGGTCTTGATTTTCATGGCTCACGTCACGAGGACTATCGATGTCAAAACCGGCGGATCTCGGGTAGGGGGTCCCGAACTGTGCGTCTAAGCCGGATGGTAACAGGAGGCAGGGGACACAATGTTTTACCCAGGTTCAGGCCCTCTTGATGGAGGTAAAACCCTATGTCCTGCTTGATTAATATTGATGATATGGGTAGTACAAGAGTAGATCTACCACGAGATCAGAGAGGCTAAACCCAAGAAGCTAGCCTATGGTATGATTGTATGTTGTCCTACGGACTAAAACCCTCTGGTTTATATAGACACCGGAGAGGTTAGGGTTACACAAGGTCAGTTACAAAGGAGGAGATATACATATCCGTATTGCCTAGCTTGCCTTCCACGCCAAGTAGAGTCCCATCCGGACACGAGACGAAGTCTTCAATCTTGTATCCTCATAGTCTAACAGTCCGGCCAATCGATATAGTCCGGCTGTCCGGAGACCCCCTAATCCAAGACTCCCACAAGGACCTCGTGAGGTTTGCCTCGCCTTGATCTCTCCGCCCCTCGTGAGCCTACTTGGCGAGGCCGCTTCTAAGGAGGTCTTGCATCGTCCGCCTCGCGAGGCCTGGCCCCTCGCGAGGGTCTTGAATGCCTTGTCGATGAAGGTGGGCCGTACAGGCCTGCTAGCTCAGCCACGCCATGGGCCATAGGTAGGCAAGTTTGGGGACCCCCGTTCCCAGAACGCCGATAGTAGCCCCCGGGACCAAGGTGTACTCGGGCTTGGCTTCGAGGCGAAGCCAAAGGTCAAGTGCAGAGCGCCGCGGGCCCCAAAAGCCTATGGCATCGGTTGACGCATGGTGGTTGATTGGGCGTGGGCGTCTCCACTTCCCCACACTGCCTCGGTAACTGCCCGTCTTGACAAAAAGACTGGCGCAGACAATGCTTTCCCTCATTGCTTCTTCCTTGGCTTGCTCAAGATCCCCTTTCTCGCTCCTTGCTGCCGGAACTTCCAGATGCGCTTCGACCTCGCTCCGGATCTGCGACCAATGATGCCGCACAAGGTCAAGTCCTCCTCGGCGCCGACCTGCTTCAAGTCGGCCCTCGATGCGCCCAATGTCATGGAGAAGAACCTAGCCACCACGCGCTTGCTGACGGCGGGGGAGAGCAACAAGAGGGGGAAGACAGAGCTCCGACTTGCCTCCAATGCGCCGGAGTCTGAGGGAAGCACCTTCTTTCCTTTCTTCACGAGCAGCATCACCGCCGGGTTGGTTCTCCCCTTTTCTGATTTCTTTTTCGAGGTCCTCGACCACTTCGGGCTGCAGGCGCTACATCTCCATCCCAACTCCATTCTTCTCTTGTCTATCTTCGCCTACTATTGCAAGGCGTACCTGGGCGTGATGTCGTCCGTGGCACTGCTGCGCCACTTCTTCTTCCTCTGCGTCACCGGTGGCTATATCTCTGGGTGCGCCAACTTCATCGCGGCCGGCCAGGCCAACTCGATCTCGAACACCGGTAAGAGGGTTGACAACATCAGGGCCAAATGGGTCATGATGAGTGCCAAGTGCATCCATCCACACTTGGAACTGCCGATGGAGGCGCCCCAGTCGGACAAGGGGTGGTCTCGTGTAGAGCTCACCGACGAGCGGGCGTCGTCGGTGTTGGAGCAGATGAAGGTCGATTTGAAGCCGGGCAATGCGAAGGCGGTCAAGGTGACGGGGGTCATGCTCCTGAGGGTATTCTTGACGCTGCGCGTTGCTCCACTCCAGGCGCGCACGCGCCCTTTATGGAAGCTTGGAGATGAAGAAGGCAAGGTTCGTCTGAGCTCGGTGGCCCTGCCTGATGACGAGCTGACTGCGGTTCTGCACCTCTTGGTTGGGGATAACCAAGAGTACCCGCCGAGCGCCTTTGTTCCTTTGTTCCATCGCAAGGACTGGGAGCAATTCGTTGCCTCTAGGCCGACCTTTGAAGCGTGCGGGCTGGTGCCGCCGGCGCTCGCTGGGGCCTCCGCAACGCCTAAGCCGGTGGAGGTGTCTTCTGACGAGTCCCGCGGGGAGGAAGAGGGGGAGGAGGACTCGAAGGAGACCCCCAAGGAGATGGGGGAGAACTTCCCCTTGAGCAAGGCCGACATCCTCCATGCTCTGCCAGACGACGCCGAGGCCGACGCCTGCCAGAGGGAGCTGCCCCTCATCCCGACAAGGGGTAGATCGTCGTTGGTCTCTCGAGATGCTGCCTCCGTCTTGACACCGCCTGTGGCCAGATTCGGCCCTTCTGCTGCGCCATCTTCTACCCCCGGAGCCCGTGCGCCCACTCCTTAGGCCCCGACACTTTTGGATTTCAGGCTCACCAAGCGGAAGGTGGACTATGTTGCAGTGGATCAGTAAGTGCTTCGAGCTTCGTCTTGTTCCTGCTTGTAGTTGCTATTTTTTGACATTCGCCCTTGGTTGATCTGGCTGGTGTCTTCAGCGAAGAGGAGGAAGGAGGACGCCGTGACCGTGCCCCCTCTGCGGAGAAGAGAGGCAACAACACCCGCACCTCCCCAGCCCGGTCGCCCTCGTGAGGCCAAGAAGAGCATCGGCAGGATCAACCAGCCCCTGTGGCCCCGCTGGCTCTGGAAGTGCCGGCACCCGGCTCTGCTGATGAGGTCCCAAGGGCTCTGGAGCCCTCGATCTTCCAGGCTCTGGTAACGACGTCGCCTCCTCCTCCTGCCGCGCCTTCGGCCCCAAGTTCTTCTGCCTCCTCCACAGTCTTGGAGCATGTCTTCTCGGGGATTGCTAAGCTGCAGGAAGACCTCTTAGGATCGGGCCCGCACCTAGTGGCCGGGCGCCTGGAGCTGGCCTCGGGTTGGCTTCACTCCGACTCGGCAGTTCGAGCGTCACTGAGCCAGGCCACAGCGGCCTCCGAGAAGGAGAAGCAGGCCACCGCCAGAGCTGCGGCCGATCGCGAGGCGGCGCTGAAGGACGCCGAGGCCACCCGCGACCGCTGCCGAGAGCTAGAGGGCGAGCTGAAGAGGCTGCGCGACGAGCGCGCAAAAGAAGAACGTGACCGCAAAGCGAAGGAGGAGGAGATGAAGGCTCGAGAGGATGCCATCAAGGGCCACGACACCAAGTTGGGGGAGCTTACGAAGGCGCAGGCCGCAGAGCGCAGTCGACTGGAGGGGATGGAGCAGAAGGCGAAGGCGAGGGAGGCCGAGCTCGACGCTAGCCGAAGACCGCGCGGCCTTCTCGCTTCTTGAGAAGAGGTCTAGCGTGGCGCTGAAGTCACTGTACAAGAAGGGCCTGGAGAAGCCACTGGCCACCGGCGAGGATGGCCCTGCTCAGCTGCTTCCCCACTTGGTGAAGGCGCTTGAGGAATTCATGGAGGGCATCGGTCCCATGGATGAGGTAGAGGCTCGTGTCCTTTCTTCAGCTGCGCTGACGCGTGTCTTCAGCCATCTGTACCTTCAGGACCCCAATGCTCGTCTCGACGAGCTGCTGGAGCCTGTGGCTGACGAACGTTGTGCGGCGGCTGCCGCAGCCGTGAAAGGTCAGGTGGAGGCCCTCCTGAACAAGTTCCGCGGCTTCGTCCTCGCGTCCTCGACCGGCGATGCCACCAATCCTACAGCTGGCGGTGCAGGTGAAGGCGACGCTACCAAGGGAGGAGCACCTTCTACAGGCGATGGCAGTGTCTAGGGGTGACCTGCGACTGCTTTCCTGTTTCATTCCTGCAATATGCATCAGGCTTCGTGGAGGCGTTAAACTTTCATTTGATATTGTGAGAACAATATGTCTTGTAATATTTGCTTCAAGATTTTGCGATTTTCTTCCTTTTTGCTTTGTGTTCTGCGTTGGCAGAGCCTGGCCCCACGCATACCTCAACCGCCGTTGGGCCAACCGGAGACCAGGACGGACCAAGGAGTGAGGGGTACGTGACCAGTTAGGCTCCTGAGTCGCGATGCTCAGGAGTCCCCCTTGACGCGCAAACAGCTTACAGGGAGAGTACGCGAGGATAGGTTGATGTTCTACGTTGGTAGAGCCCGGCCCCGCGCATACCTCAACCACCGTTGGGCCGACTGGAGACCAGGACGAACCAAGGAGTGAGGGGCAACGTGACCAGTTAGGCTCCTGAGTCGCGATGCTCAGGAGTCCCCCTTGACGCGCAAACAATTTCTATACCTTTGCCCTCGCCGAGGCCCGGCTCGGGAGGGGCGTGCGACGACCAGGTCCCGGAGACCTGGCTGGGTGGCGTACACTTGGGCGTGACCCAAGCGCAGCCCCCGTGCCCAGCCCCCTCGCGCGGCTTTCCCGAGGGGAGGCATTGCAGTGAGGTCGGACGTTGAGCTCTGGGGCTCCCTGAGGTTGGTACGACCGTGAAGCCTCCCTCAGTTGTTTATCGCCAGTGCAGAGCATAGTGCTTCCGCTTGTGCACGGGCATAGCCGGTCCTCGGCAGTGTCGACAGCCAGCGCGGAGCATGGTGCTTCCACTTGTGCGTGGGAGGGGGCTCCCTCTGCGGAGAGCCCCCGGGGCGTGTACAGCCCCGCCCTGACACATGGCTTGCATGATAGGGCTAGACGAGGTGTATCTGGGCACTCATGAGCCAGCGCGGGACTCACGAGGCCCTACCTCAAGGCGGGTTGTGCCTGGTCTTGGTTCTTGTTCACTGTGTTTGTCCTGCGAGGTGGTCAGACAACCTGCGCCGAACGAATCTCCTAAGGTTATCGCGTGAGAAAGCCAAGAACCAATAGCCCCAGGAGGTGACGTAAACGGGGCCGGCCCGCCGGACAGAGCTCAGCCATTGGATTTATCGACGCTGCAGGGATGGGCCCGAGCACAGGCGTCGTGCTCAACTTACTCACGCGAAGGGTCCTGAAGAAAGATGGCCGGCGCGTGATCCCCATGATGGGTGGCGATCGAGCAAGTAGTAATCATAGGTAGATAAAACATGAGAGTAGCAGGATTAGGTAAGTGCATGGGAGATACGTGCCACTGGGTCAGGCCCGAGCAGCTTGGGGATGATGCAGCCCGAGGGGCACTCCCAACAAGGTAAGCTAAAGACATAAAAAGGATACATGCCATAGGGACGGACCCACGCGGCCTGGGAAATATGCAGCCCGAGGGGCGCTCCTAGCTAAATGAACTTGGAAAAATGTCACCTGGTTATGTTGACGAAGGAGAGTTGGGGCAGCTGAAGGTGCGCGGTGAAAGGATTGCTCCTCACGAGCCATCGGGGCCCTGAGCCTCAGGAGGCTCTGGGGGCTCAGGTGGTTCCTTGAGGACCGTCTCCATCTCCATCAGGATGGCATGGTGCCAGGCCTCCTGAGCCGCTAGGATGCGCTGCAAGTTGTGCTGGTAGGCGGACTACACGCTCGGTAGGCTAAAGGGCATGCGAACGTAGCTGTGCGGTGGGCCCTCACAGCGTCCCATGCGCGGAGGCCAGAAAAGCTCCTGAGAAGTGGCCCTGTTGATCCCTGGAACGTCGATGCAAACGTGCAACCCGACATCCTCGCCTGGATGGGAAGCTACGCCTCATGAGCGGCGGTCGCCGCGCATGGCCCTTGCGTCTTGCAATTCCTGGGTGGTCTTAGTGATGAACTCCTGAACGGTGGGCGATCCTTGCCCTGTGCCCTCCCGAGGGAAACAAGCCGCGAAGCATGTCTCCAAGTGGTGCCCAAGCGCCTCCCTCGTGATTTGGGCAAGGTCTGAGGCCTTCCAGAAGAAAGCCCCTGAGCCCTGCCCGAGAAGGGCGCCGGGTGCGCCTTCCTATGCGATGGAGGGAGGCGCCCCTGGAGCGGGCGCTGATCCTGACGAGGCTCCAGCTATGACGCCACTCTCCTGAGGTCCTGCACGTCGCAGTTGCTTCTTCTTCTTGGGGATGGCCTCAGGAGGGCCCTTGCGCTTGCTGTTCGGGTCGTCGATTGCTGCAGCTTGGAAGCCATGCTCGAGGGAGCACACCACATCTCTTTCTTCACATGGGACCATGATGATCCCGCCGCTTCCCGGCATCTTGAGGACATTTTAGCCGTGATGGGTCACCGCCATGAACTTGGCCAGGGCTGGATACCTGAGGATGGCATTGTACGACAGACGGATGTGCGCGACGTCGAAGTCGATGAGCTCAGTGCGGTAGTTCTTGTGTTCTCCGAAGGTGACAGGGAAGCGGACCTACCCTATTGGTGTGGTGGAACCGTCGGTCACTCCTGAGAAAGGCTTGGTAGGCTGAAGCTGGTCATATGGCACTTGGAGGCTGTTGAACGTGTCGATGGACAGGACTTTGAGCCTTGCGTCGCTGTCGATGAGGGTCTTGGTAACTTGCACGTTGCTGATGACTGGGGAGCAAAGCATCAGAGGGTGCCAGCGGTAGCTACGCACTTGATCAGATCTGCCGAGTTGAATGTGATGGAGCACTGGAACCATCTAAGCGGGCTTGTGGCTTCGAGCTTGGGGAGGACTG
Organism: Triticum urartu; assembly: GCF_003073215.2. NCBI lineage: Eukaryota > Viridiplantae > Streptophyta > Magnoliopsida > Poales > Poaceae > Triticum > Triticum urartu. The sequence continues at coordinate 366,389,910 of NC_053024.1, forward strand.
CATTCACTTCACGAGCAAACTGCTTGAAGATACGCTGCGAGGCTGGGGCCTGGGCTCCGCCCAGGATACATGAGATAGCACGCGGTTCCTGGAAGCCCCCAACCCCCTCATCTTGATGGTGCTCGTCATTCCTTCTTGGTGGTGGCGGCAGCGAAGGGAGCCCAGCGTTTCCTTAAGGACAATCCTCATGAGGCTGATCCTGCCAATGGTCCTCACGAGGCCGGTCACGCCACTCCTGGCGTGGGCCATGGTCGTCCCAGTGTCCGCCACCGTGTCCTCCTCCTTGGCCGTAGCCCCGATCGCCGTGCTCGAGGCATCGACTGAAGTGTCCTTCACAAATGGCTCTGAGCTCTTGACAGTCGCTAGTGTTGTGGGTGTTCAGGTTGTGGAAGGCGCAGAATAGATGACTTCTCTTGGATGACTCTGGTTGGTGTCTGCCATGCTTAGTGTCTGGTTCCGCTGCGAGCACGGCTGCTCCCTTGTGCTTCACATCCTTGGCCTTGGCTTTCTTCTCCTCTAGGTCTGCAGCAGGGAGCTCGAGGAGGGAGAGGCGCCCCTCCTCAGCTCTAGCACACTTGGTTGCGATGTTGAACAGCTCCAGGGTCATTCACAACTCCTCGTGGATAGCGAGCTCTTCCTTCATCTTGACGTCGCAGACGCCATCAGAGAATGCAGAGATGATGGCCTCATCGGTCACCTTGGGGATCTTGATCCGTGCGCTGTTGAAGCGCTGAATGTACTTCTGCAGGGTCTCTCCTGGTTGTTGCTTGATGCAGTGTAGGTCACCCGTGACCGGGGGGCAGTCACGAGTGCCCTGGAAGTTAGCGATGAAGCGGTTGCGCATCTCGTCTCATGAGGAGATAGATCCCGGTGGCAGGTTCAGGAGCTAGGAGCGGGCGCCCTCCTTGAGAGCCATGGGAAACCAGTTCGCCATGTCTTTCTCGTCGCCCTTGGCCGCTTCGATACTCAGCTCGTAGAGCTGCAAGAACTCTGCGGGATCGAGGGTGCCCTCGTAGCGAGGAGGCAGATCCGGCTTGAACTTGCCCGGCCAGGCGACGCTACGCAGCTCGGGGGTGAAAGCGCTACAGTCGGCTATGGTCACCGGGGCCCGCCTTGGGGGTGGAGCTTGGTCTCGATTGGGTCCGCGCCCTGCCGCTACAGGTGGTGCGCGGTCTTGCCGCAGCAGCCGGTCCCGGCCCGGTGGCGCGAGGAGCGACGGAGCGTTTTCTTGCAGTCCAAGGACTTCTTGACAGCTTCTTTCTTCACGCGCGGGCGCGGGACGCGGCGGCTCGCGTCGCGGAGCCGCGCTTCTTGGTGCCAGGGCACCGTCTTGGGGCAGAGGTTGTGGAGGTGCTTCGTGAGCTACATCGCCCATAGCTGGCGGAGGGCGAGGCGGAGAGAGGGACAGCGCAGGAGAGCCCCCTGCGGCACGGACAAGCTCGGCGATGTGGTCGAGCCAGTCCTCGTAGAGGTCGTCAACCGGGCGGTAGTGCAGGAGCTCGTGCGCCATGAGGAGCGCGGCCCGTGCGTCCATGGGAGGGCGACGTGCATGGGAAGAAGAACCGGCCAGGGTCAGCGATGGAGTGGCGGTGCGGCCATCTCGCCACTCCGAGGGGTGTAGCGAGGACGCTTGCTGCTCGTTCCCCGCCGGGCCGGTCGCGGCGTTGGCGACAGGCGACGGGGAACGATGAGGTGGCCTGCCGATGGGAGCCATCTGAGCGACGTGGGCGGCGAGGGCAGCCCGGCGCTCAGCACGAGCGCGGCGCGCGTCTGCCATGGAGACGACGAAGCAATAGAGCGCGGAGTGATGGAAGGAAGCTTCGGTGCACCCCTACCCGGCACGCCAGATGTCGGATCACGGGTTCCGGCAAAACCCTCAAGGTTCGAACACTGGGGTGCGCGCGAAGGTTTTCTCCCTATCGATCCACGCCCTAGCTCTCTAAGATCTCGCGGACGAACTCGATGAACTTGCAACACAAAGACATAAGATTTATACTGGTTCGGGCCACCATTGTGGTGTAATACCCTACTCCAGCGTGGTGGTGGTGGATTGCCTCTTGGGCTGATGATGAACAGTACAAGGGGAAGAACAACCTCCTGAGGTTGAGGTGTTCTTGTGCTTGGTTCACTTATGTGTGGGAGGATCGGAATCAGATGCCCCCCTATGGTGGTGGCTAGTCCTATTTATAGAGGCCCTGGTCCTCTCCCCGAATATTGAGCGGGAAGGGATGCCAGAACGGCCAATTCAAAAGGGGATAACTAGTACAGCTTATCCTGACAAAAGCGGTCTTCGCCTGCCAAAGGCTCTGGTGGTGACGCCGTCTTGGGCTCCATGGTGACCTCCGTCTTGCCGTCCTTCTGGTCTTGGTCTCGTTGCACCAATATGGAAACCTTTGCTTGATGCCTTGGTACTCCGCGCCTGCGCTTGCCCCCTTGGCACCAAAGAGGAAACAAGGACGTTGCGCGCGCTGGCGCCCACCTGGTCTTGATCGTCATGGCTCACATCACGATGACCTCGCGAGGTTTGCCTTTCCTTGATCTCTCCGCCCCTCGTGAGCCTAGTGAGGCCGCTCCCGAGGAGGTCTTGCGTCATCCGCCTCGCGAGGCCTGGCCCCTCGCGAGGGTCTTGAATGCCTTGACGATGAAGGTGGGCCGTATAGGCCTGCTAGCTCAGCCACGCCGTGGGCCGCAGGGAGGCAAGTCTGGGCACCCCCGTTCCCAGAACGCCGATACTAGTAATTCTTGCATCAAAAACTTTCCTCGTTTCCCCTACAACAATCATGTCAATAAATTCCTCCACATCATTATGCTGCCCGCAAAAGGTATCTTACAGATCCGACAAAACTCATATAGTGACATCTCCTTAACCTCATCATATAAATGAAATTCCACTGAAGGTGGTGATTTCTTAGCATGAAAGTAAAAATTTTGCACGAAAATATTAGTGAGGAGGAGATACTATTCGCGCTGGTTGTGGAGGAAGTCGATGAGGCCTGCATTTTCAGCCAAATAATAAAAATCTTCATAAATCCCGGCTGCTCTCAAGAACTCATCACAAGGCCATTAGCACGGTCGAACCTCCGCAGTACGAGGGAGTTCATATTTGGGCTTCTTATTCTCTTCACTTTGCTTATCCTTCGAGCTTCGTCTTGAAGAGCCCCTCAACAATCTCTTCATCATCTTTCTCTGAAAAATTTCTGAATTTTTTAGTGACTTAAAATAAAAGTAAATCAAACACAACAAGATTGATAGAAACTACTCCCACAAGATCCTAGAGGCTAAATCATGCAATCAAACTACTTTTGACCACATAAATTTGACAAGCAAGCTCAAGAACAGGGCCACCTAAGAAGCAAAAAATTGCAATAAATAAAGCACTAGAACAAAAGATAATTGGACCATTGGAGGAGTCACATACCAAAGAACAATCCCCCAAAGTAGTTTTGTGAATGTAACTTTGAGCAAGGAGATCAAAAATGCCAGCAAGATGAGCTAGAACTCGGGTTTGAGCTGGTGGAGGATTTTTTTCTGGAGGAAGACGAAGTGTGTGGGTGCAAGAATAAGTGGAGGGGCCCCATGTGGGGTCCACGAGGTAGGGGGCACGCTCCAGGGGGTGGGCACGCCCTGGACCCTCGTGGCCAGGTGGAGGGCCCCCCAAGTGTGTTTTCAGTGCCGATAATTCTTAAATATTCTAGAAAAAATCATATAAAATTTTCAGGACATTTGGAGAACTTTTATTTTCGGGGTATTTTTTTATTGCAAGGATAATTCAGAAAACAGATAGAAAATACTATTTTTGCTTTATTTAATCTAAATAACAGAAAGTAAAAGGAGGGTACAGAGAGTTGTGCTTTCTAACTTCATCCATCTCATGCTCATCAAAAGGAATCCACTAACAAGGTTGATCAAGTCTCGTTAACAAACTCTTTCCGAATTGCATGAAACCGGAGAATTTTCGAATAACACTAGGTTACCTCTACAGGGATATGCACATCCCCAACAATAAGAATATCATATTTCTTCTTGACAGTAGGAAGAGGAAATTCAAAACCTCCAATAGTAATTGTTGACATTTTTCCAATAAAATTGATACTGTGGACTTGAGGTTGTTTCCTTGGAAAATGTACCGTATGCTCATTACCATTAACATGAAAAGTGACATTGGTTTTGTTGCAATAAATAACAGCTCCTACAGTATTAAAAAAGGGTCTACCAAGAATATTAGACATATTATCGTCCTCGGGAATATCAAGAATAACAAAGTCCATTGAAATAGTAACTATTGCAACCACAACAGGCGCATCCACACAAATACCGACAGGTATAGTAGTTAATTTATCAGCCATTTGCAAAAATATTTCAGTAGGTGTCAACTTATTCAAATCAAGTCTACGATATAAAGAGAGAGGCATAACACTAACACCGGCTCCAAGATCACATAAAGCAGTTTTAACATAGTTTCTTTTAATGAGCATGGTATAGTTGGTACTCCTGGATCTCCTAGTTTCTTTGGTATACCACCTTTAAAAGTATAATTAGCAAGCATGGTGGAAATTTCAGCTTCCGGTATCTTTCTTTTATTTGTCACAATATCTTCCATAGACTTAGCACAAGGATTCATTTTAAGCATATCAGTCAAACGCACATGCAAAAAGATAGGTCTAAACATTTCTGCAAAGCGCTCAAAATCCTCATCATCCTTTTTATTGGATGGTTTAGGAGGAAAAGGCATGGGTTTCTGAACCTATGGTTCTCTTTCTTTACCTTGCTTCCTAGCAACAAAGTCTCTCTTATCAGAACATTGATTCTTTGATTGTGGGTTATCAAGATCAACAACAGGTTCAATCTCTACATCATTGTCATTGCTAGGTTGAGCATTAACATCTTCGTTAACATTATCACTAGGTTCATGTTCATTACCAGATTGTGTTTCAACATCAGAAATAGAAATATCATTGGGATTCTCAGGTGTGTCAACAACAGGTTCACTAGAAGCATGTAAAGTCCTATCATTTTTCTTTTTCTTCTTCATAGAAGAACTAGGTGTATCAATATTAGTTCTCTGAGAATTTTGCTCAATTTTCTGAGGGTGGCCCTCAGGATACAAAGGTTCCTGAGTCATTTTACCCTCTCCAGTCACAACTCTGACATCATTATCATTTTTCTTATTATCTAATTCATTGAGCAAATCATTCTGATCTTTAAGCACTTGTTCTACTTGAGTCGTAACCATAGAAGCATGTTTACTAATAAGTTTAAGCTCAACTTTAACTCTAGACATATAATCACTCGAGTGTTCAATCATATAAGCATTACGTTTCAATTGTCTACCAACATAAGCATTGAAGTTTTCTTGTTTAACAATAGAATTTTCAAACTCATCCAAGCATTGGCTAGTAGACTTATAATGATGAATATCATGTTCATCAAATCTATAGAGAGAATTTACCTTTACTACCTGTGTCGGGTTATCAAGACCATGTATTTCTTCAATAGGTGGTAAATTCTTAACATCTTCAGCTTTAATACCTTTTTATTTCACAGATTTCTTTGTCTCTTGCATATCTTCAGGACTGAGAAATAGCATACCCCTTTTCTTCGGAGTTGGCTTAGGAGTTTGTTCAGGAAGTGTCCAATCATTTTCATTACTCAACATATTATTCAATACCAACTCTTCTTGAAAACACAACCAACACAACTATCCAGGTGGTCTCTGGAAGCGTTAGTTAGTCCATTATAAAAGATATCAAGTATTTCATTTTCTTGTGAGGATGATCAGGCAAAGCATTAAGTAACCGGAGAAGCCTCCCCCAAGCTTGTGGGAGACTCTCTTCTTCAATTTGCACAAAATTACATATTTCCCTTAAGGCAGCTTGTTTCTTATGAGCGGGAAAAATTTAGCAGAGAAGTAATAAATCATATCCTGGGGATGTCGCACACAACCAGGATCAAGAGAATTAAACCATGTTTCTGCATCACCCTTTAATGAGAATGGAAAAAACTTAAGGATAAAGTAATAGCGAGTTTTCTCATCATTAGTGAACAAGGTGGCTATATCATTTAATTTAGTAAGATGTGCCACAATAGATTCAAATTCATAGCCATAAAAAGGATCAGATTCGACCTAAGTAATTAACTCAGGGTTGACAGAGAAATCATAATCCCTATTGGAAATACAGATAGATTTAAATAGCAAAAGCAGGGTCATATTTCATTCTAGCATTCAAAGACTTTTCTTTTCGCTTAGCTAATAGTTTCTTAAGATCATAACTATCATGGAAAGCTAGAAAGTCTCTACCAGGTTCTTCATCCATAACATAACCCTCAGGCCCAACAGGCAATTCATATCTAGGGGGAGAATCTTCATCATCACTTTCATCAATATTATCAGTTTCAATAATTTCAATCTCTCTAACCCTAGCAAGTTGTTCATCAAGAAATTCACCTAATGGCACAATATTATTAAGCATAGAATTAGTTTCATCATAAGGATCATGCAAAGCATAAGTGGCATCATCAATAACATGTGACATATCAGAATAAATAGCAGGAGTGGGTGTCGCAAGTTTACTCAAAACAGAAGGTGAATCAAGTGTAGAGCTAGATGGCAGTTCCTTACCTCCCCTCGTAGTTGAGGGAAAAATCTTCGTTCTTTCATCTTTCAAGTTCCTCATAGTGATCAATAGATATAAATCCCAAGTGACTCAAAGAATAGAGCTATGCTCCCCGGCAACGGCGCCAGAAAATAGTCTTGATAACCCACAAGTATAGGGGATCGTAACAATTTTCGAGGGTAGAGTATTCAACCCAAATTTATTGATTCGACACAAGGGGAGCCAAAGAATATTCTCAAGTATTAACAGTTGAGTTTTCAAGTCAAACGCACCTGAAAGACTTAATATCTACAGCAAAGTATTTAGTAGCAAAGTAATATGGAAGTAACGGTAATGGTGGCAAAATTAACAGTAGTGGTTTTGTAGTGATTGTAACAGTGGCAACAAAAAAGTAACTAAGCAAAGATCAATATGTGAAAAGCTTGTAGGAAATGGATCAGTGATGGATAATTATGTCGGATGCAATTCCTCATGCAGCAGTTATAAAATAGGGTGACATAGAACTAGCTCCAGTTCATCAATGTAATGTAGGCATGTATTCCGAATATAGTCATACGTGCTTATGGAAAAGAACTTGCATGACATCTTTTGTCCTACCCTCCCGTGGCAGCGGGGTCCTATTGGAAACTAAGGGATATTAAGGCCTCCTTTTAATAGAGTACCGGAACAAAGCATTAACACTTAGTGAATACATGAAATCCTCAAACTATAGTCATCACCGGTAGTGGTCCCGTTTATTGTCACTTCGGGGTTACTGGATCATAACACATACTAGGTGACTATTGACTTGAAAAATAGGATCAAGAACTCACATATATATATTCATGAAAACATAATAGGCTCAGATCTGAAATCATGGTACTCGGGCCCTAGTGACAAGCATTAAGCATAGCAAAGTCATAGCAACATCAATCTCAGAATTTAATGGATACTAGGGATCAAACCCTAACAAAACTAACTCGATTACATGATAAATCTCATCCAACCCATCACCGTCCAGCAAGCCTACGATGGAATTACTCACGCACGGCGGTGAGCATCATGAAATTGGTGATGGAGGAAGGTTAATGATGACGATGACGACGGATTCCCCTCTCTAGAGCCCCGAACGGACTCCAGACCAGCCCTCTCGAGAGAGATTAGGGCTTGGTGGTGGCTTCGTATCGTAAAACATGATGAATCCTTCTCTCTGATTTTTTCTCCCCGGACGTGAATATATAGAGTTGGATATGAGGTTGGTGGAGGATCAGGGGGGCCACGAGATAGGGGGTGTGCCCCCACCCTCGTGGACAGGGTGTGGGCCCCCTGATGTTGATTCTTTCGCCAGTATTTTTATATATTCCAAAAATATTCTTCATGAAGTTTCAGGTCATTCTGAGAACTTTTATTTCTGCACAAAAATAACACCATGGCAATGCTGCTGAAAACAGCGTCAGTCCGGGTTAGTTCCTTTCAAATCATGCAAGTTAGAGTCCAAAACAAGGTCAAAAGTGTTTGGAAAAGTAGATACGATGATGACGTATTAGGTACTCAAGTACTTTGTAGACCACTGTATACGAACAGTAGCAACAGAGTAGTGCTATAGTAGTATTGCTTCAGGGCTTGACCCTTGCTCACACACACACTCGTTGATACAGAGTGATCGGACAGGGCGTACGGTGTCTGCAGCACAATTCCTATCGGTCTTGGTGACACACGACTGTAGCCGCGAAAAAATTGGTCTTCTATTTGGTTCGACGGATCGTGTTGCATCGGCGATATAGAGAAGAGTGCCAAACCCTAAATTCCCTTGAACTCAATATACATCGCCGCTGAATACTTTTTCAATCTCGATTGGTGAACTCATAGTTGATGTGAATTCTTCCATGCTAGATCTTCTTTATCTGGTCAACTAGGAGCTTCTCGATCCCTGGGAGAGATCCCTTCAAGAACTCAACACCACCGTGCGCTCATCCCATGATGTGCGCCAATTTTCGTGGTTTTATTATGGCAAATGTCCTAGTGTGAGGAATTAGTCGTGAGGCCAACGCAACTAGGTAGTAGCTTGAACAGGGCTGGTCAGAACCGAGAGATGCATGGTTTTACCCAGGTTCAGCCCGTAAAAGCCTACATCCTTCTTCATTGATATTGATGATGATGATGCTCACGATTACAGGGGTGCTCTTTTTCTACCTCTCTCTCGAGAGCTATTGACATGTTTGTCTTAACTTGTCCCACTTGTGGTGTCCTGCCCCTCCTTATATAAGTCGGAGGGGCGCGTTACATATGGAGCCCTAGTAGGACTAGGACTATTCTATTACAAGTGGAATCCTAGTCTTGTTTCCTTTGTAAGGGAATACTCCTTATGTATTTCCTCTTAAGCCGGCCTAACATAACGTGAGCCGGCCTACCGGGCCTTGGGCCTTGTCATCCATCTGACCCGCCGTCGGGGTCATTAGTGAGTCTCCGGACCAATGAGTCGCCAGTCTTCGGGTGGGTTACCGATGAAACGACAAGTCTCAGCCGGGTCATCCATATGACCCGCCGTCGGGGTCATTAGTGAGTCTCGGACCAGTGAGTCGCCAGTCTTCGGGCGGGTTACCGATGAAACGCCAAGTCTCGATCGGGTCATATATCCGGCTTGGTCATACCGTGGGGTATATCCCCGACACACCTCCTGTTCTTCAATAGGATTGCTGATCTGGAGTCCTATTCGGGGATCCGAAGAAGGGGATTCATCGCCATCGTCATCATGAACCCTTCTCCACCAACCATTCCATGATGCTCACCGCCAGGAGTGAGTAATCCCTTTGTAGGCTTGTTGGACGGTGATGGAACTAGATGAGATTTATCATGCAATCGAGTCTGTTAGGGTTGATCCCTAGTATCCACTCTGTTCTGAGAGTGATGTTGATATGACTTTGCTATCCTTAATGCTTGTCACTAGGGCCTGAGTGCCATGATTTCAGATCTGAACCCTCTATGTTTTCATGAATATATTTGAGTTCTTGATCCTATCTGCTAGTTATATGCACTTGTTATTGTTCTGATCTGTAGACCCCAAAGTGACAATAGTTGGGATACTCTCCGGAAATGACTGTAATTCGAGGAGTGCATGTATTCACCATATGTTAATGCTTTGTTCTGGTTCTCTATTAATAGGAGGCCGTAATATCCCTTAGTTTTCTTATGGACCTCGCTGCCACGGGAGGGTGCTATTGTGAGCTATGTTGGGATTTCCCCGAAGAGGAGAGGATACCACAGTACAGTAGAGATAATTATTTCCCTTAGTTATGAAACAAAGGTTATCAATCAGTTGGAGAACCAAGCAACGACTCATTAACAAGACCTGCACACAAACAACAAATACTTGCAACCCAACGCGAACAAGGGGTTGTCAATCCCTTGACGGTTACGAGCAAGATTACATTGTATAGTTTTAGATAGATAGATCGGACAAAAATACAAAATAAAATAAATAATAGAAAATTGCAGCAAGGTATTTTTGGTTTTAATATATGATAAAAGATAGACCCAGGGCCCATTATTTTCACTTGAGGCTTCTCTCTTAAAAAATAGCATACGATGGGTAAACAAATTACTGTTGGGCAATTGATAGAAAAGCAAATAATTATGAAGATATCGAAGGAAATGATCATATATAGGCATCACGCCCGAGACAAGTAGACCAAAATGATTCTGCACCTACTACTATTACTCCACACACCGACCGCTATCCAGCATGCATCTAGTGTATTAACTTCATGGGAAAATGGCGTAACACCTTAAGCAAGATGACATGATGTAGATAAGATAAACTCACGTATAAATAAACCCCATGTTTTAACCCTTAATAGCAATGATACATACGTGTCATGTCCCCTTCTGTCACTGGGATTGAGCATTGTAAGATTGAACCCATTGCAAAGCACCTCTTCCCATTGCACGATAAATCAATCTAGTTGGCCAAACCAAACCAATAAATCAGAGAAGAAATACGAGGCTATAGTAATCATGCCTAAAAGAGTTCAGAGAAAACTCAAATAATATTCATGGATATATCTAATCATACACTCACAATTCATCGGATCCCAACAAACACACCGCAAAAAGTCATTACATCGAATAGATCTCGTAGAACATCGAGGAGAACATTGTATTGAAGATCAAACAGAGAGAAGAAGCCATCTAACTACTAACTATGGACCCATAGTGTAACGCCCCGGATGTAACATTCCATAATTGTAATTCCGACTCTTGCCATTTCCGGCTATGTAGCGCCCAAGATGTGAGTCTATCCCAATCACGTGATGAATTCATGATTAGGGCACAACCGCATTTCGAGCGCATAGCAAGGTGGATATCATTACAACGTACCATGTACCGAATAGATGAGAATACAAGATAAAGGTTTACACTCTCCACAAGTTACATCATTCATACAACATTTTATCAATACATAGCAATCATCATACAGAAGAGCAGGATCCGACTATGGATGAAATCAAACAAAAAAGAAAAATGACATCCACCCTGCTAATCCCAGGCTCCCCGACCCGGAACCTATCCCTTGATCGAAGAAGGAGAACTCCAAACAAGCAAGCATCACACTGGCGTCAGACCATCACATTATCTGTACCTACAACTGTTGTTGTAGTAATCTATGGGCCAAGAGGACTCAGCAATCCCATTACCATGGGTATCAAGACTAGCAAAGCTTAATGGGCATGGAATGGATAAGTGGTGAGGTTGCAACAAGCGGCTAAGCATTGTATGGTGGCTAACTTACGAATACAAGAATAAGATGAGAAACTACGCAAACGGTCGCAAACTAGTAATGATCAAGAAGTGATCCTGAACTACTTACGTTCAAACATAACCCTACCGTGTTCTCTTCTAGAACTTCCCGGAAAAGAGACAGTCACGGTTACACACGTGGTTGGTGTATTGTAATTGAGTTTACTTCAAGTTCACTACTAATACGTCTCCATCGTATCTACTTTTCCAAACACGTTTGCCCTTGTTTTGGACTCTAACTTGCATGATTTGAATGGAACTAACCCGGACTGACACTGTTTTCAGCAGAATTGCCATGGTGTTATTTTTGTGCAGAAATAAAAGTTCTCGAAATGACCTGAAAATCAACGGAGAACTATTTTGGAATATATAAAAAATACTGGAAGAAAGATCCACGTTAGGGGGCCCACACCCGGTCCACGAGGGTGGGGGGCGCGCCCTACCCCCTGGGCGCGCCCCCTGCCTCGTGGGCCCCCTGACGCTCCACCGACGTCCACCTTGACTCCATATATTCACTTTCAGGGAGGAAAAAATTGGAGAGAAGGATTCATCGCATTTTACGATACAGAGCCACCGCCAAGCCCTAAACTCTCTCGGGAGGGCTGATCTAGAGTCCGTCCGGGGCTCCTGAGAGGGGAATCCGTCGCCATCATCATCAACAACCTTCCTCCATCACCAATTTCATGATGCTCACCGCCGTGTGTGAGTAATTCCATCGTAGGCTTACTGGACGGTGATGGGTTGGATGAGATTTATCATGTAATCGAGTTAGTTTTGTTAGGGTTTGATCCCTAAGATCCACTATGTTCTGAGACTGATGTTGCTATGACTTTTCTATGCTTAATGCTTGTCACTAGGGCCCAAGTGCCATGATTTCAGATCTGAACCTATTATGTTTTCATGAATATATGTGAGTTCTTGATCCTATCTTGCAAGTCTATAGTCACCTATTATGTGTGATGATCCGTTAACCCCGAAGTGACCACAATCGGGATACTTACCGGTGATCACGGTAGTTTGAGGAGTTCATGTATTCACTATGTGTTAATGCTTTGGTACGGTACTCTATTAAAAGGAGGCCTTAATATCCCTTAGCTTCCAATAGGATCCCGCTGCCATGGGAGGGTAGGACAAAAGATTCCATGCAAGTTCTTTTCCATAAGAATGTATGACTATATTCGGAATACATGCCTACATTACATTAATGAACTGGAGCTAGTTCTCTGTCACCCTATGTTATAACTGTTGCATGACTGATCGCATCCGACATAATTCTCCATCACCGATCCAATGCCTATGAGCTTTTCATATATTGTTCTTTTCTTATTTACTTTTTTGTTGCTACTATTACAATCACTATAAAACCAAAACTGCTACTGTTACTTTTACCACTGTTACCACTACTATCACATTACATTGCTACTAAATACTTTGCTGCAGATATTAAGTTTCCAGGTGTGGTTGAATTGACAACTCAGCTGCTAATACTTAAGAATTTTTTTATCTCCCCTTGTGTCGAATCAATAAATTTGGTTTGAATACTCTACCCTCAAAAACTGTTGCGATCCCCTATACTTGTGGGTTATCAAGACTATTTTCTGGCGCCGTTGCCGGGGAGCATAGCTTTATTCTTTGAGTCACTTGGGATTTATATCTGCTTATCATTATAAAGAACTTGAAAGATCAAAGAACCAAGATTTTTCCCTCAACTACGAGGGGAGGTAAGGAACTGCCATCTAGCTCTGCACTTGATTCACCTTATGTTTTGAGTAAACTTGCGATGCCTAAACCTACTGCTGCTATTGATTCCGATATGTCGTATGTTATTGATGATGCCACTTCTGCTATGCATGATACTTATGATGCAACTACTTCTATGCTTGATACTACTGTGCCACTTGGTGAATTTCTTGATGAACAACTTGCTAGGGCTAGAGAGAATGAAATTATTGAAACTGATAATATTGATGAAAGTGATGATGAAGATTCTCCCCCTAGATATGAATTGCCTGTTGTGCCTCAGGGTTATGCTATGGATGAAGAACCTGCTAGAGACTTTCTTGCCTGCAATGATAGAAGTGATCTTTAGAAACTATTAGCCAAGCTTAAAGAAAAGTCTTTGAATGCTAGAATGAAATATGACCCTGCTTATGCTACTTCACCTATCTTTATCACTGATAACGATTATGATTTCTTAGTTGATCCTGATATAATTACTTTGGTTGAATCTGATCCTTCTATGGCTATGAATCTGAAACTATTGTGGCACATCTTACTAAATTAAATGATATAGCTACCCTGTTCACTAATGATGATAAAACTCGCTACTATTATATCCTTAAATTATTTCCATTCTCATTAAAGGGTGATGCTAAGATATGGTTTAATTCTCTTGATCCTGGTTGTGTGCGTAGTCCCCAGGATATGATTTACTACTTCTCTGCTAAATATTTCCTCGCTCATAAGAAACAAGCTGATTTAATGGAAATATATAATTTTGTGCAAATTGAAGAAGATAGTCTCCCACAAGCTTGGGGGAGGCTTCTCCAATTACTTAATGCTTTGCCTGATCATCCTCTCAAGAAAAATGAAATACTGGATATCTTTTATAATGGACTAACCGATGCTTCCAGGGATTACCTGGATAGTTGTGCTGGTTGTGTTTTCAGGGAAAGAACTATTGATCAAGCTGGAATTCTATTGAATAATATGTTGACCAATGAAAATAATTGGATACTTCCTGAACCAACTCCTAAGCCAACTCAAAAGAAAAGGGGTATTCTATTTCTTAGTCCTGAAGATATGCAAGAGGCAAAGAAATCTATGAAAGAAAAAGGTATAAAAGCTGAAGATGTTAAGAATTTACCTCCTGTTGAAGAAATACATGGTCTTAATTCACCACCTATTGAAGAAACACACGGTCTTGATAACCCGACACAGGTAGTAAAGTTAAACTCTCTCTATAGATATGATAAAGATGAAATCCCTCCTGCTAGGTTTGCTAGCCAATGTTTGGATGAATTTAATAACTTTATGGTTAAGCAAGAAGATTTTAATGCTTATTTTGGTAGACAACTGAAACGCAATAGTTATATGATTGAACACTTGAGTGATTATATGGATAGTGTTAAAGGTGAACTTAAACTTATTAGTAAACATGCTTCTATGGTTACCACTCAAGTAGAACAAGTACTTAAAGCTCAGAATGATTTGCTCAATGACTTAATTAATAAGATGAATGATAATGCTGTTAGAGTTATGACTAGAGGCGGTAAAATGACTCAGGAACCTTTGTATCCTGAGGGCCATCCTAAGAGAATTGAGCAAGATTCTCAGAGAACTAACGTAGATGCACCTAGTCCTTCTAAAAGGAAGAAAAAGAAAAATGATAGGACTTTGGATGCTTCTAGTGAACCTGTTATTGACACACATGAGAATCCTAATGATATTTCTATTTATGATGCTGAAACACAATCTGGTAATGAACATGAACCTAGTGAAAATGTTAATGATGATGTTCATGTTGATGCTCAACCTAGTAATGATAATGATGTAGAAATTGAACCTGCTGTTGATCTTGATAACCACAATCAAAGAATCAAAGTTATGATAAGAGAGACTTTGTTGCTAGGAAGCACGGTAAAGAAAGAGAACCATGGGTTTAGAAACACATGCCTTTTCCTCCTAAACCATCCAAGAAAAAAGATGATGAGGATTTTGAGCGCTTTGCTGAAATGATTAGACCTATCTTTTTGCGTATGCGTTTGACTGATATGCTTAAAATGAACCCTTATGCTAAATACATGAAGGATATTGTTACAAATAAGAGAAAGATATCGGAAGCTGAATTTTCCACCATGCTTGCTAATTATACTTTTAAGGGTGGAATACCTAAGAAACTAGGAGATCCAGGAGTACCAACTATACCATGCTCCATTCAAAGAAACTATGTTAAAACTGCTTTATGTGATCTTGGAGCTGGTGTTAGTGTTATGCCTCTCTCTTTATATTGTAGACTTGATTTGAATAAGTTGACACCTACTGAAATATCTTTGCAAATGGCTGATAAATCAACTGCTATACCTGTCGGTATTTGTGAGGATGTGCCTGTTGTGGTTGCAAACGTTACTATTTTAACGGACTTTGTTATTCTTGATATTCCTGAGGATGATATTATGTCTATTATTCTTGGAAGACCCTTTTTGAATACTGCAGGGGCTGTTATTGATTGCAACAAAACCAATGTCACTTTTCATGTTAATGGTAATGAGCATACGGTACACTTTCCAAGGAAACAACCTCAAGTTCATAGTATCAATTCTATGGAAAAATGTCAACAATTACTATTGGAGGTTTTGAATTTCCTCTTCCTACTGTCAAGAAGAAATATGATATTCTTATTGTTGGAGATGTGCATATCCCCGTTGAGGTAACATAGTGTTATTCGAAATTTCTCCAGTTTCATGCAATTCGGAATGAGTTTGTTAACAAGACTTGATCAACCTTGTTAGTGGATTCCTTTTGATGAGCATGAGATGGATGAAGTTAGAAAACACAACTCTCTATACCATCTTTTTACTTTCTGTTATTTATATTAAATAAAGAAAAATAGTATTTTTCTGTCTGTTTTCTGAATTATCCTTGCAATAAAAAAATACCCCGAAAATAAAAGTTCCCCAAATGCCCTGAAATTTAAATATGATTTTTTCTGGAATATTTGAGAATATCTAGCACTAAGAATACACCAGGGGGAGCAAGCACCTGGCCATGAGGGTCCAGGGCGCTCCCCCTGCCTCGTGGGCCCATGGTGGCTCCCCTCCACTTATTCCAGCCACCACACACTCCTTCTTCCTTCCAAAAAAAATCACCAACCAACTCAAGCACGAGTTCTAGCTCATCTTGCTGCCATTTTTGATCTCCTTGCTCAAAGCTCCATTCACAAAACTGCTTTGGGGGATTGTTCTTTGGTATGTGACTCCTCCAATGGTCCAATTAGTTTTTGTTCGAGTGCTTTATTCATTGCAAATTTTTGCTTCTTAGGTGACCCTATTCTTGAGCTTGCATATCAAATTTATATGGTCCCAAGTAGTTCTAATGCATGATATAGTCTCTAAGCACTTGTGGGAGTAGTTGCTATCAATTTTGTTGAGTTTGGTTCACTTTTATTTTGAAGTTACTAAAAATTTCAGAGGAAGAAATATGTTTAGGAAAATGTACCAAGGTGGTTCTTCAAGGAAGCAAGGACCCAGACCCGCAATACGCGATGCGGACGATGAACCACAGAGGGATGCTCAAGTGCGGCCTTGTGAATGGCCGTCAGAGGACTTCATGGCGCAAGCAGGAATCAAGGAGGAATTTGAAGCATATGTGCGTAATGCCGATCTTGAGAGCTTCATGGCAGATAAGTGCCGTCAGTACCAGTACCTCACTGATTCCTTTATGAGAAGGTTTGAATTTTCATCATCACGCAATTCTCAAACTATCCTGTTTGATCTTTATGATAAAATCTTATACCATGGACTTAGAAGATTTTAACACTGCTTGTAAACTCCCACAGTGGGGTAATGTTAGTGAACCTCGCAAGTCTGAATATAGAGATTTTCTTGCTAGTATAACAGTGGGGGAATCTAGAGATGTAACACAAGCCACCATAGGGAGCATTCATTTCCCGCTATACATTATTTTGCTCTCTTCATAGGAAGATGCATACATGGTAAGGATGAGGCATGTCACATGTGTGTGCCAGATCTTAGTGTTCTCAAGAGTGCTATTTTAGGAGATAAACAATATAACTTGGGGGCTATTGTTGCACGTAGGTTGCATAATAATAGTATTCATGGAGATTTCTTTGGTGGAATTTATGCAACTCGTATAGCTAACTTTCTTGAGATACCCATACATGGAGATGATATTGAGTTGCCTCTTTCTTATCTAGATTATGATGCTATGGTTCGCCATCAGCTTGTTGAGAGGAACGACCAGTCCCTCCAGTACCGACTAATCTTTGATAGATGATGCACCTATCACGTCGCTCTCCCTGCTCCTACTTTCTTTGACTTTCAGGAAAAGGGGAGATATGTTATAACCAGGGAGGAGGCGAACGAGTATAAGAGGAGGACGAAGACAGCTCGCCTCCAAGCGGAAGCTCATGAGGCAATAACTGCTGCATCTCAGTACAACCCCAACTATAACTTTGGATATCCGCCAGGCCAGCCGTGGCCATAGACCAACTTAGGCCAAAAGCCTAAGCTTGGGGGAGTACGTATTTCTCACCGACATTACATTCCTGTTGACACACTCATGCTAGTTGTCGGTGCTCATACTTTTTCATTGTATCATCCATGCTAGTTTATTTCCTTTTTATGCTTTCTTCTTGTGTGTTTGATAAACCTTAAGAAAAACCAAAAAAATTAGTTGTAGCTTTTAGTTAGTTTACTTTCTATGCCTGTAGTAGTAGTAATTAAAAAGAAAACTGTTGGAGTAATTGGACACGGATACCCCGAAGACGGCGAGACAATAAATCAAGACATCGGGGCTAGCAAAGCCCCTCAGTCCGACTGCCCGGCCGCTCCTGCCGGCTCCCCGTCCGACTGCTCTACCCGGCTGCCGACTGCGCCAACCAGCCGGCTGCCGACTGCAGCCCGACCCGACACCAACAAGACACTGACGGGACGACCATACCGCGACGTCATCCACAGTGTACCTTGTCCCCTGGGTACTGATTTATAAAGTACCCCAGGGGACAAGCATGACATGCACCATGCCTAGCCCATGCCACTACATAGCTTGGTTTGTAAGCTACCCAAGGTAGCTTACAACCAACGCTACCACCACCCATGCCTACCACTATATAAGCTAGCTCCATCCATCCATCAGGGGATGGACTCACACACTCACGCATGCATGCTCAGGCACATGCGGCCACACACACCTATGCTCATATGCATATATACGATATCAGATGCACTTGGCACTGATCTCAGATACAGCTCCAGGAGCGCTCTGTACCAGATATACCAGATATACTCAGACATGCAGGAGTAGGGGTATTATCTCTCCGGAGAGCCCCGAACCTGGGTAAACTAGCGCGTGCTACTCGCATACCCGTCCCTGGATATTCCGGCAGCAGTCTTGCCCTCACACGAAGCCACCTTGTGGCATATGTCGTCCTGCACCCCCTGTGAGAATACCGCGACATTTGGCGCCCACCATGGGGCGCCAAATGTCTGGGGTTGGGTGCGACATATGCCAATGGATGGCTTATCATGGTGGGTGCGAGTAGAACGTCGCCGGTGCCTGGAAACGGGATGAGGCGTAGATACGAACGCCGGCGAACTTTACCACCGAACCTGGGTAAAGTTCGCCGGTGTTCGTATCTACACCTCATCCCGTTTCCAGGCACTGGCGACGTTCTACTCGCACCCACCATGATAAGCCATCCATTGGCATATGTCACACCCAACCCCCGACAAAAACCCAAAAAGATTTCTTGTTCTTCTTTTGCTTGTTGGGAGCTTTCCAGTGTAAATAGTTTTGTTTCTTTTCTTTCCTTTGGGGGTCAAGAGGAGAAGACCATAATGAAAATGTTGAGTGGCTCTCATATGCATTATTGTTGATCTAACAAATATCCCATATTACCTTGTCTTCACTCTTGAATTGAATGCTTGCAGATTCCAGCTTAGTCCAATGCACGTGCACTATTATTATTATCCACACTATTCGGTCGTCCAAGTGAAAGGCGGTAATGATGATTATATGATGAACTTATTGAGTTGAGAAAAGCTGGTGTGAACTCGACCTCTCTTGTTTTTGTAAATATGATTAGTTCATTGTTCCTGATTCAGCCTATTATGAAAGAAACATGTTTGCAATGACAATTAGAGATTGTAGTTGCTTATGCCATGCTTAATTACCTAGGAGCTTATAATGGTTTACCTTGCATGCCAACATGCTATTAAAATGGTTGTGATGTGGTATGATAGGGCGGTATCCTCCTTTGAACGATTTGAGTGGCTTGACTTGGCACAGGTTCATGCATGTAGTTGAAAAAAAATCAACATAGCCTCTACGATATTTATGTTCATGGTGAATTATATCCTACTCATGCTTGCATTCGGTGTTGATTAATTTTAATGCATGTTCATGACTGTTGTCGCTCTCTAGCTGGACGCTTCCCCGTCTTTTTCTAGCCTTCACTTGTACAAAGCGGGAATACTGCTTTTGCATCTAATTCCATAAACCCTAAAGTTATTCCATATGAGTCCACCATACCTACCTATATATGGTATCTACCTGCTGTTCCAAGTAAATTTGTATGTGCCAAACTCTAAACCTTCAAATAAACATTCTGTTTTGCATGCTCGAATAGCTCATGTATCAACTAGGGCTGTCTGTATCTTCCATGCTAGGTGGGTTATTCTCAAGAGGAGTGGACTCCGCTCCTCACTCATGAGAAAATGGCTGGTCACCGGGACGCCCAGTCCCATGCTTTAAGCGAATCAAATCAAAATAACTACAAACAAAACTCCCCCGGGACTCCTGTTAGTTGGAGGCACCCGTTGTTTCGGGCAAGCCATGGATTGATGTTTGTTGGTGGAGGGGGAGTATAAACTTTACCATTCTGTTTGGGAACCGCCTATAATGTGTGTAGCATGGAAGATATCGAGATCTCTCGGTTGTTATGTTGACAATGAAAGTATACCGCTCAAAATATTATTCATATCCATTTCAAAACCGAGCTCTGGCACCTCTACAAATCCCTGCTTCCCTCTGCGAAGGGCCTATCCATTTACTTTTATGTTGAGTCATCATCCCCTTATTAAAAGCACCAGTTGGAGAGCACCGCTGTCATTTGCATCCATTACTGTTAGTTTACATTGAGTATGACTTGACTAGATCTCTTTTACCATGAATTACAATGTCTAGTCAGTCCTTGATCTTTAAAGGTGCTCTGCATTTATGTTCTGCGGTCTCAGAAAGGGCTAGCGAGATACCATCTTGTTATATCATATCATGATTGTTTTGAGAAAGTGTTGTCATCCGAGATTTATTATTATTGCTCGCTAGTTGACTATGCCATTAATATGAGTAAACATGAGACCTAAATGTTATTGTGAATATGGTTAGTTCATAATATTTGTTGAAAACTTGAATGCTAGCTTTACATATTTACAACAAAAAGAGCAAACCGAGTTTGTAAAAGTTTTTATTTATCACTTTCAGTTTATCAACTGAATTGCTTGAGGACAATCAAAGATTTAAGCTTGGGGGAGTTGATACGTCTCCGTCGTATCTACTTTTCCAAACACTTTTGCCCTTGTTTTGGACTCTAACTTGCATGATTTGAATGGAACTAACCCGGACTGACGCTGTTTTCAGTAGAATTTCCATGGTGTTATTTTTGTGCAGAAATAAAAGTTCTCGGAATGACGTAAAAATCAACAGAGAATTATTGTGGAATATATAAAAATTGCTGGAAGAAAGATCCACGTCAGGGGGCCCACACCCTGTCCACGAGGGTGGGGGGCGTGCCCTACCCCCCTGGGCGCGCCCCCTGCCTCGTGGGCCCCCTGACGCTCCACCGACGTCCACCTTGACTCCATATATTCACTTTTGGAGAGGAAAAAATCAGAGAGAAGGATTCATCGCGTTTTACGATACGGAGCCGTCGCCAGGCCCTAAACTCTCTCGGGGGGGCTGATCTAGAGTCCGTCCGGGGCTCCGGAGTGGGGAATCCGTCGCCATCGTCATCATCAACCTTCCCCCATCACCAATTTCATGATGCTCACCGCCGTGTGTGAGTAATTCCATCATAGGCTTGCTGGACGATGATGGGTTGGATGAGATTTATCATGTAATCGAGTTAGTTTTGTTAGGGTTTGATCCCTAGTATCCACTATGTTCTGAGATTGATGTTGCTATGCTTAATGCTTGTCACTAGGGCCCGAGTGCCATGATTTCAGATGTGAACCTATTATATTTCATGAATATATGTGAGTTCTTGATCATATCTTGCAAGTCTATAGTCACCTATTATGTCTTACGATCCGTTAACCCCAAAGTGACAACAATCGGGATACTTACCGGTGATGAGCATAGTTTGAGGAGTTCAAGTATTCACTATGTGTTAATGCTTTGGTCCGGTACTCTATTAAAAGGAGGCCTTAATATCCCTTAGTTTCCAATAGGACCCCGCTGCCACAGGAGGGTAGGATAAAAGATGCCATGCAAGTTCTTTTCCATAAGGACGTATGACTATATTCGGAATACATGCCTACATTACATTGATGAACTGGAGCTAGTGCTGTGCCACCCTATGTTATAACTGTTGCATGATTGATCGCATTCGACATAATTCTCCATCACTGATCCAATGCCTACGAGATTTTCATATATTGTTCTTTGCTTATTTACTTTTCTGTTGCTACTGTTACAATCACTATAAAACCAAAACTGCTACCGTTACTTTTACCACTGTTACCACTACTATCATATTAATTTGCTACTAAATACTTAGCTGTAGATATTAAGTTTCCAGGTGTGGTTGAATTGACAACTCAGCTGCTAATACTTAAGAATATTCTTTGGCTCCCCTTGTGTCGAATCAATAAATTTGGGTTGAATACTCTACCCTCGAAAACTGTTGCGATCCCCTATACTTGTGGGTTGTCAACTACAACTGGTTATTAACAAATTCCCATCTACCACATAACCGCAGACATGACTCTCGAAAGTTTAAACCCTGTAGGGGTGTCCCAACTTAGCCCATGACAAGCTCACGATCCGCGGAGACAAACCTCCATCGCGGGACCCTCCGATTAGACTCGGAATCCCGGTGCACAAGACATTTCGACAATGGTAAAACTAATCCAGCAAAACCTCCTGGCGTGCCAACACCCTAATAGTAGCCGCATGTATCTCGTCTCAGGCCACGTCCGGATGGGTCCGCCTACAGGTACATACCTAATACCTCGGGTTTCCTCGAGGCAGCCCCGCAGTCTGCCCGTTTGGGACCAACACCATCAGCACTGGCCCCCCTGTATTAGGTTGAATAATGAACCTCGGGTAGCTCTAACTCCCTATGCGTCAAGTTTATTATCATGTTAAGTTATTATGTTGAGCAAAAGGTAAAAACAATGTTGGGCCTTGCTGGAAGAGTTTTATTCAAAGCAAACTGTCAAGAGGGGCCCATAAACCCTCATCATGTTAGGGACGCAAAATCAAGGAACATAACAACGGTATGACAGAAACTAGGGCGGAAAGAGTGGAACAAAACGACAAGCAAAAGGCTAAGCCTTCCACCCTTTACCAAGTATGTAGATGCATTAATTAGATAAGAGATATTGTGATATCACATGATATCCATGTCCCAACATGGAACAACCTGCAACTGCATCTGCAACTAGCAACACTATAAGAGGGGCTGAGCAAAGCGGTAATATAGCCAAACAACGGTTTGCTGGGATGGTGGGAAAAGGTTAGAGGCTATTTCATGGCATATTGGGAGGCTGGATAAACAAGTGGTAGGTAGCGCGACATAGCAATAGCATCGAGGCAACTAGCATAACAAAGATAGTAGTGGTATCTAGAGTAACGGTCATCTTGCCTGAAATACCACTAGGAAGAAGACCGAATCCATGAAGAAGATGAACGGGCGTAGTTAAACGAATCCTAACAATCGCAACGATACCAGACTATAGAGAAGATGCACAACCGGAAAGGAGCAAACAACATAGTAAACAACCATCACATAAACATGACATGATGCACAACCAAGTATGATGCATGTCCGGTTTAAATAGGCATGTCATGGCAAAGTGCAACAAACAATACTACAAATTAAGTGGAGCGCAATATGTAACAAGTTGCATATTGAAGAAACACCACATTTAATTATTTAGTTCTCTCCCATTTATGTACCCAACAATATTAAATGTTGTTAAACATGGCAAGAGGTGAAGCATAATTAAACTAACTATTTAGGCAAGTTTAAATGAGGCCAGAAACATCAAACAACAACTCCGGTAATTCCTCACATGTTATTGAGCAGTTTTTGAAGCAAACAACAATTTTAAACATTTTAAATGTTGTTATCATGATGCGGATAACATATGCAGGTTATATGCAATTGTATGAAGATGTTGGCATGTGCATGTTATGAAGCATTTGACACCGTGGCGGAACGAAAGGGGTGCCACGACAACTACAATGGAAATGCTGCCACAACAACATATCCGTTGATCCGACAACTCATTGAGATACCGGTGAAAAAGAGCAAGTGTGCGGAACATGCAAGAGTGATGGGGAGTGATCTCGGTAACCGGGTTCCCACGGGTCGATGTATGGCACACGAGGAGGACTGAGCAATGACAACTCAGACCCGGTGCAAACATGAGCATCTCATACAACACACATGCATTCGTCCACGGGCATCGTCTCGGTGGTATACCTTCGAAGCGTGCACTCCGGATGGTTCGGGTTCGATGGGAGAAGTAGTCGTTCACGTGATGGTAGTGGAAGTAGTCGTTCACGTGGCGTCGTGGGAAGTAGTGGTACTACCGGTCATCAGTGATGGTAGTCATACAGGGTTCATAGACGTTCGAGTCATCCGTAGAGGTACTTGTCGCATCGCCGGGCATAGTCGACTTTGGCATATCCGTGCGTAGGGGTACTTGACAAAATCCACGGGAACAGTAGTGGTGCATGGTTTTCACTTTATAGTCGGACTTGACGAATCCAAAACGGTCGTCGGTGGTGGAACTTGGCGCCGTTATGGGGAAGTGGTCGTTCGGGCGCCGTACGTCGTGGTACTTGGCGAAAAGAAATCACAGAGGCGGGGTCTCGGCGATATAGCGATCGTAGAGGTAGTTGGCGACATCCTCAAAGATGGTACTTGGCGATATTCCTGGTACGGTAGTCGTTCGACTTCGTCAACGGCAACAACAAGTGAAGGAGCATGAAGGCAGCGGGTAGCAGGGTTGTCCAGGAGGTGCACGGGAACAACTGAGTTTGGGAAAGCAGGAGGTGGATCCAGGCGAAGGTGGTCGAGACATGGTCGAAGGCGTGGTGGATCCGGCCAGGCGGCACCGGATTCGGGCAGAGAAGGTGGCAGAGGAGGTACTAAGGCGCGACGGCGGCCCGCTGCAAGGTCGGGGATGCGAGCATCCATGGCGTCGGGCTATGAGGCGACGAGTAGGAGGCGGGTCGATGCGAGGGTGCAGAGGCGAGGCAGAGGCGCGAGGGGCGCAGGAGGATGGCCGGGGTGCATGGAGCAGCGACATTGTGAGAGAGGCCGGCGGCGCCATGGTTGCCGAACGGGGTGTCGGCTCTCCTGGATGAGGAGGAGGCCGTGGAGGAGATCTGGCGCCGTGCAGCACGCAGACATGGAGGACGCGGCGGTGACAGGAGGAAGAATGGGCGAGGTGGCACGCGTGAGGTAGGGGGACGACAAGGGGCAGGACCGGGCGGCGAGGTCCAACGACCCGGCGACGGGGCACACTGGCGATGATGGGGATCAGGCGCGGGGGCTCCTGCGTGCATGGGTGGTGGCGGAGAAAGGGAGCGAGGAGGAGGGGTTCGAGGAGAAGGGTTGCGCGTGGGGATCAGCTAGGGTTAAGGGTGCTGGGCCTTGGGCCGTGAAGCAGATGGGCCGGCGCGGTAGTTGGGAGGCCCAGCTAGGCTTTCTTATCTCTCTCTTTCTCCCTTCTTCAAATCGCTACCAAAAACAGAAAAGCAAAGAAAGAAAAGAGAAAAAAAGAAATGAGTGGACAATAATTTGAGCATGGGGATTATTTTCACAGACTCACAAAAATGTAAGGCATTTAACAAAAATGCCTCCAGGTTTTTTTTGAGGAAGTAAAATCCAAACATGTTGAATTTAATTTGACATGTTTGAATTTCGAAACCCATTCAAATGAACTCCAAATGGGTTGAAATTATAGGAGGTGACTCTACACACTAGATGTGATTTATGGGTAGATTTCGAACATCCATGAATAAAGTAAAAATGCATCTTAATTCTACTAAAGGCCTCAAAGGAAGAAAAACAAGTTGAGTTGGATATAAGAAAATTGAAGAACGGTGCAAATGTGTTATAGATGATTCCAAGTTAATGGACTATTTTAATATAGCTCTCTAATACTATTGGGAGTATATGTTATAAAGAGAAAACACCATGTGAATTCCCTCAATTTAAATAGGTCGAAAGATCTACGCAATTTATTTATTTGAGTTGCAAAATTAATGATATGATACATGATGACATGATGCATTGCAAAATAAAATAACACAAACAAATAAGTCACACGGCGAAACTCGGAATCCATGGAAGACATCTGGAGCGCCGGTCTTGGGGCGTCACAACTCTCCTCCACTTACAAGAGATCTCGACCAGAGATCTAAGGATGGCACCGGAGAGAAATGGAAGAAGGAAGAGGTAAAACTAAGTTGCTTCTTGACAAAAGAGTGAAAGCAAAGAACCTTGAGAGGTTGAAAAATTGAAAGAAAGAACACAACAGAGTTGAACGCAATTGAGGGCACTCCGGTAGAACAGAGAAACAAGGAACACCATGTAAACCTTGGAGGTTGCAAAGCTATGAATGACGAGTACAATGGACAAGAAGGAATTAAAACCACTCTGGTTGAAATGAGATAACCAAGGAACAAGGAAGAACAAATTCGAACAGCACTCCAGTTGAAAAGAGATGCAAGTTTTGATAAGATGAAAGAACTCGAATGAAAACACAACACTTCGGCTAAACGGATAAGCAAGGAAAACAACATGATATTTACAAAATGAGATGATGGGTCGAAGAGAGAAACATCACAATGCCTCCGGAACAAATGTAAGAATGGAATCAAAAGAATGGAGAAGAAAACAACATGTTCTACCTCAAATGAATTCGAGAGAGCATCCTTAAAAGAAGGATTGAACGGAGTTGTTGGAATATCAATACGAAAGGATATGATCCTCGTGGGCTTATGGAGACATCTCAAAATTTTGAGGTGAGCTTCTGTCACCAATGAGAAACAATTGGTCGGATTAGATCAACGAAAATATGAAAAGCCTCTTTCACCGAGAAGGATATGTAGAAAGCTTGGATCATTGATAAGCACCACAAATAGCAACATTCCCAATGGAAGGCTTTAGGTGAAATCTATACCAAGATAACTCCAAGGAAGAAAATGATGTGTTTAAATATCTCATTCCTGACAAATTTTGAATCATGAAACATGAAGGAAATTGTCAAAAATGACAAAACACCACCTCAAAAGATAATGTAAAAGAATTGCACTTTGGAATGCAAGATGAAGAATACTTGAGCTCCAACAAGAATCTTGAAGAACACTTTGAGAATGGATTAAATCTTTGATGAACCACCATGTAGAAACTCTCAAAGAACTCCAGATAGATAAAAAGATGGTCTCAATGAAAGGAAGCTTGAAAAGAATAAGATGAATCCTTGCATTGATTTAGATAGAGCTTCACGTGAGTTTACTGAGAGAGATTGGAACTCCGGAAACAAAAGATGTACAACTTAGAACCAACAAATTGATATCATGAATTATCAGGACCCTGATCCTAAGTCACACCGATCTAGCATGTAACACATCATATCACTTTGCGGGCTCACGCATGGTATTCCCACGGGTGCCACCTTACCTGGCCCGGGACTGTTTGCGCCTTTTGGCTCACGTATACGATAGTGTCGCTAGCATCCATATGATAGAGAACCCGGGCCAGGTAAGGTGGCACCCGTGTGAATATCATGCGTGAGGCCGCGAAGTGATATGTTGTGTTACATGGTAGATCGGTGTGACTTAGGATCGGGGTCCTGACAGCTTTGGTATCAGAGCCTGACTGCCTGTAGGATTACCAAGCCAAACTGGTCGAAGTTGAGTCTAGAAATGCTTTAGTTACATAAGGGAATTGATTGTGGAAGGGAACGTAAGGCTATTTTTACTCCTTAACCTTATGTCCTTCTGATCTGAGTCACCCTTTTCTTTTCTACGGGGATTAAGAACTAGGCTTCTCATCTTTCTCTCAGGATCACGTGTTACTAATCCGTAGACTTATAGGATTGCTGGTTTGATGCATCATTTCAGTTCCTACTACTTCCGTGTGTTGACAGTTGATCTCGGAACCTTTATATTGTGATAATGAGTGGTTATGCCACCATTTTGCAGGATGTCTCAAATCTTTTTGAGCATTTACAGTGGTTATGCTGTTTGAGTCATCCCAGGTTTCTAAATAGTCTGATGCACTTGCAAATCATTCCTCCATGTTCCCGATGTCCATTTGGGCCAGATTAATCACACTAATTAGTGTGTTGAGGTATTCCATTGCCTCGGCATATATGTTGGAGCTATTATAATGACCCTAGGCGTCTTAGAGAACCACCTAGTAATCTAGCCATGTTTGGTGTTCCCAGTGTGATGATTCTGGCCATTATTCTCTAAAGCATCCTGTGATGCCATTTAGTTAGTAGGCCTTCTATTTCTGGGTTCTTAAGCCCAAGATCTACTCCACTTACCTCATGTTGATAGTGTTGCTCGTACCTTTAGGAAATTAGTAAACTTTGGGATAGTCCTCGAGGTCCGTGGTATCTCATTCTTCCAATACCATGAACCGCTTATGGCAGAAGTTCCTCGCTGAACCGAAAGATCACAACCAGAGTGCTCTTGACGAGTTCTTGATTCTATGTTGTGACCCTGCTAGTTCTACCTTTTCTGCATGGGTTATCCAGAAGAAATATGTTGAACTTGTTCGACATGCTAATCTATGCACCCACAACTCAGAAAATCATATGTTCTTTTGGGTTGTCCCTCTTTAGTTGTTTTCTGGCCCTTGTCTATCAATTGATAGACATGAGTAGTTGTGCGTTCGTGATATCGCTGCCTATTATTTCCGTGGTCCGTCAAGCCATTTTATTCTAGAATGACTAGGAAAATGAACTCCAGTACCTTATCTATATCTAGGAATGGATCAAAGCAGTCGTACTCCGCAGATCAAATGCTAATCCAGCTTTTGTTCTGTTCCATCTTGGAGTGTTACCCTCTTTACGTCGGGATTGTCATGAGAATTGCACCACCTCTTATGAATTATTGATGCAATGATACTTCTCGCCATCATTATTCATTCCTCGGTTCTGTGTTGTCGCAACCGGAATGCCGACAAGTGAATCGTGATGTGTGAAGTCAATACTCGTAGCAACTGTGTTGCTTGGTAGTTAATGGAAAAAAATCTTATCCTTAGCGTGTTGATTATTGTATCATCACTCTAAGGTTGATCGTGCTATCTAGTCCTTATTTCCGGTGCACTATTCGATCAATGAGTCAGGATAGTGTCAATCCTTGCTTATTTGATCATATCATCTTGCCCTGAAAAGCAAGATTGTTCTCGAGCTTAGTGACATATCAGTGGTTCGTGATTTTCCGTATATCTTTTCGGGAGTATTACCAGGTGTTCCATGACTGTTATGTTGGTTACCCCTGAACTAGTTGGATACGCTAAACAACAACTTGGAGAGTTGGAAGATAAAAGCTTTCCTAGCTTAGTTCATTTTAGGGGATATCTTGTATGTGTGTTGAAGAAAGATGGTATTTTCATCAATTGACCCTCGTGATCAGCTAATGGATCTATCATTTTATCCAATCTTTGATTTGAGTATGGGCTATCATCAAATCAAATCAGAACCAACGATATTCGTAATGTTGTCTTACTCATGGTTGTTCCCTCGAGCATACACCATTATATCTTTTGGGTCTGACCAATGCTATCACCTTGTTCACATAATTGTGGAACTCCACTTATATGGAAACCTGGATGAATTGTTGTTGAGCCCATCAGCAACATTGTTATCTTTTCCATGATTCATGTTGAACATCCAGCTTGTATTGGAAACTTTGTAACCATTGCCTTCATGTTACGTTCATGAGGTATATGTTTGGTGCAAGAAGTGGCTTTCTCCAAGTTCACGTGCATTAGGTGCAAGTTGCCGTCGTGAATTTGAGAGAGTTAGTTTTGCTTCCTCTGGAATCATCCCAAGTCAGTCATGCATGTGCGAAGTATACTACGTCTTAAGAGATTAGCTACCTCCATCCCATCGGTATTTGCTAGCACACCAAGCCATTGATTGATTTGTTCAAAGAAAAGAAGTTCATGCGCTAATCCTGAAGGGCCCGGACGGACATGAACAAGACTTTGTTATCTCAATGATGGTTCCCAATCAGAACTCGGTAGTGTTTTATTACAAGACTACCATGTGATCATGCTTGTCTGGGACAACGTGTTCACATGTGTGTAGCAGAACCAGCTCATGTTTTGGAGCTTACTACCATGGTCCATTTCCCGAGAATCTCGCAACGCCATCTCGTTGATTTGTGTTGCAAACTTTTTTTTCTTTCCAGGCCCGATGAGTCCGGATTATCCTGGCACCAACCAGATCTGAATGTCAGGCATATATGATGGTTGGAACGTCTCCCAAGAACTACAATATTGGTCTCTCTCTAACCCGGTAAAGTGGATGTCATGGTCAACACACCTATCCAGAAGGACTATTATTGTAGTATCTTGATTGAGGAAGTTGGCCACCTCCCCGTAAGGATTTCATAGGATTTACTTCAGTAATTGTTCCTTATGGATTCTTGTGCTCCCGAAGTCCGACCTTTTACTTGATGTTCTAGATACGAAACCATATCTATAAATGGGTTATGCTAGCACATCAAGGAGAACATTAGAAGCGGAGTGCTAAATGTCTCTCGGTCGATCATCCAAATTTTGTTTCCTTGGCCTCTGATAACCCACAAGTATAGGGGATCAATTGTAGCCTCTTTCGATAAGTAAGAGTGTCGAACCCAACGAGGAGCTAAGGGTAGAACAAATATTCCCTCAAGTTCTATCGACCACCAATACAACTCTACGCACGCTTAACGTTCGCTTTACCTAGAACAAGTATGAAACTAGAAGTACTTTGTAGGTGTCGTTGGATAGGTTTGCAAGATAATAAAGAGCAAGCAAATAAAAAGTAGGGGTTGTTTAGATGTAGACACAACTAAGTTAGTTTTAGTAGAGAGCTTGTTGTCACACAAGAAAGTTATTTGTCCCTAGGCAATCGATAACTAGACCGGTAATCATTATTGCAATTTTATTTGAGGGAGAGGCATAAGCTAACATACTTTCTCTTCTTGGATCATATGCACTTATGATTGGAACTTTAGCAAGCATCCACAACTACTAAAGATCATTAAGGTAAAACCCAACCATAGCATTAAAGTATCAAGTCCTCTTTATTCCCATACGCAAACAACCTACTTACACGGGTCAGTGTTTCTATCACTCACGCCACCCACCATAAGAAAATCATGAACATATTGCAAACCCTACAGCGGGGATCCCTCACGCTTGCGCGACACGGAGAGCACCATAGGACAACACCAATAATAAAACATGCAACTCAAACCAATTACGATCATCAATTAACCCAAAGGACAAAACGGATCTACTCAAACATCATAGGATAGCCATACATCATTGGGAAATAAGATATAGCGTTGAGCGCCATGTTTAAGTAGAGATTACAGCGGGTAAAAGAGGGGTTACACCGTTGCATAGAGGGGGGAAGAGTTGGTGATGACGGCGGTGAATTTGCTGGTGTAGATTGTGGTGACGATGATGGCCCCAACGGTGTTCCGGCGCCACCGGGAGAGAGGGGGAGAGAGCCCCCCTTCTTCTTCTTCCTTGACCTTCTCCATAGATGGGAGAAGGGTTTCCCCGCTTGTCCATGGCCTCCATGGCGGCGGAGGGGCAAGAGCCCCTCCAAGATTGGATATGTGTCTCTGTCTCTCTCTGTTTCTGCGTTCCAAATTCGGCCCTTTCACCATTTCTTATATTCCTAGAGACCTTTAACTCCGAATGGGCTGAAATTTGGACACGATTTTTATTCGGATATTAGCTTTCTTGCGGCGAAAGAAGGGCATCAACTGCCTTACAGGGTGGCCACAAGGGTCAGGGGCACACCTTCCCCCCTGGGGCGCCCCCCCCTAAGTCGTGGGCCCCTTGAGCATCGTCTCGCATTGATTTCACTTCCCAAAATTCACATATATTCCAAAAAAATCTCCGTCAGTTTTTATCCCGTTTGGACTCCATTTGATATGGATTTTCTGCGAAACAAAAAACATGCAACAAACATGAACTGGCACTGGGCAATGGATCAATATGTTAGTCCCAAAAATAATATAAAAAGTTACCAAAAGTATATGAAAGTTGTATAATATTGGCATGGGACAATCAAAAATTGTAGATATGATGGAGACGTATCAGCATCCCCAAGCTTAATTCATGCTCGTCCTCGAGTAGGTAAATGATAAAAAAGATAATTTTTGATATGGAATGATACCTAGCATAATCTTGATCATGTAATCTAATCATGGCATGAATATTAAGACACGAGTGATTCAAAGCAATAGTCTATCATTTGACATTAAGACAATAATACTTCAAGCATACTAATAAAGCAATCATGTCTTTTCAAAATAACATGGCCAAAGAAAGTTATCCCTACAAAATCATATGGTCTTTCTATGCTCCATCTTCACCACACAAAATTTTGAAATCATGCACAACCCCGATGACAAGCCAAGCAATTGTTTCATACTTTTGACTTTCTCAAACCTTTTCAACTTTCATGCAATACATGAGCGTGAGTCATGGACATAGCACTATGGGTGGAATAGAATATGATGGTGGAGGTTGTCTGGAGAACACAAAAAGGAGAAAGTCCCAGATCGACGCGGATAATCAACGGGCTATGGAGATGCCCATCAATTGATGTCAATGTGAGGAGTAGGGATTGCCATGCAAAGTATGCACTAAGAGCTATAAGTGTATGAAAGCTCAAACTGGAAACTAAGTGGGTGTGCATCCAAATTGCTTGCTCATGAAGACCTCGGGCATTTGAGGAAGCCCATCATCAGAATATACAAGCCAAGTTCTATAATGAAAATTCCCAATAGTATATGCAAGTGATAACTCAAGAGACTCTTTATATGAAGAACATGGTGCTACTCTGAAGCACAAGTGTGGTAAAAGGATAGTAACATTGCACATTCTCCCTTTTTCTCTCATTTTTTTTTTCTTTTTTTGGTGGGCTTCATTGGCCTCTTTTTTTGTGGGCATCTTTGGCCTCTTTTTCTTTGTAAAGTCCAGAGACTCATCCCAACTTGTGAGGGATGGTGGCTGCTTTTAGGAAGATATAAGGAGGCTTATGTGTGATAGAGCGTATCGTATCACGGGGTTTGGATGCACCGGCGAAGTTTGCACCGACTCTCAATGTGAGAAAGGGCAATGCACGGTACCGAAGAGGCTAGCAATGATGGAAGGGTGAGAGTGCGTATAATCCATGGACTCAACATTAGTCATAAATAACTCATATACTTATTGCAAAAATCTATTAGTAATCGAAACAAAGTACTACGCGCATGCTCCTAGGGGGATAGATTGGTAGGAAAATACCATCGCTCGTCCCCGACCACCACTCATAAGGAAGACAATCAATAAATACCTCATGCTCCGACTTCATCACATAACGGTTCACCATACATGCATGCTACGGGAATCACCAACTTCAACACAAGTATTTCTACAATCCACAACTACCCACTATCATGACTCTAATATCACCATCTTTATATCGCAAAACTATTGCAAGGAATCAAACATATCATATTCAGTGATCTACAAGTTTTATGTAGGATTTTATGACTAACCATGTGAATGACCAATTCTTGTCATCTCTCTAAATAGATATAAGTGAAGCAAGAGAGTTTAATTCTTTCTACAAAAGATATGCCCATGCTCTAACAAATATAAGTGAAGCAAAAGAGCATTCTACAAATGGCAGTTTTCTATGTGAAGAGAAACAGGCAATCCAAACTTCAAAAGATATATGTGAAGCACATGAAGCATTCTATAAATCCATACTCAAAAGATATAAGTGAAGTGCAATGAGCATTCTATAAATCAACCAAGGACTATATCATACCAGCATGGTGCATCAAAAAAAGTGAAAACTAAATGCAAAAGACGCTCCAAGATTTACGCATATCATGTGACGAATAAAAATATAGCTCCAAGTAAAATTACCGATGATTGTTAGAAGAAAGAGGGGATGCCTTCCGGGGCATCCCCAAGCTTGGTTGCTTGGGAGTCCTTGAATATTTCCTTGGGGTGCCTCGGGCATCCCCAATCTTAGGCTCTTGCCACTCCTTATTCCTTCATCCATCGTGATCTCTCCCAAAGCTTGAAAACTTCAATCACACAAAACTTAACAGGAAGTTCGGTAAGATTCATTAGTATAATAAAGAAAATCACTACTCTAAGTACTGTTGAAAACCAATTCATATTTTGTTTTTTTATTGTAGCTAATGTAATATAAATTTTCCATGGCTTAATCCACTGATAGAAATTGATAGTTTCATCAAAACAAGCAAACTATGCATCAAAAGCAGAATCTATCTTAAACAGGACATCCTGTAGTAATCTGAACATTCACCATACTTCTGTTACTCCAAAAATTCTGAAAAAATTAGGAAAAATAAAAACTTTGTATAGAAAGGCGGTGCAAAAAGTATCAGAACCGTTTGACTTTCCAGTAAAAAACGTAAAATAGCGCACTACAACCAAAGTTTCTGTTCTACACCGCACAAACCAACAAGCCATGTAAACATCCTAAAGGCAAATCTTGGCACATTATTTTTATAATAAAATGGAATTGTACAAGGGGATAATTATTTTTGTTGAAAATTTCTGTAATCAAGATTCACAAAGTTTTCGTGAGCATGAACAAAGTTGAAGGAGCTCCCCCACTTCAACAATGCTTGTCTCTGTCACTTTAACTTTCCTTTTTGAAAAGTTTTGGGTTCCCCTCTTTATTTTTTTTTGTTTTTAAACTATATAAAATCACTCAACAGAAATAAATGACTCTCTAAAACTTCCGGGTTGTCTCCCTGGCAGTGCTTTCTTTCAAGCCATTAAGCTAGGCATAAGGTGCTCAAGTAATGAATCCACCCGGATCCCAAGGTATATCAAAGCCAATTTTAATTAACAATTATTTTTGATTTAGTAGTGAGCACAAAGCAACATATATCATGTAATGATGAAGTCTAACTCTCTTCCTATGCATCGGCGCGTCATAGAAGAACAATTCATGCACACATAATAAAGGCCAATGCATAGTATAAATAGTTTCTTGCAATTTTATCATATTGGAAACATGGAGAGGCGGAGATATAGTTCCTCTCTCATAATAATTGCAAGTAGGAGCAGAA
This sequence comes from Triticum urartu, assembly GCF_003073215.2. Lineage (NCBI taxonomy): Eukaryota > Viridiplantae > Streptophyta > Magnoliopsida > Poales > Poaceae > Triticum > Triticum urartu. The sequence continues at coordinate 366,424,625 of NC_053024.1, forward strand.
AGCACATGCATATTATATCTATCAAAATCATCATGTGTAGTAGTGAAATGCAACCCATCAATATAATCCTTAATAAGGGCAAACTCCTCCGATATAGTGTAGTCGGGAGAATTCAAAAAGATAATAGGACTATCATGCGTGGGTGCAATAGCAACAATTTCATGTTTAACATAAGGAACTATAGCAAGTTCATCTCCATAAGCATAATTCATATTGGCATCTTGGACACAAGCATAGCAAGCATCATCAAAAAGGGATATTTCGAAAGAATCAAAGGGATCATAACAATCATCATAGCAATCATCCTTCGGTAAGCACAAAGGGAAATTAAACAATGTAAGAGTTGAAGAGTTAATCTCATTAGAAGGTGGGCACGGGTAGCTAATACGCTCTTCCTCCTTTTGTTCTTCGCTCTCCTCATCATCCTTTTCATCCAATGAGCTCACAGTTTCATCAATTTCTTCTTCCATAGACTCCTGCAAAATATTAGTCTTTCTTGGACAGCGGAGACTCTCTCAATAAAATCATCAATATCAGAATTGAATTCATAACTTTCATAGCAATATTTAAGTATAGAAAAATTTTCAGGTCTGTAAACAGCATCATCAAGATTTTCACACTCTTTAAACAAAGATTCAATTTCATAAGCACCCATAAAAGCAACGAATTCTTCTATTCGTTCCACATCATAGTAATTATATATACCATCAGCATAAGAAGCTAAGGTTTCATTATCATTAAATTCTCATGAAAAGGGAAGGTGTGGAGCCTTCATCCTAGAGCAACAAGTATAATCATATCTCAAGCATAGTTGCCGAGCATACCAATGCAACATATAAATTTGATCCCATAATAGTTTCCCTTTTTGAGTCAAGCGATAATCCCTAAAGTATTCACGTTGATCCAACGTGTCTCCCATTATATAATTGAATGGGGTTTTCTCAGGATTACCAAAGTAGTACAAAATATCTTTCACATAATGAGCATCCAGGGTTTTAGGAGGTTCCCCATCTCCATGAGTAGCAAGTAAACCTAAATTTTTTGGTATTTCGTGTTCCATATCCATAACTAAAGATAGAGAACAACTTAGAACACAAAATAAAAATTACTTAGTGATAAAGTAAACAAGCACACACGAGAATATTCACCCCACACTATAACTCCCCGGCAACGGCGCTAGAAAAAGGTTTTGATAACCCACAAGTATAGGGGATCAATTGTAGCCTCTTTCGATAAGTAAGAGTGTCGAACCCAACGAGGAGCTAAAGGTAGAACAAATATTCCCTCAAGTTCTATCGACCACCGATACAACTCTACGCACGCTTAACGTTCGCTTTACGTAGAACAAGTATGAAACTAGAAGTACTTTGTAGGTGTTGTTGGATAGGTTTGCAAGATAACAAAGAGCATGTAAATAAAAAGTAGGGGCTGTTTAGATGAATACACAACTAAGTTAGTTTTAGTAGAGAGCTTGTTGTCACACAAGAAAGTTATTTGTCCCTAGGCAATCGATAACTAGACCGGTAATCATTATTGCAATTTTATTTGAGGGAGAGGCATAAGCTAACATACTTTCTCTTCTTGGATCATATGCACTTATGATTGGAACTCTAGCAAGCATCCAAAAATACTAAAGATCATTAAGGTAAAACCCAACCATAGCATTGAAGTATCAAGTCCTCTTTATTCCCATATGCAAACAACCTACTTACTCGGGTCAGTGTTTCTATCACTCACGCCACCCACCATAAGCAAATCATGAACATATTGCAAACCCTACAGCGGGGATCTCTCACGCTTGCGCGACACGGAGAGCACCATAGGACAACACCAATAATAAAACATGCAACTCAAACCAATCACAATCATCAATTAACCCAAAGGACAAAACGGATCTACTCAAACATCATAGGATAGCCATACATCATTGGGAAATAATATATAGCGTTGAGAACCATGTTTAAGTAGAGATTACAACGGGTAAAAGTGGGGTTACACCGCTGCATAGATGGGGGAAGAGTTGGTGATGACAGCGGTGAATTTGCTGGTGTAGATTGTGGTGACGATGATGGCCCCGGCAGTGTTCCGGCGCCACCGGGAGAGTGGGGGAGAGAGCCCCCTTCTTCTTCTTCTTCCTTGACATTCTCCCTAGATGGGAGAAGGGTTTCACCCCTCGTCCATGGCCTCCATGGCGGCAGAGGGGCAAGAGCCCCTCCAAGATTGGATCTGTCTCTCTGTCTCTCTCTGTTTATGCGTTCCAGATTCTTCCCTTTCGCCGTTTCTTATATTGCCGGAGATCCATAACTCCGATTGGGCTGAAATTTGGACATGATTTTTATCCAGATATTAGCTCTCTTGTGGCGAAAGAAGGGCATCAACCGCCTTACGGGGTGGCCACGAGAGTCAGGGGCGCGCCTACCCCCTCGGACGCGCCCCTTGCCTCGTGGGCCCCTCGAGCATCGTCTCGCGTTGATTTCACTTCCGAAAATTCACATATATTCCAAAAAAAATCTCCGCCAGTTTTTATCCCGTTTGGACTCCGTTGATATGGATTTTCTATGAAACAAAAAAGATGGAACAAACAGGAACTGGCACTAGGCACTGTGTCAATATGTTAGTCCCAAAAATAGTATAAAAAGTTGCCAAAAGTATATTAAAGTTGTATAATATTGGCATGGAACAATAAAAAATTATAGATACGAGGGAGACGTATCAGCCTCGCTAAGGTGAGTTCTGAGAAAGTGTTATCTTCCTTTGCATATGCATCCTCCACCAATATCCATCATGGTAGTATGTTGTGTTGCCGGCATCCTTGGCGCGGTTGTTGGTAAAACCTTGATGAATATGGAAATGCTCAAGTTCTTGAGAGCACGCGCAAGCACCATGTTTTATCATGGGCATTAATTGCATAATGCTCTTAGTTTCCTCGGTAATGCTATAACCGTTCAAACAGTGGACTCACTCTCTACTTTTGGGTTTCTCCCCAGTTACTAGAATCATTCCCAGCATTTGCATCTTGTTCCGAGCTTGCACCGCCATTGTGCCATGCTACTATGGACTACCCTTCCCAGTAATTATAGATGAGGATCATCTTCAAAGTGGTCCTACCATGGGTTCCATCCATTTTTCGATGATAAGCAAAAAACATTCCTTACGTTGTCTTCAACAAGGTGATCTACATCATCCATTCTAGTCTGGATATGCCATTCCTTCGCACTCCGCCAAATGATTGTTGGTGAACTGCCTTAGGCTGGTTTAGAAAGTTTCAGTGATCCATGTATCAAAAGTAACTGTTTTTGCCACTTAAGTTAATAATTCCACGAGTCACCTCTCCTAAGGTGCTCCGTTTTGGGATCATGGAAATTTCTACTCGCTACTTTGAAACCCTCGTGCAATTTTTCCCCCGTCCTTCCCGATGCATGTTTGCCTCTCAGCTCCAGAGATGTTTCTATGTCTCACTCCATGAGTTGATCCTGACTTGTTCGCTCTCCGAGAAGATCGATCCTTCTAGAGTTTTTCTTTTCCTCTCATTTTCACGTGGGTTGGAGTTCTCAGAGCAACACATCGAGACAAACATGGTGATCGAATCAACGTTCCTATGAAGGGCAATCTGGATCGTGAAGATTGTGTTAGTTTGCGTCCCCCCTTCATCTTACCCTACGCTTGAATCTTGGGACGAGATTCTTGTTTAGTGGGGGTGAGTTGTCACAACCCTAGTAAGTGCATGCATTAGAGTGTTTGCATCATGTTTAAATTCCATAGAAACATGGAAGTGGGGATGACAGAAACCCCCAGCACCACTAAATCCAACTAGGGTTACTGAAATACCTTTTCAATGAACCTGAAATGCCCTTCAAAAATGTTCATCATCTTTGCCTTGGTCTAGAACCTCTGCCAAAAATGGTGCGCACTTTTCTAGGACACTCTGGGTCATTGAATTAAATCATAAATTATTTGTTCTTGGACATTTAAATGCTATAAATAATTTTAAATGTCCAAATGATCTTGAAAGTAAATAAGGGTTGTTGGAAATAATCCAGACAGAGCCCACAAATATTTTCAGGATTTTTGAAAATGCTCTGGCATTTTAATTAAAGCCAAAACAATTACAGAATTAGAGAAATAGAAATAAAAGAGAGAGAGAGAGAGAGTTTGTGGCACTCCGGCTCAGAGAAACCGGAACGCCCCGTATTCCAGCCCAGAGATCGAGGAGAAGTCTCTGGAATACGACACTGCTTGACATAGAACAAATCAGCTCTTATTACAAGAATAATAATACAAGGGTCTGATGTTACAAAGAAGCACATCAGCAAGGTGACACTACGCTTGTGATACTACACTTGCTCTATTCAAGCAGCAGAAAAACTCGTAGCAACGGAACAACGATGAAGGTGGTGAACTCCACTCCGCAGGGACTCTGGATGGGACACGATCTAGCACGCACGCATGGCAACCTTGACAAGAAATCAAGCAATCATGGCATCACCTGCAATCTAGCATAACACGCCAGGTCAGTACATTGAATGTACATGCAAGCTCACAACAACCATAAACATCAAGGCAAGACAATAACATAGCATTAACAGGTTAATTAATTAACAACTACCATGATGAAGCAACTACTAAGCATGGTATGAAACTCATACAATACTGATAAATCACCATCTCAGATCTCCATAACCATATTTCTCGTAGCTAACCGGCCAAGCAGTATACCATCTCGATCACCTCGTGATCAAAACCAAACGGTGATCATTCAAGGATCACAAACGGACCAAACTCGTGGTCTTGGATAGGGTTACCTTGTAACCAAACGGTGAACTTTCCGGTGATCACAGCCACGATCAACACTTGGTCTCAAACGGTGATCTTTCCGGCGATCACTACCATGACCAACACTTGGTCCCCAACATCATCATCAACATCCTGCTAATCTGTACTACTCAAAATATCAACATATAAATCACCTATAAGTCATTCCGTCATGTGAGTGTTGATCGAACAGTGTGACCTAGTATGAACCCATGCCCATGACCGAGGACGCGACTATCAGTAGTTTAAACAAACACACTCTGCAGAGGTAGCGCACTTTACCCACACCACAGAACCCATGGCCTTGCACTCCCATTCGGGTGGACCAACGGCATTCCAACAAAACTGATCTATTGCCATGACACTCTCCTGGCCACTCCGACCAACACACCCTTTGGGTTCAGTCCTGGGTGGCCCCATGCCTACCAAAGGCACCAACGGCCACCGCCGTGGCAAAAAAACGGTCCCAAACGGGGAAAAAAGCGCGCAAAATCCAACTACGGGCACACAAGGCTTATGTCCGCCTACCCGATAAGGGTAGGCGTGCCCATAAACTTCCCTTGTTGGAGGCACCGATGAGAGACACGACAATAGCATCGCATTAGGTCCTTCCCATAAAGGCAAATGTGGTTGCACTGGAGAAAGCCCGGTTCGGTGTCACCTGACCAACTTAATGACGGAATTTATCCCCAAAAATATAACTGTGATGGATGATACTCCGATATCAACTATCAAACTATAATCCAAGTCATAGCAAAATCCAACAAATAATCCAAAGCTTAATATCGTCATATCAAAATACCCCGAGGACAGTATAACACTACTATCATGATGAATCCAAGAACGATACTACTACTACTACTCAAATATCAAGAACTAACTATCCGACTATGATCCACATGCAAGCATCATCTCCACCATCATACTCCAAAACATAATATCAACTAGCATCATGATGAAACTAATACTAGCTACTAATAATCCAAAGGCAACATGATATCCAAAGTAATACTCCAAAATAATACCCGATACCATCATTAGAATAATCATAATAGCCACTAAGAATCCAAAGGCACATGTCATCCAAATAATCATCAAAACATAAGTCCTAGAACTCCAAGCAATATCATGGCAATATCAAGATCAAAACAATACTTCGAGAAATGCCTTGAACAAATCATACATAGCTAATGCAATATTTTAAACAAGTTCAAATAAATAAACGATGTCACTACATTGCAATCATGCAAATGAAGGGTGTGGCTTGCCTGGGGTGGAAGAAATCACCGAGAAGAAGTGCGAGAAGCTCGCGAAAAGAATCGCCGGAAATCTTTCTCTCGCGGAGGGGGCTGAATAAAGGCAAGGGCATAATGGTCATTTTTAGAATGTCAAAATATGGTGAAAATTATTCCATCGGAACGGGTTCGACGAAACGAAGAAGTGGGCTTTGGAATCACCTGAATCAGAGTTGCGGGTGAAAAGATACAAGCAGAAGAAGATTAGGGACCAATCTGTAAGAAAAATATCTACAAACAGATCCCTGGTTGGTTAAACAGAAGACGCCTTTCGCTCGAATACGCTTTCCAGCAGAGATATCGTATTCTTGGTCGAAGCATAGCCAAAGTGCGCTTTCATTGACTGAAAGCGTATTACAGGAAAACGCGCATCCACTAATCTACGTCAGCCCGCAGCTTGTGCGGCTGACAGGTGGGATCCGTGCTGACTCATCCCTGTCCTCCCGCTCCTTCTCCTTTCTCTCGATGCCGCGCGTAGAGCCGAGGAGATCCGCCGGCGTTGCTGCTCGCCTAGCCAGCTCTGGCCATCTCCCGCCTCGCTCGACCTATGGACGAGCTCAGTAGGAGGAGCCGCACCCGGTGGTGCAGACCACGGGATCTAGGGAGGACCAAGGTGAGCGGGAGCTGGTTCATGGCGGACAGGGTCTTTGGGATCTCGTTAACTCACGGCCAGAGGCCACCGGAGAAGAGCGGGGAGCACTGGGGTGGCTCTAGGGTACTAGGGGAGGGCAGTGGTGGTGGAGGAAGTGAGGGAGGGGCTCAGGCTCACTCGGATTTGAGAGGCCAGAGGCGGCGGCAATGATGGCCGTGGGGAGGATGGAGAGCTCCTTGAGCTCAATTTGGAGGCTAGGCAGGGCTCTGGATGGGTGGTGTGGCGAGTGGTGAGGAGAGACAAGGTCGGGGAGGGCTTATATAGCCAGGGGAGGGGTGTGCCGCGCTGTCATCGCCGCGGACGCGTGGCCGGCGCCGCGGATGCGTGTGCACACACCCGAGCTTGGTAGTAGTCAACGGAGGTGGAGCATGGGAGGTTCTCACGGGGAGGAGGAGGCCAAAGGAGCACATGGAGGAAGAAGACAGTGAGCTCTGAGCCAAACCGCCACTGTTCGCCCATGGGCGCGCGGCAACTTGCGTCGGTAAGGAAGCTACTAGAGGGGGAGAGGGGTCCAGGGGAACGACGACGACGAGAGGAAGACAATGGACACGGTCACGTGCGCGAAGGCGACGAGATGAGGAGGTGCCGCAGCACAAACGGCCACTGGACGCGGCCACTTCACACAGAGCGCGTGCACTGTGATGCCATTAACGCGGTCACGGCGTGCACTGGCATGTAGCGGGGGAGAGGGGCTTGAACATGTTGTCTAGTGTGTAGTTCATCCAGGGGAGGTTGCAACTGAGGGGGTAACTTTGAGAAGATTAAGACCAAGATTTAATATAGTTGCTTTGCAACTGCCAAATCTGGTCCAGAAATGAGATTTGGATGATGCAGTCACATGGTCAATCAACTTGAGCTCAATTCGGCAAGGCACTATGATTTGGTCATAGTAAGAAGCTGTAAAAAATTTCATACCAATTGGATTCACCAAAATGATACTTCCTTCACAGCTATTCCATCTGTCCAGGAACTTGCAAAAATTCTAGAGAAATATTGGCTTTAATAATTGATCCCAAAATTAGTGGAGAGATGTTTTATGGGTAGGAGAATGCTCTGGTAAATTTTCAGGCAAAATGAAGCAATATAAAATATACTTGCTTCACAACCTGAAAATATTGACAGAATCAAAGATTTGATCTTGTGCTCACATAGATCAAGGGATGGAGCTGCAATTTGGAGGAGTGTGCTAATATGGGAACGTGAAGTAGTGGGCAAAATTTAAACTCATTTGGAAACTCCTAGCTAGTACTTCCTTCACAATGCCTTCTGTCTGACAGAAAGTTTGAAAAATTGCTGAGGAAGATTGACTAGGCAAATAAAGTTGAATTTTGGCATGAGGCAATGATTTGGACATAAGAGAATTCCCAAAAGATTTGGGAGCAATCAGGAAAGGATAGGTGGCACTTCCTTCACAAAGTGCCCCTTTGGACAGAAATGAAGAATAATTAGTGGGGAATTATTCTTGGGCTAGGACAGGAAAGTTTGGGCATATTTGAGCAATATATGACCCAAATAAATTATGAGAATTATTTGGGAATTTTTGGATGGACAGAAATATGGGTTGCTTCACAACCTAGAGAAGACAGGGTTATTCCTTTAATAGGAAAAGAAATATTCCTGAGAAAAAGAAATTAGGTTTTGGTCAAGCAGTGGTGTCGGTGTAAAAACCGGCGGATCTCGGGTAGGGGGTCCCGAACTGTGCGTCTAGGATCGATGGTAACAGGAGACAGGGGAGACAATGTTTACCCAGGTCGGGCCCTCTCTATGGAGGTAATACCCTATGTCATGCTTGATTGATATTGATGAATATGAGTGTTACATGAGTTGATCTACCACGAGATCGTAATGGCTAAACCCTGGAAGTCTAGCCTGTATGACTATGGTAATGAGTATATCCTTTCTGGACTAACCCCTTCGATTTATATAGACACCGAGGGGATCTAGGGTTTACATAGAGTCGGTTACATAAGAAGGAATCTTCATAGTCGGTCGCCAAGCTTCCCTTCCACGCCAAGGAGAGTCCAATCCGGACATAGGTACAGTCTTCGTCCTTCATGTCTTCATAGCCCATTAGTCCGGCCTAATAGATAACAGGCCGGACGCCTAAGGACTCCTTAGTCCAGGACTCCCTCAGTAGCCCCTGAACCTGGCTTCAATGATGAGGAGTCCGGCACGCAGATTGTATTCGACATTGCAAGGCGGGTTCCCTTCTATCCAAACTTCAAGATAGTCTTTGGATGTGATGATAGTATCCAGACATGTCACACACCATACACTATCACAGAGAGAATATATTTTTTCACGAGTCTAATCCACTGACAGCTTTTACAATATTACATCACGTCTGTCCGGTCATAATTTCGAACCACTTTCATGTTTCGACGCCCCACATCCCGAGATGCGGTTGCCAATTGCACGTCTTGTCAAAGCAGAGATCGTGTCCCCTTATCGCGGGATTCTCATCAATGCGGGCATGGGTAACCCAAGTGTGTTGTTTATACAACCCTTGGGAATAGGTGAATCTTAAGGCGAGTGAGGAGGTGTTTAATATTCGTTGCCTTTATAAGGGGATAAGGGTTCCCTCTTCCTCTCTCACGCCCTCTCTCTGTCTCCCCCTTTCTAATCTCGAGCTCGAGCGCCCAAGTTCTCATCTCCTTTCCACTCAAGCAACCATGTCCGGATCCGGAGGTCAGGGCAAGTGGATGGTCTCCCGCGTCAAGGAGGAGAACATTACAGAGCTTCGGGCGGCCGGATACGTGGCGAAGGAGATCACTCACTGCCTGCCGACCGAGGGACAAATCGTCCCCACACCGAAGCCCACCTAGAGGGTAGTTTTCATCCCCCATTTCTTTCGCGGGCTAGGGTTTCCACTCCACCCTTTCGTCCACGGGCTGATGTATTATTACGGGATAGATTTCCATGATCTGTCCCCGAACTCCTTCGTCAACATCTCGGTGTTTATCATCGTGTGTGAGGCTTTGCTCCGCATCCAACCCCACTTCGGGCTGTGGCTCAAAGTCTTCAACATGAAGCCGAAGGTGGTGGATGGCCAGCACATGGAGTGCAGAGGAGCCATGGTGAGCAAGCTGTCCAACGTCTCCTGGCCCAAAGGTACCTTTGTGCACACGGTAAAGGAGTGGTAGAAGCAGTGGTTCTATATCACAGAACCTCGCGGGACCACCTGGGCCGAAGCTGCCGAATTCCACTCCGGCGCTCCCATGCGACTCACCTCCTAGGTCGAGAAGAGTCCGGACTGGGGTTTACTTAACGAGCTGATAGCACTGCAAACGCGCGTTCAAAGCATGGTAACCAAGAAAGTCAAGCTCGTTGATGTGATCCAGGTGATGCTAGTTCACCGGATCCTTCCGTGCCAGCGCCGAAGCCGTCCCCTATGGGAGTACAACCCGAAGAAGGATCAGACCCTGGTGAGGCTCTTCAAGACTACTCACGAAGGCGCATGGAAATTGCTCTTTAAGGGCAACAAGAAACCGCCGACCATGGATTCAGACCGGGGTCATGATTGTAGACACCTCGCCAGCGAGGTATGTTATTTTTTGATGTATCCCCAACTTAATTGTTTCAAGGATGATGTCTGAGCTTGTCATTGCATTTCCAGTACTGGATGGAGAGGGCGAAGTGGATCCTATGTCCAGCTCCGCTGCCTGAAGAACCAGTCATCACGCGTCTAGCGAACATGCTGGTGCCGGCGCCTTATAAGGCGCCGGAGAAGAAGGCCAAGGGGGCCAAGAGTGGCCCCCGTCACAAGGGCACTTCGGACATGACGTCCGAAGACGACGAAGCTCATTCCTCTGCCCCTGAGGACAATGGCGAGGAAGAGGAGGATGAGTAGGAAAACAACCCTCCCCCTGAGGAGAGGAAGAAGAAGAGGGCAGCTTTGGCGCATCCGGAGGCGGAAACGCCCAAGAAGGGGAAGAGCATTCCAGCGGTCAACACCGCGTGGGACGTTGATAGCAGTCCGGAAAGACGCCCCCGCACTAAGCCCCAGGCCGCATCGTAAGTGACATGGCTCGCTCATGCGCGCATCCGGCCCTTTCTCTTCATTATCTTGACATAGTTAATTGTGTTTTTGTAGCCCGGCCCATGACCTTATCCAGCGATCCTCATCTGGAGGTTCGTTGGCTCCGTCGGAGATGGTGAGCATGTCGCCACTGCCTGCTTATTCCCCCGGGGCCAGGGACGACACCGAAGTGTTATCCCGGAGGACCGCTCCGAACCGGGGAGGAGTCCAGGACGCTGTCCGGGAGGCGCCACAAGGCGAGACCTCCACTGCCGGACACATGGGGGAGCCGACCCCCATGGAGACGGGCGAAGAGGGCTGCATCCAGTTCAGCCCTCAGCCGAATACGGTTTCGGAGACCCATATGGCTCCGGAGTCGGGCGAGCAGCCCCCTTTGAAGGAGGGGGTGCGTCGCTTCCACCGGTGGCCCCTGTCCATCCAGGGGCGGCGGATAACCCGATGGAGGCGCTTCGAGGCGCCTCCGTCGTGGACGAGCACCGTGTCCTTATGGGTGCGGTGATCGAGAAGATTTAGTCCGCCAAGAGTGGACTGAATGAAGCCTACAGCAACCTGTTGACAGGTTTCGAGGTAAGAAAGAGAAAAACCCCGTGTAGTAAGTAGCCCCTGAGACACTGTCCGGTGTTCGGCAAGAAGAACCGGACAAAGGATCAATCTTTTCTTATAGGAGACTAACATAATATGTATGAATGAGCAAGCGTTGTTGTTGGCCGCAACTTCACATGCTGCCGAAGCCTCTAAACTGAGGCAGAGGCTGGAGCGGACCGAGGACGAGCTCGGCGAGGTTAAGGTTCGGCTCCAGGAGAAGCAAGGTGAGTGACAACTTGTTGTGTGTTCAGAAAGGATAGGTGTTGCATATTGACCGTAATGTCGTAATATGTGCAGGAACCGCGACCGAGATCGATGCCCTAAGGAAGGCCCTGGGCGAGGCCGACGAGAAGGCTGTCCAGCAACAAGCCGCCCGTAAGAAGCTCAGGACCCGGGTCAAAGAAGTCCAACAGGAGCTCCAGGATGCGGTCAAGAAATGCAAAGCCTTGGAGCATGATGCGTCGATTCAGGGGACCGAACTCGCCAAGGCTCGTCAGAGCGCGGAGACCACACGGAATGAGGCCCAGGCCGCCCTCCAAGAGATCCAGGAGGCCAAGAAGATTACGGCGGGTAAGACATTTAAGATGCAAAGCTAGTATGCGGAGAAGCAGTACCTTTTACTAACCCGGGTTCGGAGTTCCCCAAGGGCTTTTGTGGATTTACCACGCAGTGTATCAGACACCACAGAGTTCTATCGAGCTGAAGGAGGGGGTTCTACGGAGAAGCTATTCTGGTCGCAGTATGCGGCACCAGGGCATCCCGTGTCCTTCACCGATCAGCTGAAATAGGTGGTGGAGCTGCATAGGGTGGCCGAACTAGCCATTAAGGACTTGATAGTCCGGCTATGGCCAGCCGAAGCTATGCCAAGCAGCTACTTCGGACTCATGAGGCGGATGGTGAACGCCTGTCCTCGGCTGGACGTCGTCAAGCGCTCGGCCTGCATTGAAGGCGCGCGCATGGCCTTCGCCCGTTGCAAGATGTGGTGAGCGAAGATGGACGCCGTCGAGGTGACCAGAGGGACACCAGAGGGAAACGAGCACCAGCGGTATTTTGCGGATGTCCTGGAGGGGTCTCGCCTTGCGGCAGCACAATGTTCGCAGGGCATTGTATTTGAATAAATGTATTCATGTTGGCTTTGCCTTGTATTGTGAGAACAAAGCCTGTTTTGTAATGTAATTTGGTTATGCTTTGAATTGTTTCCTCCTATGCGGCCGTGTTGTATGTAATCTGAGGGTTGCCAGTCGTCGACTTCTTCCCTCACGTAGGTAGTACGGAGGTGTTCGGGATTGAATCTAAACAATCTTGATCCAATTATATGGTCCTTGAAGGAGTTGTTTAGCGCAACGAACAAGGCAATCAGACTATATGGCTTAAACGCCCTCACTTAGCCATAGGAGTTTTATAACAAAGCATGGGTGCAGCCCCTAGTTCAAGCTATGGTGCTGTCAGCATGTGATCGGGAAGTGCCAATCTTTCACATAATGCGGAAAAAACCTCCAACGATTTGTAATCGTCGAACAGCTGACCGGCTCTCGCCGTATCATGACAGTCAGTTTTTGGCTTTCTGTACTGAGGCGCCTATCTGGTCAAGGCCAGGGCACAATCGCAGTAGTTCTCCCTTTACTACCCTAGCCGATTTAGGGAACATAAGGTAGCAAGCACAGGAGCCGGACAACCCAACTATTGAGCAAAGACATGATTCGAAGCCAATGCATATAATGCTAAATTCGGGGTGCCAAACTTATCTTTAAGGATTGTTTGGACTTTATTGCCGTATCGTGGGGCGATGGGGAGCCCCTGGCAAATATGAAACGTACCAGAGTGTACGGTTGCTAGAAAATAAGTAATTTAAAGGAAAACAGAAGGAGAACAGAGATAGGATCTGGGGCCCTTGAATTTGGATCATGAACTATTTCCATTATAGTTGGGTTAATGCATCCAAGCACATTAGTACAAACTAATGCAATAAGCAACCAGTTGTTTGACATGCCGCGACCAAAGGCGAGCTGTGTGTGGGTCCTAAAAACGGATAGAGTGATCGTTTAGTTAGCCTCTAGGACTTCCCATGTACGCCTGTGCTCCGTGTCAATCCGGTGTGTTTATCCTTTGATAGGACCATTAATCAGGCCGTCGAAGGAGGCCCGCACAAGATAAACCTTAAAAAAGGGAAAATGAGATAGTAAAGTTATATGTGTGTGTGGGATCGGTCTAGCCGAACTGTATGTCCCGGGCTGGCTTGTGCCTCCATCGATGTCCATGGAATTTTGAGTGTGTAATTATGTACGCGTGGTATGAATGCCACCACTTCATCGGGACTGGGACGGAGGCCGAATTGCTAATCGAGCTCTTGACGAGTCATGCTGTCCTGCTGCAATGTAGTCCGAAACCTCTTAATGATGTCCAGGGGCTCGACAGCCTTATTATGGTGCTGCTTGAGAAGGCCACTTTGTACCTCTCCTTCTAGGGCGGCGGTGTGCTCCTATGTTCGGAGGGAGCGTTCAGTATTGCCATTGACTGTTATGACGCCACGCGGACCGGGCATCTTGAGCTTGAGATAAGCATAGTGTGGCACTGCGTTGAATCTAGCAAACGCGGTTCGTCCGAGCAGTGCGTGGTAGCCGCTGCGGAAGGGGATGCTATCGAAGATTAACTCCTCGCTTCGGAAGTTGTCCGGAGAACCGAAGAGCACCTCCAATGTGATTGAGCCCGTACAGCGGGCCTCTACGCCTGGTATGACTCCTTTAAAGGTAGTCTTTGTTGGTTTGATTCGTGAGGGATTAATACCCATTTTCCGCACTGTATCCTGATAGAGCAGGTTAAGGCTGCTGCCACCGTCCATTATGACTCGTGTTAGGTGGAATCCATCAATAATTGGGTCGAGGACTAGTGCGGCTGAACCGCCATGTCGGATACTAGTTGGGTGATCTCGACGATCGAAGGTGATCGGGTATGACGACCACGGATTGAATTTTGGGGCGGCTGGCTCTACCGCGTAGATGTCCCTAAGTGCTGGCTTACGCTCCCTTTTGGGGATGTGTGTAGCGTATATCATGTTCACCGTTTTGACTTGAGGGGGAAATTTCTTCTGCCCCCCGGTATTCGGCTGCCGGGGCTCTTCGTTCTCGTCCTCACTTTGTGATCCCTTTTCCTTGTTTTCGGCATTTAACTTCCCAGCCTGTTTGAAAACCCAACAATCCATGTTGGTATGATTGTCTTGTTTATCTGGGGTACCATCTATCTGGCACGGACGATCGAGTATGCGATCCAAGCTGGATGGTCCCTCACGGTCGCTGGCCGGACTTGGAGCCGCTGAATCTGGCGTTAACGGTGGTGTCATCGGTGTTGTCGCCATTGCTTCGACGTTTGTGTCTATTGCGCCGGAGCTTGCCGGTGCTGTTCTTGGCCTCGGAGGGGCCTGTGTCGCTGGTTGTGCTTTTGCTACGAGCCAGCCAGCTGTCCTCACCCGTGCAAAAGCGGGTCATGAGTGTCGTAAGGGCTGCCATGGACTTCGGCTTTTCTTGGCCAAGCTGGCGTGCTAGCCATTCATCACAGATGTTGTGTTTAAAGGCCGCTACAGCTTCGACATCCAGACAGTCAACGATCTGGTTCTTTTTGGTTAGGAACCTAGTCCAGAATTTTCTGGCTGATTCTCCAGGTTGTTGAACTATGTGGCTTAAGTCATCGGCATCGGGTGGCCGGACATATGTACCTTGGAAGTTGTCAAGGAAGGCTTCTTCCAAGTTCTCCCAGCTGCCGATGGAATTTTCGGGCAGGCTATTTAGCCAGTGTCGAGCTGGCCCTTTGAGCTTTAGTGGGAGGTATTTGATGGCGTGGAGGTCGTCTCCACGGGCCATGTGGATGTGGAGAATAAAGTCCTCAATCCATACTGCGGGATCGGTTGTTCCGTCGTACGATTCAATATTGACGGGCTTGAACCCCTCAGGGAATTCGTGATCCAGCACCTCATCTGTGAAAGAGAGAGGATGTGCGGCGCCTCTATATCGGGCCACGTCACAGCGCACCTTCGATGAAGTCCGTCTGCAGTTATCGGCCCGGGTGTGACTAGGTTTGTCACGCCCGAATAGGTAGCCGTCATCCCGCGTGGGGAAGCGTCCTCGCGATCCATAGATTGATCTGGTGTGTCCTGCTCTACTGTCCAGCTCCTGCCGAAGGTCGTATGTATGGTCTCGAGCTGTTATGTCCCTGTTTATGCAAGGCGGTGGGGCAGGCTATTGTACGGCCTGAGTTGTCGTTTTATCCCGACCGCAAGGTGGTCGGTCTACCGCACTATCCAGACCACATGGTGGTCGGTCCGCATTGCGTGAGGGAGGTATGGGATCTGGTGCCTCCTCATCGAACCGAGGTAACAGTCTGCACTTTGGGTAACTCTTAGCTAGGCGCTCGAGGCCGTATTCCTCGGCTACCAGGACGTCAGTCCACCTGTCAATGAGCAGGTCTTGATCAGCTTGGAGTTGTTGCTGCTTCTTCTTTAGGCTTCTTGCAATGGCTATTAGCTGGCGCTTGAAGCGCACCTGCTCGAAGGGTGCCTCAAGCACGATGAAGTCCTCATTGCCGAGGCTCTCATCATCCTCAGAGACTGGACGATAACTATCATTGTCCGGGTCATTGGGCATGGCCTGTTTATCAGGGTTATCTTGCCCTTTGTCTTGTTCCTCCTGTTCGGATGTAGCCCCGACAGGGTCTTCATTGTTTTCGGCGTCGCCCAGAGTACTATTTTCTCTGGTGCCAGTGTTGCCATCATTTGAGCAACGAGGCTTAGAGCAGCATTTAGGGCGCCGGCACTTGAACTGTGTCTCAGAAGGTTTATTCGCAACTGGTTTTGCTTTGTCATCGTTGCTAGCTTTTTTAGGTGTGTCGACCATGTACACATCGTACGAAGAGGTGGCCGTCCAACGTCCAGTGAACGACGGGTCTTGGCCTTGCTCCATGTCGGCATCGTCGTCCATACCATCGATGTCTTGGGAGCCGTAATTAAGCACGTCGGTTAAGTCATCGACGGTGGCTATGAAGTGGGTGGCGGGTGGGAAGCAAAATTCCCCGTTATCAGCCTCTAGTTTGAACCGAACATAGTCTGGCAGCGAGTCCTTCTCCAAGGACAAGTTCTTTAAAGAGTTTAGCACATCACCCAAAGGTGAGTGCTGGAAGATGTCTACTGCGCTAAATTCGAAAACCGATAACCGATCCAACTCGGTGTCCGCAGGCGTACCCGGTCCAGGACTTATAGCCGGAGACGAGTCTGGAATTCCATTGACACAAATATTATGGTGTGCTGAGTCCGTGTACGGCTCCAACACCGTGGACTCTGTGGCCTCGGATGGCACGATCTGCTCCGGTTCTAAGTCCGTTGCAGCAACAAGGGCCATCTCCTGGGTGTGATCCGATGACAGATTTAAGTCATGTGTCCTCGGGGTGAGGGGGAGCGATCACTGCGGTCTCAAATCCATTGAAGATCAACTCTCAACGGATATCCGCAATGTATTTCAAGCTTCCAAATCTGACCTGGTGGCCAGGGGAGTAGCTATCGATCTGCTCCAGATGGCCAAGCGAGTTGGCCCGCAGTACGAAGTCGCTGAAGACGAAAATCTGTCTGGGGAGGAAGGTTTCTCCTTGGACATCGTCACTATAAATGATTGAAGGGGCCATCGAACCCTTTGTTGACGCCACAGTGGAACTCTCAATGAAAGCACCAATGTCGGTGTCAAAACCGGAAGATCTCGGGTAGGGGGTCCCGAACTATGCGTCTAGGATCGATGGTAACAGGAGACAGGGGACACAATGTTTACCCAGGTTCGTGCCCTCTCTATGGAGGTAATACCCTACGTCCTGCTTGATTGATATTTATGAATATGAGTGTTACAGGAGTTGATCTACCATGAGATCGTAATGGCTAAACCCTAGAAGTCTAGCTAGCCTGTAAGACTATGCTAGTGAGTATATCCTTTCCGGACTAACCCCTTCGGTTTAGATAGACACCGAGGGGATCTAGGGTTTACATAGAGTCGGTTACATAAGAAGGAATCTTCATAGTCGGTCGCCAAGCTTGCCTTCCACGCTAAGGAGAGTCCAATCCGGACACAGGTACAGTCTTCGGCCTTCATGTCTTCACAACCCATCAGTCCGGCCCAATAGATAACAGGTCGGACGCCTGAGGACCCCTTAGTCCAGGACTCCCTCAAGTGGAGTGACATGATCTTGGCAAAGTTTTTAGGATGATGAGCCACTTGGGAGAGGAAATGAAGATGATTTCCCAGGTGACAAGGCCATAGAACCACTCCAAAAAGAAAAACAGAGCAAAAACCAATAATTCAAAAAGAAAAGAAAAGGGCCAAAAACCAGGCTGTTACAACTCTTACTCCCTTAAAGAAATCTCGTCCTCGAGATTTAGTTGCTCAGGGAACAAGTATGTCTTGAGGACACCATTTCCCACTCGGGTATCCTTTTTTCCTTTATTTATTGTTCCCCCAAGAATTTTATATGATTTGATTATCTTTGCTCGGGGGTGGTTTGCTTCACCTTTCCCCAAATTCTGATGGGTTTTTGGCTCACACACCAAATCCTTTTGCTAACGTTGATTCTTTCATATCTGTGGTGATATCCAATGAGTCCGAGCACAAACTTTTCTTTTGTCATGAAAACCTTAATACTTTTGTCATGGGGTTGCTTCAAATAAATGCGGGCCTTCTGGTTTCATTAAATGCTGAGAATTAATCATGGCCATCTTCTGACGGGATCTGACTGCTCATTAGTGGTACTGATTTTGATTTATTTCTTTGGCTCGAACATGAGATATGTACCAAAGATCTGACTGCCTTTTGTCAGGAGCAATATAATAGTGTATGGAGTTATAGCTGTGTCATACCTCAAATATTTACATCTTGAGACTAGCCGGACGGGGGCTACCGGACAAATGCTTTTCCTCACAGACTGACCATGTACTTGATTCGATTGGTGAGTATACCCGATTTGAGTTGATTGTTTGGCTTTTGATTTTCTTATTTTTTCGGTATACCCATTTGTATTTTCCCCACTACCCATTCCAAGCGGGTCAGCGGGATATGAAATCCTTGTAAAACAGAGTAGGCCGCTGAGAGTATGCCTTTGTGGGTCCATATGGAATTACGGCCTCCACTGATTTGGGTATCCGGACCTTGATGGTCATGCAAAAATCATCATACCTTTGTTGTTAGTCTCACCCTTTAATAGTCATGATTTTATTTGGCAAGATACCTTACTGAAATAACTTGGCCACACCTGTCCTTAATTCTTCGTATGACCATGGATGTGATTAGTGCAATATTTTTGACATTATTTCTTGTGCCTGTTTTTTGACCTGGGTCCGCACACATATGACATATACCCAGGGTTTGTAGTTGTATAGAGCTCATTGTTTAGGCCAACAATACAAGAAGGTGACAAGGTTTTAGGACATCTCCTTGGCAGTTGCGGGAATAATGACCTTGATGACCATTGTCAAGATTGTTGATTCTGTAATGTCATCTCTAGATCTTGTCGATCATTGTATTATATGAAATGTATCTCTGTGTATCTTCATTTGCATGATTCATGAGGCTATGGGATCCGTACTTTCCTTTAGGTATATCTGTTGGATCCTGGTCGTACCACATATGAGTGACCGATATGGTTGGGGATGCATGTCCACCATATACATAAGAAGAATATGCCATCGAACACTCGATCCTTGCGGTAGGCATATGTTTTGACTGCATTGAACCTCTGACGAAATTATTGCAAATCTGATCCTTGCACTGCAGAGAAAAGCCATTCGGGTAGCTTGCCGATGAAGGCTCGTTAGCTTCTGTTCGAAGCTTTTGCCTGGGTAGCATGCAGAAGGATCCTCGATAGCTTACACACGAGTCCGGTGTCAGATGATGAGCAACTCTTTATAGGGGGAAAATAGTGTAACACTGGGGCCCAAAAAAGAAAGAAGCAAAAGAAAACTCCACTGAACAAAAGCAGACAACAACAATCACTACACACTCAAACAAAGTCACATAGTACTGCTAGTCACACAATACGCACGCCTACTTAAGCACACAAATCTCGTGGGATCTCCGGTTCTATGATCTAGAATGCTGTGACGGTGTGCACGAGGATGAATAAATCTGTGGAAGAATTGGTGTAAACAACGCTACACCAATTGCTGGTTTAGTCAGGTACCAACCTAGACTATCTTGGAATCGAGGAAGTACTTGGTAATCATGTAGTGGGACGGGAATGTCGCGACCACATTATTATCAAGAGGACGGAAAAGATCCGTGCTCGTCCAAGAAATAGGGATAACAGGGAAACTGAGTCTGCTGGCATTGCCCTTTCTTGATGACTAAGACCATTAAGGGTTGCCAACACGACAAGAAAAAGGACGATCCGGGGTAGAAGCCTGCCTACCACCGAAACAAAATGGGGCTGAAGGAAGGAATTCGACGTGATACTTGAGCACCATTTTTGCAAACAGTGTCGGGATCACTTGGCATCACTCTGCTGGGACAGAAATGACACCAAACATCGAAGGACAAGCAAGAAAAGAAAACTGGAGAAATGTAAAGGCTGAGCTGTAGTGGATCCGAGCCGATGCCAGCTACACTCACCAGATAAACCGTTAGCAACAAATACTAAGGCTATATGCATGCTGTGCAATAAAAAAATGCAGCAACCAAATGCAATAAACAAGCCAAACTTTAAACTACCAATTTCCACTGATTTCTACCGCTCGCACTGACTAGGGGGTCCTACAGCCAGACCCGCTCTGATACCAAGCGCTGTGGCACCCCGGCTCAGAGGAACCGGAACGCCTCGTATTCCAGCCTAGAGATCGAGGAGAAATCTCTGGAATACGGCACTGCTTGACATAGAACAAATCAGCTCTTATTACAAGAATAATAATACAAGGGTTGATGTTACAAAGAAGCACATCAGCACGGCGACACTATGCCTGCGATACTACACTTGCTCTATTCTAGCAACGGAACAACTCGTAGCAGCGGAATACTTCTAGCAGCGGAACAACGATGAATGTGATGAACTCCACTCCACAGGGACTCTGGTTGGGACACGATCTAGCGCACACGCATGGGAACCTCGACAAGCAATCAAGCAATCATGGCATCACCTGCAATCTGGCACAACACGCTAGGTCAGTACATTGAATGTACATGCAAGCTCACAACAACCATAAACATCAAGGCAAGACAATAACATAGCATTAACATGTTAACTAATTAACAACTACCATGATGAAGCAACTACTAAACATGGTATGAAACTGATACAATACTGATAAATCACCATCTCAGATCTCCATAACCATATTTCTCTTGGCTAACCGGCCAAGCAGTATACCATCTCGATCACCTCGTGATCAAAACCAAACGGTGATCATTCATGGATCACAAATGGACCAACCTCGTGGTCTTGGATCGGGTTACCTTGTAACCAAACGGTGATCTTTCCGGCGATCACAACCATGACCAACACTTGGTCTCAAAAGGTGATCTTTCCAGCGATCACTACCTTGACCAACACTTGGTCCCCAACATCATCATCAACATCCTGCCAATCTGAAATGCTCAAAATATCAACATATAAATCACCTATAAGTCATTCCGTCATGTGAGTGTTGATCGAACGGTGTGACCTAGTACGAACCCATGCCCATGACCGAGGACGCGGCTATTGATAGTTTAAACAAACACACTCTGCAGAGGTAGCGCACTTTACCCACACCATGTAACCCATGGCCTTGCACTCCCATTCGGGTGGACCAACGGCGTTCCGACAAAACCGATCTACTGCCATGACACTCTCCCGGCCACTCCGACCAACACCCTCTTTGGGTTCAGTCCTAGGTGGCCCCGTGCCTACCAAAGGCACCAACGGCCACCGTCGTGGTAAAATGGCCACCGTTGTGGCAAACAAAACGGTCCCAAACAGGGACAAAAGCGCGCAAAATCCAACTACGGGCACACAAGGCTTATGTCCGCCTACCTGATCTGGGTAGCGCGTGCCCATAACCTTCCCTCGTTGGAGGCACTGATGAGAGACACATCAATAGCATCGCATTAGGGCCTTCCCAAAAAGGCAAATGTGGTTGCAATGGAGAAATCCCAGTTCGGTGGCACCTGACTAACTTAATGACGAAATTTATCCCCAAAAATATAACTGTGATGACTGATACTCCGATATCAACTATCGAACTATAATCCAAGTCATAGCAAAATCCAACAAATAATCCAAAGCTTAATATCATCATATCAAAATACCCCGAGGACAGTATAACACTACTATCATGATGAATCCAAGAATGATAATACTACTACTCAAATATCAAGAACTAACTATCTAGCTATGATCCACATGCAAGCATCATCTCCATCATCATACTCCAAAACATAATATCAACTAGCATCATGATGAAACTAACACTAGCTACTAATAATCCAAAGGCAACATGATATCCAAAGTAATACTCCAAAATAATACCAGATACCATCATGAGAATAATCATAATAGCCACTAAGAATCCAAAGGCACATGTCATCAAAATAATCATCAAAACATAAGTCCTAGAACTCCAAGCAATATCATGGCAATATCAAGATCAAAACAATACTCCGAGAAATGGCATGAATAAATCATACATAGCTAATGCAATATTGTAAACAAGTTAAAATAAATAAACCATGTCACTGCATTGCAATCATGCAAATGGATGGTGTCGCTCGCCTGGGGTGGAAGAAATCGCCGAGAAGAAGTGCGAGAAGCTCACGGAAAGAATCGCCGGAAATCTTTCTCTCCCGGAGTGGGCTGAATAATGGCTAGGGAATAATGGTCATTTTTAGAATGTCAAAACATGGTGAAAATGATTCCATTGGAACGGGCTCGACAGAACGAAGAAGTGGGCTTTGGAATCACCTGAATCAGAGTTGCGGGTGAAAAGATACAAGCAGAAGAAGATTAGGGACCAATCTGTAAGAAAAATATCTACAAATGGGTCCCTGGTTGGTTAAACAGAAGACGCCTTTCACTTGAATACGCTTTCCAGCAGGGAAATCGTATTCTTGGTCGAAGCATAGACAAAGTGCGCTTTCATTGACTAAAAGCGTATTACAGGAAAACACACATCCCCTTATCCATGTCAGCCCGCGGCTTGTGCGGCTAACGGGTGGGACCCGCGTTGACTCATCCCTCTCCTCCCACTCCTTCTCCTTTCTCTCGACACCACGTGCAGAGCCGAGGAGAGCCGTCGGCGCTGCTGCTCGCCTGGCCAGCTCCGGCCATCTCCTGCCTCGCTCGACCTATGGACAAGCTCAGCAGGAGGAGTCGCACCCGGTGGTGCAAACCACAGGCTCCAGGGAGGACCAAGGTGAGAGGGAGCTGGGTCATGGCAGACAGGGTCTTCGAGCTTCGATGAACTCACGGCCAGATGCCACCGAAGAAGAGCGGGGAGCGCTGGGGTGGCTCTAGGGTACTAGGGGAGGGCAGTGGTGGTGGAGGAAGTGAGGAAGGGGCTTGGGCTCGATTGGATTCGAGTGGCTAGAGGCGGCGGCCATGGTGGCCGTGGGGAGGATGGAGAGCTCCTTGAGCTCAATTTGGAGGCTAGGCGGGGCTCTGGATGGTTGGTGAGGCGAGTGGTGAGGAGAGACGAGGTCGGGCATGGCTTATATAGCCAGGGGAGGGGTGTGGCGCGCTGTCATCACCGCGGACGCGTGGCCAGCGCCACGGACGCGTGTGCACACACCCGAGCTCGGTGGTAGACGATGGAGGTGGAACAGGGGAGGTTCTCACGGGGAGGAGGAGGCCAAAGGAGCGCAGGGAGGAAGAAGACGGTGCGCGACGGCTTGCATTGGTGAGGAAAATGCCGGAGGGGGAGAGGGGTCCAGGGGAATGGTGATGACGAGAGGAAGACAATGGACACAGTCACGTGCGCGAAGGCGACGAGATGAGGAGGTGCCCCAGCACAAACGGCCACTGGACGTGGCCACTACACACAGAGCGCGTGCACTATGATGCCATTAACGCGGTCACCACATGCACTAGCATGTAGCGGGGGAGAGGGGCTTGAACATGTTGTCTAGTGCGTAGTTCATCCAGGGGAGGTTGCAACTGAGGGGGTATATCAGTGAAAAGTGCTCTGATTAAATGGTAATCTACCTCTAAAGTTTACTGCAGTAAACTTGGATGAGCACTGATGATCAACAGGAAGATTTAATATAGTTGCTTTGCAATTGCCAAATCTGGTCCAGAAATGAGATTTGGATGATGCAGTCACATGGTCAATCAACTTGAGCTCAAATTCGGCAAGGCATTATGATTTGGTCATAGTAAGAAGCTGTAAAAAATTTCATACCAATTGGATTCACCAAAATGATACTTCCTTCACAGCTATTCCATCTGTCTAGGAACTTGCAAAAATTCTAGAGAAATATTGGCTTTGAGAATTGATCCCAAAATTAGTGGAGAGATGTTTTATGGGTAGGAGAATGCTCTGGTAAATTTTCAGGCAAAATGAAGCAATATAAAATAAACTTGCTTCACAACCTGAAAATATTGACAGAATCAAAGATTTGATCTTGTGCTCACATAGATCAAGGGATGGAGCTGCAATTTGGAGGAGTGTTCTAATATGGGAACATGAAGTAGTGTGCAAAATTTCAGCTCATTGGGAAACTCCTAGCTAGTACTTCCTTCACAATGCCTTCTGTCTGACAGAAAGTTTGAAAAATTGTTGAGGAAGATTGACTAGGCAAATAAAGTTGAATTTTGGCATGAGGAAATGATTTGAACATAAGAGAATTCCCAAAAGATTTGGGAGCAATCAGGAAAGGATAGGTGGCACTTCCTTCACAAAGTGCCCCTTTGGACAGAAATGAAGAATAATTAGTGAGGAATTATTCTTGGGCTAGGACAGGAAAGTTTGGGCATATTTGAGCAATATATGACCCAAAGAAATTATGAGAATTATTTAGGAATTTTTGGATGGACAAAAACACGGGTTGCTTCACAACCTATAGCAGACAGGGTTATTCCTTTAATAGGAAAAGGAATATTCCTGAGAAAAGGAAATTTGGGTTTGGTCAAGCAGTGGAGTGACATGATCTTGGCAATGTTTTTAGGACGATGAGCCACTTGGGAGAGGAAATGAAGATGATTTCCCAGGTGACAAGGCCACAACACCACTCCAAAAAGAAAAATAGAGCAAAAACCAATAATTCAAAACGAAAAGAAAAGGGCCAAAAACCAGGCTGTTACAGAGTTACCTAGCCTTACCTGGCTGGAACATGTCCTGTGAAGCCCAACTAGCGGCCCAGCCCACCTGGCCAGCACCTCCTGTCGTCTTCCTCCTTGCCAGGAGGACGGGCGCGTGCCCGATGAGCGCGCACCGTCGTGCGGCCACCTCCACCCTTCCTGGCTGCTCTCTCGTCACCCTGGACCTTCCTCGCGACGCCATGCACCCCCTGGTCACCTCTCACTCTCTCTCGAGCTCATCCCCCTCCTCCGCTCTCTCTCCCTCTCATGCCCGAGTGCAGCACTCGCCGCCGCTCGTCGTTGTCACGACCACCGGCCCTCCCTCGCTTCCCCGACTGGTCCACGAGCTCCGCGACGTTGTCCTCGACCCCCTCATCGAGCCATGCCCCACCGAAAGCCCTGCAGCGTTGCCCCCGACCTCATCTTCAACCTCCGGCCACCGGCAACCTCGCCATGGATTTGCGAGCTCCAGACCGTCCCCGGCCTCGCCGTTGCCTCTGCTGGATTCGCCGTGAGCCCCTGTCCTTTTCCCCTCTCTCGCCGCGCTTGTCCGCGTCTTCTAACCACCGTGCCCATCGGAGCCGATAGCTCCTCGCCGCCGGTCATGTCGCCACCGCGGCTACGGTTGTGCAAGCACGCGTCCTAGCTCACTGCCGCACTCACTGCAATTCCGCGAGTCGAACACGATCATCCACGGCTTCTCCTGTGCCCCGCATCATCCACACTGCTGTTGGCCGAACACCGGCCGCCGCCAGGAGCTTGTTTCTGTCGGTGTCCTGGGAACGGGGGTCCCCAGACTTGCCTACCTGCGGCCCGCGGCGTGGCTCCACCGGCGGCCATGTACGGACCATCTTCACCAGCGAACACTCAAGACCCTCACGAGGGGCCAAGCCTCGCGAGGCGGACGATGCAAGATCTCCTCGGGGGCGGCCTCACCAGGCTGGCTCGCGAGGGGCGGAGATATCAAGGCAAGGGGCACCTCGCGAGGTCCCCGTGACGCAAGCCATGATGACCAAGGCCAGGCGGGCACCAGGCAGGCGCCAGCGCGCGCAGTGCCCTCGTTTCCTCTTTGGTGCTAAAGAGGCAAGCACATGTGCAGAGTCCCGAGGCGTCAAGAAAAGGTTCCCATATCGGTGCAACAAGACCAAGACCAGTAGGATGGCAGGACGGAGGGCCCCGTGGAGCCCTGGACGGCGTCACCACCAGAGCCTTTGGCACGTGAAGACCATCTTTTGTCAGGATATCTTATACTAGTTGTCCCTCTTCAGACTGGTCATTTTGGGATCCCTTCCCGCCTAATATTTGGGGAGAGGACCCGGGCCTCTATAAATAGAACTAGCCACCAACTTAGAAGGGGGATGATCCTCGACGGCATAAGCTCACCAAGCACAAGAACACCTCTCCTCAGGAGGCTGCTCTTCCCTTGTAACTGTTCGTCCTCAGCCCAAGAGGCAATCCACCACGCCACACTGGGTAGGGTATTACACCACATCGGTGGCCCGAACAAGTATAAATCTTGTGTCCCTTGTTCTGCGGGTTCAAGGCGCTAAGACTTGAGATTGCGGTGAGGGCGTGAGCTATAGGGGGAGAGATCTTCATGCGCACCCAAGTGTTCGAACCTCAAGGGTTTTGCCGGAACCCAAAATCCGACATTTGGCCTGCCAGGCAGGGGTGCACTGAAGCCTCTCTTCCATCAGCAGCCCCGCCAGCGCTCTGCAGTGCTAATGTCCGGCGACCTGAGGGCCGATGCCGATCGCTGGGCAGCCTGGCCAGCCCGGGCGGCGTTGTCTGCCCAAGAAGACCTCAACTCTACGCTCCAAGTAGCACGCCCACCACCAAGCGCTGAGGGGCGTGGGTGGCGTGGTCCGGCGCCTTCCACCCTTACCCCGCGGCGCGCACGGGCCGCCACAAGGGCCTCAAGGTACGCCGCGGTGATGGCGCAACACTGCCTACGAGAACAAGTGAACACGAGGGCCGCACTCACAGTGGCGCGAGAACTGCTATGATGCCGACTGATGGAGGGCGGCCGGGATGCATTGCTGGAGCATGTGGCCGAGCTGTTGGATGCCACAGCCAGGGGTGCATCGCCTTTCTGCTCCTTGATTACGCCTCAAGTTGCGGCCGGGTTGCACGGTGGGCCTCGTCATGCCTGCGCGTCCTCAGGCGCACACGGAGGTTTCGTCGACGGATGCCGCCCTACTACCCTGGTGCGCCGGGACAGGCGGCATGTAGTGTGGGGCACCTCAGTGAGGTTTCTGGGGCGACGACTCTGGAGGCCTATGTGCCCCGCATGATGGACCAGGAGTACACACCGGAAGACGACCCCGGTTCGTTCCTCGAGCCGGGTTGGGAAGAGGAGACGCTGGAAGCTGAGGCCTTCAAAGAGCCGCCCAGGAGCCTCGCTGACCACGCCGGCGACATCAACTACAAGGTACCACTAATCTCTCAGGAGCAGGCTTACGCTAACCATGGGTCACAAGTGAATCAGGTCACAGCGGTGGACGATGGCCCTAGCACGGCAGCCCCCATCTCACCAGGGGAAGGACATTGGGGGCTGCGGGGGAGGAGCCGGGAGCAAGACCCCTCCCCGCATCGTTTGGAGCAAGGCATCGCCCAGAGGTAGGTCCTCTGCCCGGGAGGCATTGGCGATCCTTCCCCCTGACAGAGGGCCCGTGGTCACCAAGGGCGCCGCTAGCGTCCCCTTTTCCCCTTGGTATTGTCTTGGTTTCCGGACGCCCCAACGGTGGTCGAGGGCGGCGCAAGGTGGGGCCCTCGCCTGGCGATATGAATTAAGGCTCATGCCTATGAAGGTCTCCGCTCGTGACACTCTCACGTAATAATGAGTGGGGCTATACACGCCCCGGAGTCTCCGGAGTGCCGGCCTCGGGCGTCGGGGGCTCCCGCCCACGTCCCAGTGGAAGCACCATGCTCCGCGCTGGCCGTCGACACTGTCCCCCAATGACTATGCTCACGGCCTGTGAAAGCACTTAGCTCCACGCTGGTGGGAATACTCGAAGACAAGAAGACTAGCTAAGTGTCGGACGCGGCCATTTGCTTTCGACCTCTTTTCTGTAGCTCAGACTTGCAGCTTTTGGTGTTGAATTTGATGTTGCATTTTCATTAGAAATCGCAGGGGGCATCCTTTCTTGTTCGTGTTGGTTTCGTGAGTTTCTGGATTCGTGTTTTGTTTGAGATTTACGACCGCTATTTCCCCCCCTTTCGAAAACATCGCCAGCGGGGGCTAGCAGCGGCACACGCGCACTACGCGCGCGTCTCGCCATTACTGGCGCTCGCTCCTTGCGAGGCCCTCTCGGGTGGACTGGCGGACCTCTCAGGAAACCAAAACCTCGCGGGCTCGTGAGGGGCTCCTCTCAGTAGGAAGCATGTCCACAACCGCCAAACCAGTTTGAAGCCCGGCTAAAGCAAAGTAAGTTACAACATCAAGCCCACAAGGGGAGTCGTGAGCACTCAAAGGCACACTTTAAGCCTAGCCTAAGGAATGAAGTGGTAGTCTATTTACATGAGGGGCTCCTCCTCTTCAAAATGCTCTTACACCGTGAGGGGCCGTACCCAAGCTTTTTGCGTGCAGGTTCAAAATACAGGAGCAAGGGCTCAGCCAGACATATCGCTCGCCTCGTCCCCCGAATCACCCCCGGACAGGCTGCTGGCGCCGTTGCTGTCGCTGTCTCCATCGCCGTTAGCCCCGCCGCCATCAGCTGGACCACCATCAGCCACGCCGCCGTCAACCACGTCACCCTCATCCGCCGCGACCACCACCGCGTCATCAACAGAAGCAAAGGCCCTAACCAAAGCGCGAGGTGGCCTCGGACGACCATGGGCACTGGGGTAATGGCTGCCGCAAAAAAAGTCAGGATTGGTGTTCAGGAGATGGCTGAAGACGCGGGAGAATGCGCGCCCGAGAAGGCCTCGTCTCTTTCGTCCACGAGCTCGCGAGCCCTCTCAGCATGGCTCTCCAGGCGCATCACCACATCAGCGAAGAAGCGAAGATGGCTGGCGTAATCCTAGGCCTGGGGATGGGGGGCGTGCTCATCGCAGATGGTACGGAGCGCTCGGTTGGCCTTCATCCGGAGGTCCCGAAGCTTGGGAGCGTGCTCGCGCAGCAGCGTCTGCCGGCGAAGTGCCTCCTCCCTGCTCTGCTGCGCGAAGGACTCGGCGCTGGCAACTCATTGTTGAAGAGATAGCAGCTCGGCACGGGAGGAAGCCGCTCGGCCTGCAACAAGTTCAGGGAAACTACGGCGGCTTTCTCGCGCTGTTCCGCCTCATCTAGCCCTTACCTAAGGGCGACGGTCCTGCCCACACCTTCGGCTTCCACGAGCTTCAGCTTCAGGTCGTACCGGCCGGCAAGATCCGTGCGAGCCTCGGCCACCCTGCGGTCGACCTCCTCCTGGGCCCTGGCCTCGCGCGCGCTGACAATGTCCTCTACTTGGGCGACTTGCCGCTCCCTCGTCTCCAACCGCTCGAGCTCAAGGCTGCGCTTCGTGGCCTCCAGCAGCAGCGCTTCCTCGCGCGTCAAGATCTCCTCCTCGTCGTATGGGGCACCTTGCATCGACGCCAGGGTGACTCTGCGCGCCTCCACCTGCTGCTCCAGGGAGGCGTTCAAAGCCTAGAGCTCCCGCATGCGCTCCTCGGCGGCTGCGCGGTGGTTGTCCGCCTCCCTGGCCTCCTCCAAGGCCCGGGCGCTGGCCTCTCGCGAGGTTGCCAGGGATGCCTCGGCCTCCGCATTGGCATGCTCGTGCTGGAGGCGCCCGGGGTTGATAGCCTCCTTTAGGCGACACCACTCCTCCACCAGCCGGAGGCCTTCGGCTTCGAGGCGAGCGTCGACATCCGCGAGTTCTCTGCTGAGTCGGCTCATCGCGCCCATTGCCTCCTGAAAGATCTCATGGTGGATGACACTCCGCCCGTACGCAAGCTTAAGCGCACAACCAGGTCCCTCCCCCGCAGCGGGGGTGGCCGATGGGATCCAAAGTGGCTCGCGCCCCTCCAGCAGGGGGCTGGGGGCTGGCGCCTCCCGGCTCGCTGTCCGGGCTTCAGCAGGAGCCCGGATGGCTTGAGGCCCGCTGCTCGAAGAAGAAGCTAGGATCGAAGTCACCCAGCCACCATCCATAACCAGAGGAGGAGCCCTTGGCACACTTGCCGCGCTCCATGCGAGGCCACGAAGGAGAGACAGCGAAGGCGCGGGCTCAAGGCGCCAAGCTAACTTGTTTGCCTCTCCAGTCAACCTCGTGCCGGGTGCGACATGCTGGCTTGGGGCACTCAAGGCCAGCGGGGAGTCTGAGGCAGGAGAAGGTTGCTTCCCGGGAGACTTCGCCGCCTTAGCTGAAGGGACCATAAGGAGCCATAGTCAGGAGGAGGAGCAGTACTCAAGAAATTACAAAGATAAGGTACTCACTCGTCTATGGCGATATACTTCCTCTGCTTCAACGCCCGGAAGGCATCACTGCTGCAGCTTGGGGACCCTCTCCTCTTGCGGAGCGCATCGAAGTCCAGACGGAGCTGGCCGAAGCGTTGGACATGGCAACCAGCGGGCCACGGTTGGTGAGGCTCCCGAGGAGACGACCTCGGGAGTGCTGGGGTGAGGATAGCCCCCGGGCACAACCTCATGGTGGCCTGCCAAGACCTCGGGAGGTTCAACCTCAGGAGCAATGGATTGCGTCACCCCCTCAGCTGTCACTCCTAGGCAAGAGTCACAGGCTCCCGAGGATGGCACCTGGGGAGCCTCGAGCGGTGCCGACGCCTCAGCACCCAGGCCTCCCGCCTCTAGCGGAGTTCGTCCCCCTGCATCCACTCTTGGGGCAAGCTTGGCACTGGCGGCAGGGAGGGGAGCCACGGAGACAGGGTTCTCGCAGTGCCCTTCAAGGACAACTGGACGCAACCCCCATTCATCGAAGGGGGGCATCTGCCCTGCGAACTCCACCCTGTTTGAGCAGCAATACAAGAGACAGCCCTCCTGCGACATGTTAGCTGGCGAGGGGTCGCCCGTCAAGACCTCAAGCACCGTCTTCGTGCCTCGAGCAGAAGCCCCGCTTCCTGAAGCCTCATGCAATCCTGGCTGCCGGATAGGGCCCACATCGGCCGGGAATGGCGCTGGAGAGGGGCGACGCGGCGTCGGAGGAACTCCTTCATCACCATGGGTGCAGTCACGCCAAGATCTTTCAGCCTCTTCAACCGGAGCCAGACAAAGGCAAGGCGGGGGTCCGCGAGCTTCTCATGGCCCCAGCCGGAGCTGGGGATGGCGGGCGCCGAAGGGGGCGAGAGCAAGGGGCTAAGCACACCGACGTCCACATACACCCACCATTCCCCGAGCCAACCGTCGTAACCATGGCCTGGAAACTCAAGCATCCCGACCACTGCCGAGGGCTAGTCAGGTGCAGCGAGAAGAAATGGCGCGGTAGGGCCACGGAAGGGGGAATGCCCACCATGGCCTCGCAGATGAAAGCGAAGATGGCAAGAAGGGAGACTAATTGGGGATCTAGGTGCAACATATGGATCTGGTAGTGGGAGAGCATGGCGTTGAAGAAGGTAGAAAAAGGAGGAACCAGGCCAGCCCATAGGGCGTCGATGAGGAATGGAACCTCGGTGGCTGTCCTGTCGACGGAGGTGCACGATGCGGGCCAGGCCGCTGTCCTCCCCCATTCATTGAAGTCAGCAGCGAGCATAGGGCGGACCTTGCCCATGGCTTCCTGGTTAAGCACCAGTGACTAGCCAACGACGGATTCAACGGTCGGGGGCGGCCCGGCTGAAGACCGAGGCTTCTTCTTTCCATTCTCCGTTTGCCGGGGCGCAATGGTAGCGAGGAGGGCCGAGCTCGGGGTAGATTGGAAGAGGAGGTTATTTTTTCAGAAAGGCCGGAGAGTTGGAGGGGTGCGTCACCAGCAATGGGGGGATAACTGTGTAAGTCCGGGTGGCCGCCTAGCTAGGCGGATATCAAGGCTGTGTGGGGAAGCGAAGACGCCCACGTCCAATCAACCGCCCTGTGTCAACTGAGGCCGCAGGCTGTTGGGGCCCGTGGCACTCTGCACTTTCCCCTTGGCTTCGCCTCGAAGCCAAGCCAAAGTGCGCCTTGGGCCCGGGGGCTACTGTCGGCGTCCTAGGAACGGGGGTCCCCAGACTTGCCTGCCTACAGCCCATGGCGTGGCTCCACCGGTGGCCTTGTACGGCCCATCTACACCAGCAAACACTCAAGACCCTCCTGAGGGGCCAAGCCTCGCAAGGCAGACAACGCAAGACCTCCTCGGGGGCGTCCTCACGAGGCTAGCCCACGAGGGGCCGAGAGATCAAGGCAAGGGGCACCTCGTGAGGTCCCCGTGACGCAAGCCATGTTGACCAAGGCCAGGCGCGCACCAGGCAAGCGCCAACGCACGCAGTGTCCTCATTTCCTCTTTGATGCTAAAGAGGCAAGTGCAGGCACAGAGTCCCGAGGCGTCAAGCAAAGGTTTCCACATCGGTGCAACAAGACCAAGACTAGCAGGACGGCAGGACGGAGGTCACCGTGGAGCCTAGGACGGCATCACCACCAGAGCCTTTGGCAGGCGAGGACCATCTTTTCTCAGGATAGCTTGTACTAGCTGCGCCCCTTCAAACTGGCAGTTGTGGGATCCCTTCCCGCCTAATATTTGGGGAGAGGACCCGGGCCTCTATAAATAGAACTAGCCACCACCTTAGAAGGGGGACGATCCTCGATGGCATCAGCTCACCATGTTCAAGAACACCTCTCCTCAGGAGGCTGTTCTTCCCTTGTAATTGTTCGTCCTCAGCCCAAGAGGCAATCCACCACACCACACTTGAGTAGGGTATTACACCACATAGGTGGCCCGAACCAGTATAAATCTTGTGTACCTTGTTCTGCGGGTTCGAGGCGCTAAGACTTGAGATTCCAGTGAGGGCGTGAGCTATAGGGGGAGAGATCTTCGTGTGCGCCCCAGTGTTCAAACCTCAAGGGTTTTGCCGGAACCCGAAATCTGACAGTTTCTGGCGAGCGTTCGTCAGTAGCACGCAGAGCCCCTCCGCCACTCTTTTGGTCGCCAGAGGGCGAAACTCGACGGCCTCTGCCGTCTTTGGCTCCGCCGGCGACGAGCCGCGTGTCAACTCCGGCGAGTTGACCTAGGTTTGACCATAGTTGACCCCCTGGTTTACTAACATGTGGGCCAAGCCCCTGTTTAGTTAAGTGTTAGATTAATTAGCGTTAATTAACTTAGTTAATTAGTTGAGCTGCTGACATGTGGGCCCAGCCCTGCTGATATTTTGTTAGGGTTAGTTTAGCGCTAATTAACTCAGTTAACCAAGTGAGTCACTGACTAGTGGGCCCCACTGGTCAAGTTTGACCTGGACGGCCCTGTTGACCCGCTGACGTCACCTTACGCAGTTAATCATTTTCTGGCTTTAAACTAATCCAGGAAATGCCAGAAAATGGTTTAAACTTCTAAAATTCATAGAAATTAATCTGTAACTCCAAATGCAAAGATTTATATATGAAAAATGATCAGAAAAATCCATTCTATCCATCTTTACTGGTTTCATGCATGTTTAAACAACTTAACCTTGATTTTTAGTTCAAAACATGATAAAGCACTATTTAAGTTCATAATTTGAGTTTGGGGTTGAACCTTTGGTTCAAAATGACTCAAACCCATCTCGTTGTAGTTGCATTAGCCCAACACACTCATTTTGCCTTGTCATGGTCATGCATCATATTGTGCATTGCATTGATTGTGTTTCCTTCTCAGTTGCCGGTATTTGTCCCCTCTCGATAGATGTGGTTCCGACGATGAGATCGATGACACCGGTGAAGACCTATACTATCTTCAGAAGTGCCAGGCAAGCAAAACCCCCTTGTTCATTCCGATACAATCCCACTCTCTCGCTCCTGCTCTCTTTTACTGCATTAGGACAACAACGATTCATCTATTACTTGCTGCGGTAGTTGAACCCCTTTTCCTATGCATGACCTGTCATTGCCACAGTAAATAGATGAAACCCACTAGTATGAGTAGGAGTTGTTTGAGCCCTGATGTGCCTACTCATTCATACTTTTTTGTCATGCCTGCTACTGCTTAGAGTTGAGTCAGGTCTGATTCATCGAGGATGAATTGGAATGGTGATGAACATGTTCTACTGTGTGTGAGCTAAGTGTGTGAACATGATTTGGTTAAGGTTGCGGTGAGAGGCCATGTAGGAGTACATGGTGGGTTGTCTCATCGAAACCGTCCTCAGGAATTGAGTTCTGTGTTTGTGATCCATGAACAGCTACTACCACGCGTTAGGCCCGAAACCTATGGACCCTCTCGACTTATTAACCGCCCCTGTCCTCTGTCCGGGAGTTGCAAGTAGTTTCTGGTGTTTGTAGTATGCTGGAGGCCGTGTGCAGCGCTGACCCGAGGGGTGGGATGTGATGCGGTAGGCACGTGGCCCGGTGTACCGAGTCACTCGTTTGGTGACCCGGGAACCCTGTACACATCGTTCGGGGCCGTATGTGGAAACCTCGGCCGGACTCCCTACGGATGGAACCTGAATAGGCGATAAACCTGGACTAGGGACTTGTGTGGTTAGTCAGGTCATGGCCGACACCCTCGCTGGGCTTCTGCTTGAAGGTTGTTGAGTACATGTCGTGTAAATGGCGATAAGTGGTGAGAGCATGTGTGAAGAAGTACACCCCTGCAGGGTTAACATCATCTATTTGAATAGCCGCGTCCGCGGCAAAGGACTTCTGTGTTTCCTATACAATTCATAGACAAGTGAAAGTGGATACTCTAAAATGCGCAAGATAAGTGTGAGTGCTATGGATGGCGTTCTCATAGGTAGACGGGAGCGGCTCCATAGTGGTGTATTGATTGGTGAATATGTGGACTCGTGTGTGCCACCTCGAAAGAGTTACTTGCAGTCGTAGTTTAGGATAGCCACCGAGTCAAAGCTAGCTTGCTGCAGTTAAACTCCACCACCCTCACGTTTGCTTAATTTATGTTTTGCAGAGAGACTTCAGTCTCGCTAGTAGTTCTGAGTGGACTTTGACGTTTAGCTTGTTACCTCAACTATGATCTTGTGCCCTCGACAGGGTCTTGTAGATAGTCAGGCTTCTCAGTCTTTTTCATTTATAGTTGTCTGTGCTCAGACAAGTTAAGATTCCGCATGGGCTTGTTGCTTGTATGACTTGAATACAGGGTCATCAGACCCATGTTTGTAATATCTGACTGTTCAGAGCCTAATGAATAAATACTTTGAGTCATAGAGTTTTGTTGTGGTGCCATGTTGTATTTGCACATATCGAGCATATTGTGTGTATGTTATTGAAATGCTTGGTATGTGTGGGATCCGACAACCTAGTTGTTTATTCTTGGTAGCCTCTCTTATGGGGAAATGTCTCCTAGTGCTTCCACTGAGCCATGGTAGCTTTTTACTGCTCGGGAACACTTAGGCTGGCCGGCTATCCTTCTTCATTCCAGTGTCTGTCCCTTCAGGGAAATGTCACGCGTTGTTACTTTAAGTCCTTGTAGCTTGCTACAACTTGGGTTCATACATTGATGACCGACACGTTCGTTGCTGGGTCATGTATGCATGTCCCTGTAAGTTAGTGCCACTTTGGGTTTACGACTAGTCATGTCGGCCCAGGTTCTCTGTCATATGGATGCTAGCGACACTATCATATACGTGAGCCAAAAGGCGCAAATGGTCCCGGGCCAGGTAAGGTGGCACCCGTGGGAATACCGTGCGTGAGGCTGCGAAGTGATATGATGTGTTACATGCTAGATCAGTGTGACTTAGGATCGGGGTCCTGACACGAATGAACTCCAAAAGAATGGATTAAACAATTGGATGAAACAAGAATAAGAATTATGTTATGCGTATCCTTCATCAATTTGAATTGATGACAAGCAACGGATTTGGCATGTTACTTATTCTCGTTGAAAGGATTAAGAGAGATATAGCGCAAACTTGAATGGGGTCTTTAGCGAACCACCGATAGGAATTGAAAATGAATGTAGGAGAGGGACGAATCACCGGGAAGAATTAGTAAAAGAATGAATATACTTGAGGGAATTTAGATATAAGAGAACGAAGAGAACACGAACTGACTAGAGAATACTTCAACGATGCACCGGTAAGATTTGGAGAACGAGAGCTGAAAGCTGAGAATGAATAATTCTGAGATGATGGGATCCAGAGAATCGAACTGAAAAGACTCCTGAATTGCTCCGGATGGGTCGAAAGAATTCTCACAATCAAAAAACAATTATGAGAGGATGACGGCAAGCTAGAACCATGAATCTTCAAGAGGAACGGATATGATTTGGAGGACACTCTTCTTCGGTCTTCAACATTAAGAATGACGATGAGAAACACCACCATGAATTGTTGAGGCACTCCGGATGAAGAATAGAAAGGTTGAACCAACGATGAAAAGAATTTGAAAGCAATCTTGGAAAGGCATCTAGCTGATGAAAATTCATTCTTACGTCAAACTTTGAAAAGATTTTAGCATAGCTCCAAAAAAATTAGAGGAGTCAGGTAAGATCCTTGAAAAAGACCTGTGGGTTAGGGCCCACTCAAAAGAAAACACCGTTGAACAATTTATAAAAGAGAGATTGCATCGGTTGAATTAAATGGCTTGAATGAGATAACATCCTCAAAATAGCCTTGAATGGAATAATAATGGAAACATGAATCTTCTGAGATATCTTCAGCACTCCGGATACAAGTATCGCAATGTTAATGATCAAGAGATGCTTGGATAGGAATTCCCAACACAAGAAAGCATTTGAAACGAGGAAAGGGATATGATCAATACCAAAAGCTTGAATTGAATCCACCAGAGAAGAAAAGAGAACGAAGAATGGTAAACTTGAAGCTTCCTTTGTATCTTCATGACAATCACCGGATAAGAACATTGACGGAAAGGAATGGAGAGACTTCCCATCAATAAAATGATACTTGATTAAGAAATCCGAGTCCTTGAAGAACAGGGGTGGGAGGGCGGGAAAACAAAGGCAACTTGGGGACGGATGAAACAAACACTGTTGAGAAAACTTAGAATTGAGCTTGCGGATGCTGAAATGATCTGATCCACTTGAAGAGAAGCACGCCGGTTGGAAAAGAATTAACATGACAATCTTGATGATCAAGAAGTATTAGTATTCACATAGAAATATGAGAACACCGCTTAGGAAAGGTATGTAATCAACACTTGACATTGAAGCAACTCGAATACCATAACTCAAAACAAAACAAAGGATTTGGCTTGCGGAATAAGCCGGAACAAACATATGATAGACCCCATATCGTCTCAAGTGTCTGTTGGAAAGATATCCTACGTGATACTTGAATTTCCACCTAAAAACTCTCGAAACTTTTTGGTTATGCAATCTGGTGTTGGGGATACAGGGAGGCACAAATATATCACACAACTAACAAGCCCTACGCTCCAACTATATCCATCCGTCAACACATAACCAAGAAAACCTCGGAAATCGTGTACCTCAGACCTTTGAAGACATCCGATATAATAGCTGTGGCAATACATCTGATCGCTCTCCCCAGTACTGGGTGTCGTCAAACTACTCTCACCACAAAGAGTATAGAAGCGTTTTCGATGTCGGCGAACTCTGGTATTCCGGAACTGAAATGATAAGCACTGTGACAAAAACACCTTGGAGCTCAACTCCCTGGGACACTGCCACAACCCCTAAATGTCAGGAGGCACCAAGAAAGAATCCCCGTCACAATGATATCGCAACGATCCACCAATACCGCGTGATCCTAAAATTTTTTTGAGTGAAAAAGGATAGAAGAGTGGAAAAACACCTACGTCAAGAGTCCTCACCAGAGCAATGATGGGTATAAGGAGTAAAAAGAATTTCTACTCTCCGATATATAACTAGACTCAAAATAGTTTTTTGCTTCTAGACTCAACAACGGCAGCAGTTCGATCAATCAAGGGGGCTCCTAAGATCAGTAAGGCTCTGATACCAACTTGTAGCGCCCAAGATGCGATTCTATCCCAATCATGTGATGAATTCATGATTGGGGCACAACCACATTTTGAGCGCATAGCAAGGTGGATATCATTACAGCAAACCATGTACTGAATAGATGAGAATACAAGATAAAGGCTTACACTCGCCACAAGTTAAGTCATTCATACAACAGTTCATCAATACATAACAATCATCATACAGAAGAGAAGGATCCGACTATGGATGAAATCAAACAAAAAAGAAGAACGACATCCACCCTGCTAACCCCAGGCTCCCTGACCCGCAACCTATCCCTTGATCAAAGAAGGAGAACTCCAAACAAGCAAGCATCGCACTCGCGTCAGACCATAGCATTATCTGCACCTGCAACTGTTGTTGTAGTAATCTGTGACGACGAGGACTCAGCAATCCCATTACCATGGGTATCAAGACTAGCAAAGCATAATGGGTATGGAATGGATAAGTGGTGGGGTTGCAGCAAGCGGCTAAGCATTATATGGTGGCTAACTTACGAAGACAAGAATAAGAAGAGAAACTGCGCAAACAGTCGTAAACTAGTAATGATCAAGAAGTGATCCTGAACTTCTTACGTTCAAACATAACCCCACCGTGTTCTCTTCTCGAACTTCCCTGAAAAGAGAGAGTCACGGTTACGCACGCGGTTGGTGTACTGTAATTGAGTTTACTTCAAGTTCATTACAACCGGATATTAACAAATTCCCATCTGCCACATAACCGCGGGCACGGCTCTTGAAAGTTTAAACCCTACAGGGGTGTCCCAACTTAGCCCATGAGAAGCTCACGATCCGCGGAGACAAACCTCCATCACGGGACCCTCCGATCAGACTCAGAATCCCGGTGCACAAGACATTTCGACAATGGTAAAACTAATCTAGCAAGACCTCCTGGCGTGCCGACACCCTGATAGTAGCCGCGCATATCTCGTGTCAAGCCACGCCCGGATGGGTCAACCTACAAGTATATACCAAATACCTCGGGTTTCCCCAAGGCGGCACCGCAGTCTGCCCGTTTGGGACCAACACCATCAACACTGGCCCCTTGTATTAGGTTGAATAACGAACCTCGGGCATCGCTAACTCCCTATGCGTCAAGTTTATTATCATGTTATGTTATTATGTTGAGCAAAAGGTAAAACCAATGTTGGGCCTTGCTGGAAGAGTTTTATTCAAAGCGAACTATCAAGAGGGGCCCATAAACCTTCATCGTGTTCGGGACGCAAAATCAAGGGAAATAACACCGGTATGGCGGAAACTAGGGCGACAAGAGTGAAACAAAATGACAAGCAAAAGGCTAAGCCTTCCACCCTTTACCAAGTATATGGATGAATTAATTAAGTAAGAGATATTGTGATATCCCATGATATCCATGTCCCAACATGGAACAACCTGCAACTGCATCTGCAACTAGTAGCACTATAAGAGGGGCTGAGCAAAGCGGTAACATAGCCAAACAATGGTTTGCTGGGATGGTGGGAAAAGGTTAGAGGATGTTTCATGGCATATTGGGAGGCTTGATAAACAAGTGGTAGGTAGCGCAACATAGAGGTAGCATCGAGACAACTAGCATAACAAAGATAGTAGTGGTATCCAGAGTAACGGTCATCTTGCCTGAAATCCCGCTAGGAAGAAGACCGAATCCATGAAGAAGTGAACATGCATAGTCAAACAAATCCTCACAATCGCAACGATACCAGACTATCAAGAAGACGCACAACCGAAAAGAAGGAAACAACATAGTAAACAACCATCACATAAACATGACATGATGCACAACCAAGTATGATGCATATCCGGTTTAAATAGGCATGGCATGGCAAAGTGTAACAAACAATACTACAAATTAAGTGGAGCTCAATATGCAACGAGTTGCATATTGTAGAAACCCCACATTTAATTATTTAGTTATCTCCTGTTTATGTACCCAACAATATTAAATGTTGTTAAACATGGAAAGAGGTGAAGCATAATTAAACTAACTACTTAGGCAAGTTTAAATGAGGCCAGAAACATCAAACAACAACTCCGGTAAATCCTCACATGTTATTTAGCAGTTTTTGAAGCGATCAATAATTTTAAACATTTTAAATGTTGTTATCATGATGCAGATGACATATGCAGGTTATATGCAATTGTATGAAGATGTTGGCATGTGCATGTTATGAAGCATTTGTCACCATGGCAGAACGAAAGGGGTGCCACGGCAACTGCAACGGACATGGTGCCATAGCAACATATCCGTTGATCCGAAAACTCATTGAGATACCTATGCAAAAGAGCAAGTGTGCGGAACATGCAGGACTGACAGAGTGATCCCGGTAACCGGGTTCCCACGGGTCGACGCATGGCAAACGGGGAGGACCAAGAAATGACAACTCGGACCCGGTGCAAACATGAGCATCTCATACAACACACATGCATTCGTCCACGGGCATCGTCTCGGTGGTACACCTTCGAAGCGTGCATTCCGTACGGTTCGAATTCGATGGGAGAAGTAGTCGTTCTCACAACGGTAGTGGAAGTAGTCGTTCACGGGGCATCGTGGGAAGTAGTGGTACTATCGGTCCTCAGCGACGGTAGTCCTACATGGTTCATAGACGTTCGAGTCATCCGTAGAGGTACTTGTCGCATCGCCGGGCGTAGTCAACTTTGGTGTATTCATGCGTAGGGGTACTTGAAAAAATCCACGGGAACAATAGTGGTGCATGGTGTTCGTTTGTAGTCTGACTTCGCAAATCCAAAACGGTCGTCGGTGGTGGAACTTGGCGCTGTTGTGGGGAAGTGGTCGTTCGGGCGCCGTACGTCGTGGTACTTGGCAAAAAGAAATCACAGAGGCGGGGTCTTGGCGATACATCGATCATAGAGGTACTTGGCGACATCCTCAATGATGGTACTTGGCGATATTCCTGGTACGGTAGTCGTTCGACTTCGTCACCGGCAAGAGCAAGCGAAGGAGCATGAAGACAACAGGCAGCAGGGTTGTCTAGGAGGTGCACGAGAATAACGGAGTTCGGGAAAGTAGGAGGCGGATCCAGGCGAAGGTGGTTGGGACATGGTCGAAGGAGTGGTGGATACGGTCAGGCGGCGCCGGATCCGAGTAGGGCAGGCGGCGGTGGAGGCAAGAAGGCGCGACCTGCTGCAAGGTCAGGGACGCGAGCATCCATTGCATCAGGCTATGAGGCGACGAGGAGGAGGCGGGTCGATGCGGGGGTCAGAGGCAAGGCAGAGGCGCGAGGGGCGCCGGAGGATGGCCGGGGTGCACGGAGCGGCGACGTCGTGAGAGAGGCCGGTGGTGCCATGGCTGCCTAACGGGGCGTTGGCTCTCCTGGACGAGGAGGAGGCCGTGGAGGAGATCGGGTGCCATGCAGTGCGCGGACATGGAGGAGATGGAGGACGCGGTGGTGATAGGAGGAAGAACGGGCGAGGAGGCACATGCGAGGTAGGGGGACGACAAGGGCAGGACCGGGCAGCGAGGTCTGACGACCCAGCGACGGGGCGCGCTGGCGATGATGGGGCTCGGGCACAGGGGCTCCTGCGTGCATGGGTGGTGGCGGCGGAAGTGAATGAGGAGGAGGGGTTTGAGGAGAAGGGTTGCATGTGGGGATCGGCTAGGGTTAAGGGCGCCGTTGCTGGGCCTTGGGCCGTGAAGCAGATGGGCCGACGCGGTAGTTGGGAGGCCCAGCTGGGCTTTCTTCTCTCTCTTTCTCCCTTCTTCAAATCTCTTCCAAAAACATAAAAGCAAAGAAAGAAAAGAGAGAAAAGGAAATGAGTGGACAAGAATTTGAGCATGGGGATTATTTTCCCAGACTCAGAAAAATGTAAGGCATTTAACAAAAATGCCCCGAGGTTTTTTTTAGGAAGTAAAATCCAAACATGTTGAATTTAACTCGACATGTTTGAATTTTGAAACCCATTCAAATGAACTTCAAATGGGTTGAAATTATAGGAGGTGATCCTACACACTAGATGTGATTTATGGGCAGATTTCAAACATCCATGGATAAAGTGAAATTGCAACTCAATTTTACTAAAGGCCTCAAAGGAAGAAAAAGAAGTTGAGTTGGATATAAGAAAATTGAAGAACGTGCAAATGTGTTATAGATGATACCAAGTTAATGGACTATTTTAATATAGCTCCCTAATACAATTTGGAGTACATGTTATAAAGAGGAAACACCATGTGAATTCCCTCAAATTAAATAGATCAAAAGATCTATGCAATTTATTTATTTTAGTTGCAAAAGTAATGATATGATACATGATGACATGATGCCATGCAAAATAAAATAACATAAACAAATAAGTCACACGGCGAAACTCGGAATCCATGGAAGGCATCTGGAGCGCCGGTCCTGGGGCGTCACAGTTTTATGTTATATCCTCCATTTTTGGGGTTTTCCTAGTGCTGCATTTTTTTCATGTCATCCATTTCATCTGATGTCATCATGTGCATCTCATTTGCATTCGTGTTCGTCTCATGCATCCGGTCATTTTTCACGTTGTCCGTTTCGGAATCCGACACTCACACATGCACCCGTTGCACCTCTCAGATCTCGTTTTGTGAGTGGGAGAAAAACATTCTCGATATGGGCCGATATTTGTCGAGTGGCCTTGGTACATCACCGGTAGGCCATCCGTCAAATTTCGTTCCATTTGGAGGTCGTTTGATGCCCCAACGGTTAACCGTGTAACCGCCAACCCCCCTCTTTGCATCCCAACACCCCTCCACAACAGCCCAGTAGCCCATCTAAACCCCCTCCATGCTCTCCGTCGTTGGATCACGATCGTGTGGGCGAAAACCGCACCTCATTTGGACTCTCCTAGCTCCCTCTACCTATATAAACATCCCCGTCCAAATCCGGGTCCAAAACCCTAGCCATTTCACTCCCCGTGCCGCCGAACACGTCGGACGACGGCCAGACGCGTCCGCCGCCGCTCGCAACCAACCACCGCCCGCCACTTGTCTCACGCCACCGCCCACCAACGCCGGCCCGCGAGCCCGAAGCCACCGCCCGCGCGCCGCCCGGTCTTCCCCCGCCGCTGCAGCGCCGCACGCGCTCGTCGATGCCGCCGTACCGCCTCGCGCTCGCGCCGACCACCACCACCGCGCCTGCCTCCCGGCCCGAGCCACGCGCCTCGACTCCACCGCCTTCCGCCACCCCGTTGCCCCCTCGCCGTCGCCGGTCGCCGCCACCACCGCGCCTCACCTCCAGCGACCTTGCCGTGTCGTCCCTCGCCGCCAACCGCGAAGCTCGTCGCCGGACCCGGCCACCGTCGCCGCCATTGACCGAGTTCGAGCTCACCTCGTTTCGCGTCCCGGACAAACCCTAGATCTGGAGGTCGAAATTTCTTCTAAGTCCCTGCATTCTCATCTCATGTGTGCTACTTTGACCTGCCATAAGTTCGTGCACATAGCTCCGATTTGCGCATACGATATATCGAAATGTTCGTCTCGTGGTGCTATACATGCTAGTGTCATTTGCATGCATGTTACTATCCATATTGATGCCCTAATTTTCATTGCAAGAGTGCTAAATGATGTTGTCTGCTGGAATCCTTCATAACTTGTTGATTTGTCTTTTTCATAGCATTTTGTGTGTGCATCCTTTCAGCATCATGTCTACATGTTTTAGGAGCACCTTCATGCCAACTTTGCAGTGGTGCAATCCTTATATTTTTATGTGCGCTGTGGTAACTAGCACAAGCATGCAAAGTAGGCCAGTTGATGTTGCTGTTTTTAGCTACTTAGATTTCTGCAGTCTTTTCCTGTTACATTATGTTGCTATGTTGACTTGTTGCCGCAAGTAGATCCATGCATATGTTGATGAAGTTCAGTAAGGATGTTTTGAAGGTATGGTTATGCTCTATCCATTCATGCCTCTGGTTGTAATTATGGGGTAATGTAGCTTGTCATTACCATGCTCTCCTTTTGCTAAATATTACTGTTGTCAGCTTGATAATAGGAAGTTCATTTTTGCCATGTGTTTTGCTAGTGATCCATGCACCCTAGGACTATGCTATTTCCATGTTTAGCTTCATAATTGTGTCTTCTTACTGTTGGTTACCTTTTATGCCATGAAATGCTTCATGGTGAGTTGCATGAGCTTGCAAAGTTGCTATCATGAATCTATTTGTGCCATGCCATGTTTTTCTACAAAGTCTGAAACTGTTCATATCACTTGCCATGTTTGCATTGACGCTGCCATCTTTTCTGTGCATCTTTGGCTCAAGTTCAGTAAGAGAGTTTTGTTCATTGCCTTTAGTACTAGCATTCGATTCTTAAGTTTGCCATGATATGTTCCTATAGCATGTAGTTTACTAGCTCTAAACATTGCTACCTGATGCTGTTTATGCCACGTTCAGTATTTTCACTAAGTCTATTAAACTGTTGTCATATGCATTTTTGCCATGCTATTTTAGAGTTGTTCTAGTGAGTTCTAGCAGGAGCTCAGTGTTCATGTTTGTAGAGGTTCACCTGTACTTTACTGCCCTGTGCTTTTGTGACGCCCCTGATTCAATCGTACACTAATCATACACGCAAACGTGTACGATCAAGATCAGGCATAAGTCAGGGGCCTCGAGGGCTCGAATACAAGAGCTCGATCATAGACGAGTCAGCGGAAGCAACAATATCTGAGTACAGACATAAGTTAAACAAGTTGCCATAAGATGGCTAGCACAAACTATGACACAAATGAAAGAGGCGCAGGCCTCCTACATGGGATCATCCTAAACTACTCCTGGTCATCGTCAGCGGCCTGCACGTAGTAGTAGGCACCTCCCGAGTAGTTGCAGTCGTCATCGACAGTGGTGTCTGACTCCTGGACTCCAATGTCTGGTCGCAACAATCGGATATAGAAAGGGGGAAAAAGGGGGAGCAAAGCAACCATGAGTACTCATCCAAAGTACTCGCAAGCAAAGAGCTACACTACATATGCATTTGTATCAATGAAAGGGGGTAGTATATGTGGACTGAAGTGCAGAATGCCGGAATAAGAGGGGGATAGCTAGTCCTATCAAAGACTACGCTTCTGGCCGCCTCCATCTTGCAACATGTAGAAGAGAGTAGATGGTAAGTTCACCAAGTATCATCACATAGCATAAACCTACCCGGTGATCCTCCCCTCGTCGCCCTGTGAGAGAGCGATCACCGGTTGTATCTGGCACTTAGAAGGGTGTGTTTTACTAAGTATCCGTTTCTAGTTGTCATAAGGTCGAGG
Source organism: Triticum urartu (assembly GCF_003073215.2). Classification (NCBI taxonomy): domain Eukaryota; kingdom Viridiplantae; phylum Streptophyta; class Magnoliopsida; order Poales; family Poaceae; genus Triticum; species Triticum urartu. The sequence goes on from NC_053024.1 coordinate 366,469,515, forward strand.
TACAACTCTGGGTCGTCCTTTTATCGAGGGACACAGCTATAAGAATAGATCAACTTCCCTGCAGAGGTGCACCACATTTCGCAACACGCTCGATCCCCTTTGGCCGGACACACTTTCCTGGGTAATGCCCGGCCTCGAAAGATTAACACGTCGTAGCCCCACCTAGGCACAATAGAGAGGTCAGCACGCCAGTCTAAATACTAAGCGCACAGGGGTCTGGGCCTATTACAAAGGAAGTTGCGTTAAGAGGTCCAACCCGGCGCACGCCGCTCAGTCGCTGACGTCACGAAGGCTTCGGCTGATACCACGATGTTGAGTGCCCATAACTGTTCCCGCGTAGTTGGTTAGTGCGTATAGGCCAGTGGCCAGACTCAGATCAAATACCAAGATCTCGTTAAGCGTGTTATCTTGAAGTAACCGCGAACGCCGACCAGGGCCAGGCCCACCTCTCTCCTGGGTGGTCTCAACCTGCCCTGTTGCTCCACCACAAAGATCCACCCAGAGGGCCGTCGGGACAAAGGTCCTTTCAGCCCCCAATCTATGAATCACTCGTGGGTACTCTACGAGCCGACCCGTCTTTAGTCACCATTTGTATCATATATAATAGTGTAGTATGTATATACCCGTGATCACCTCCCGAGTGATCACGGCCCGATAGTATAGCATGGCAGACGGACAAGAATGTAGGGCCACTGATGGGGTACTAGCAACCTATACTAAGCATGTAGGATTGCAGGTAAAGGTATCAGCAATTGTAGCAACAATGACAGGCTATGCAGCAGAATAGGATTAATCGAAAGCAGTAACATGCTACACTGCTTTAATGCAAGAAGTAGAGAGAAGGAGTAGGCAATATCTGGTGATCAAGAGGGGGGCTTGGCTGGTTGCTCTGGCAAGAAGGATGGCTCGTTGTCGATGTAGTCAATCATAGGGGTATCGACAGCAGTCTCGGGGTCTACCAAAAAGAAGTAACGGAGGGGAACACAATAAATAATAGAGCAATCAAAGCATCACAAAGCATAACATGGCAATACGCGGTGCTAGTGGTGACCTAACGCAGTGCTACACGATACCGAGGAAGGGGGAACCCATCCGGGAAAGGTTTCCCTGTTCCGGACAAATGTCGGACAGGTGACCGGAAGGGGAATGTTCCAGGTTCGAATAGTTAGAGGTATCCAGCGGGTATGTGGGTAGCGTATGCTGATTCGACTCGTCGTTCTGAGCAACTATCAAGTAGAAAGTTTTTTGATCCGGGCTACGGTTGAATTCCTATGAATTTCCAAAGTTCTCTGAAAATATCCAAAATTCTAGTAAGTCTGAGAAGCCCTTAGTTCTAAACACCACTTAGCCATTTTCCAGAGGCTATTGCTATTGATCTGTACATCCTATGATTTTGTGCCTTATATCAGTTGTCAGCATTTTTCTGCGATCTACATGTTAGTATCACTTTTATCCATATTAGAGTTCATTAGCTTGATCATCAACAACTCTAAAGTAGCCATCAAAATAGAGCTGTTTTCAGTCTTTCACTTAACGAAACTTAGACTTTTGTCATTTTCATAGCATTTAAACCTCACACCTTTTGAATTTGGTCCAGTGAAATGTTTTGAACCTTGACAAGTGTACTACATATCCGTATAATTTTTTCCATGTTTGGAAAAGTTTTGTTGTTATTTTGCTGCTGTACAAATTGGCAACCCGTGTAGATTTGCAAAAGCTAGCATGTGCTACAGTGCACACACCAAACACACAACGCGCGCGCGCGCACACACTCAACACACACATCACGCGTGCACACATGCTAGCCATGGCCATGGCCACCACCAGTAGCAAGCAGCGCACGGCAGCGGCAGCAGCGAAACTAGCAGCAAGTAGAGGCAGCGGCGCAGCCGCAGCAGAGCAAAGCAGCGACGACAGTTGAGCATCAGTAAGTAGCAGCGAACAGCAGCAACTAGCAGCGGACGACAGCAAAACGCAGCAGAAGCAAAGCATCGGCAGAAGCAGCGGCTAGGCAGCGGCCGGATGGGCATGCACGCTCGCGTGCGTGGGCGCGCGCCATCGGCTGCAGCCGCGCGTGGGTGCGGGCAGGCGCGCGCGGGGCGCAGGAGGCTGCGGCCGGTCGCTACCGTGGGCGCACAAGGGCGTGGACAGACCTCGGCCAGGGCTAGGCCAGGGAGGCTCGCGGGGCTGGGCACTGTCAGGGGCTCGTGAGCGCGAAGCTGCAGCTGGTGAGCACAGCGGGGGTGGTGGCCCATGCGGAGGTGGACGAATACGATGTCAGCGTCGATGTCCAATGACAGCGGTGGCTTAGCTCCGATGAACTCGAGCATATGACTACGAGTTTGATGGACAGAGTGGGTTGATGGCGTCTAGCTAGCTCCTAGAGCACACACGCATTGACAGAGGGATCTAGGGGACACGGCCGTGATGAGCCTGCCGGCCGAGCAGGAGCTTGTGGGGAATAAGTGCTAGGCAACGAGATCGATGGCGGTAACAGAGGGGGAACCACGTGGTGCTCACATCAGTGACGAGGAGCAGATTGCTGAAGCCGGAGCGGGTCGAACGGCGGCGGATCAAAGCGACCGACGGCGGCGATCCGAGGACGAAGACGATGTGGGCAATAGAGATGGGGGCTCCCGGCTCCAATCTGGTGGTGAAGGGGCCGTAGAGGACGATGACAATCCCCCTGGACACGCTGCGGAGGCGATTCGAGGATGGTGTCCACGCGGGTGAGCAGCGGCGGTGACGGCCATCTCTCGGGCGACGGGAAAACAACGAGGGTGAGTGAGAGGGGAGAGGAGAATGAACTAGGGTTCATAGGGGCGTTCGCGGCGTCGTTCTTACCGCCCCCCCCCCCCCCCCCCCCCCCCCCCCCCCCCCCCCCCCCCCCCCCCCCCCCCCCCCCCCCCGCAGGTCCAACAGATGCCCGACGCGTGCGTATCGCCGGCCGTGCCACCGGACGATGAGCGCCACACCCTCCTCTGTGAACAGGAGGAAGGAGGCGATGGAGGTGGGCTGGGCCTGCTTAGTAGCAGAAGGCCTAAGTGCACAGTAGGATAGGTCTTTTCCTTTTTCTTTAGTCTTTTTTTGTTTCTTCCAATTAGTTTCTGTTTTCTTTTAATGCCAAAAGCAAATGACTTTTATTAATTAAGAGACTTGGCCCATATTATTCATGCAATTTTTTTCACCGCCACACAAAGTTTGGGATTACTTGAATTCAATTTAATTTTGTTTAAAAAGAAAAGATTTATTTTGGGGCTGTTTCATCCAGTTTAACTTACGGTAATGGCATTTTAATAATTCAAATAATGTAGGTGTATTCATGAAAATTAGTTAGTGAATTTTTACAACCCAGCAAACAATTTTTTACTGTTTGTAGAAATAATTCATTTGGCTTTATTTTAAACTTCAAATTGAATTGGGTTTCGATCAGTGAGAGGTTTAGCAAAAATAATTGTGATGACATGGCACCATTACCAGGGGATTACTGTAGTTTAATTATTCGGGCATTACAATTCTCCTCCACTACAAGAAATCTCGTCCCGAGATTTAGGAGGTGGGGTAAGGGGAAAGAATTGGTTACAAAATTCTAACGAATCTTCTCGGTCTTGGTTCCTCTTCCCGAAGTAGTCGATCCTTTGAGTTGATGTCTTTCGTTCTCTGCTTCAGGGCATCATGATGAAGTTGTTATTCTTCCTTCAGGATCTCCATCATACTTACCGAAAAGATAAGGGGGAAAACTCGAGAAGGCGGAGCTCAACACATGTTAGGTACTTGGGGGTTATCTCCGTGAATGGGGCATAGAGTCATCTCTCGAGTTGAGATTCAAGAAAGTGATCACGAGCAAAATAAGAAAGTATAAAATGAAGTTTCAATCGGATAGATAATCGTTCGATGTCTGAAACAACGTTTGAAAGGGTCCAGAGCAATGAGAATAAGTATTGCGTATGATACCAGAATAGATCACTAAGAAGGTGACCCGTGAATTACATACGGAATCAAGCGCGAGGAATTACTCTAGCCACTTGGGTGTACAGGAGAGTCAGGTTTCGATCTTGTGGAACTGTGGGTTATGGCCCACCATGTGGCTTAAAATTAGGAGCGGTGACATCTTGCACGGTCGTGAAAGCAAGGCATGTCAGAGGGTAGCAGGTCAGTTATGTCAGCAACAACATCGGTACCAAGGGCGAGGGACGAAGAGAATATTCCTGCTCGTTGAACGAGGCAGACCAGTAGGCAAGGTTCTCGTCCATTGGTGGTCACCAGAATGTTTTCAACAATAGCAACAGGGTCTTGCTGACGGAATTGTACACCGAGGTGTTTACATAAGCAGGAGAATATTACAGCTTAGATCATATAGACCTCAAGAAAGGTTAAACCAAACAATGTAAGGGATAATATGATTATCAAATTAAACAGAATAATGGAAAGGAAAATGTGTTTAAACACATATTTCAAGGGTATATCCTTCTGAAGGACAAGCAGGGCATGATATCCATGACATGATATAATGTAGAAAACTCTTTAGGTGGGGGAGAGAATTTTCATGACATTACCCATACAACGGTGTTTGGATAATCGAGCAGGAAACATTTAGCATTGGGCTTCAAATGTTCTTGTTGAAAACCGGAGTACCATGGACATGCTTCAAGATAGCATTGACATGGTCAACAGGTGAAGATCAGAATTTGGAAACACAAAGGATCCATCGCAAACAAATTACAGAATAAGTCTTACAATTTCCTCATGAAAGAATTGTTAACCTTGATGAAAAGGAAGCTATAACAATAGGTCCTCCGGCCAGGTGTGCTAGGCATGACACCACCTTACCGGGCCATATAACAACCAATGTTATAACTCTTGGAAAATACTCCAACCATCATATCTGACCAAGTTTCAGATCTGATTGGGGTCAGGATACCTCAGACTTAGGATGCTGAGATAAAAAGGTACGACACGAATTGACGAGAAGATGTCGTAAGATTCTTGGGAAATGAACTATGGAAGCGAGTTCCGAAACAAGAGTTCATCAGTAAACCAAGGAGGGGATGAGGAGGTGGCTGATGAACTCAGCGACAAATCATTGGGATTCCCAAAAGATGGATTTCCACAATTATGTGAACAAGGAGATAACATTTTTCACATCAAATGATATAATGATGTATGCCCGAGGGAAACATATGCAAATAAACATTGGTTGACGGTGCACCCGAAATACAGACTTAGGTAGCATAATCAATGTTAGAATGGTGATTCGATAACCCATGGTCTAAGAATGAAATGTCGACCATTAACTTAAAAGCAATAAGGTTGCTAGAAGTTTTAAAATTACTAGTACATCTGTCAGTATTCCTGTTAGGAACAACATGGGGACCAAGAAAGGAATGGTGATGGTGAAGTATCACTTATATCAAGAATTCTCAAGAGGTGGTGAAATTCTCACAACATCCTTGACATAAAAGATGGTAATACTCCAAGGTAAAGAAGAATAATTACTGGATAGCAAGGATCTCCAGGTATAACACAAAACACGAACAAGTTTGTGTTGAAGGGAAAGCAATAATGTTGTCGATGATAACACAAATCATCGAGGGGCAAGGATGGTACTTGTAATCATGAATTTGATTGATATTCTGGAAGGAGTCAAAATGTTGATGATGATCGCGACAAATTTTGTCGAGAGGATCCACTAAGAAGTAATCGAACAACGACTGCATCAAGCAAAAGGAGTGTTGTAGTGAAAGATTATGGGAACCACAGATACGTCTCCAACTCGGAATCAAGCTTGTTGTTCGACGTGAATCGATATGACGAGGAAGAGCGACGTAAGCTAAACTCATAGTAAAAAATGTGCTCCGGGAAGAAGGACCAGGTAGCATAGTTAAAATTTAGCATGCTAATGATATAGCCGATCAGGCCAAGAATGGCTTAAATGATTATTAACTCGTAAGCAACAAAAATTACTTAGATTTATTGAATCAGAGTGCGGAATCAATTCACTTATCAGTGTTCTCGAGTGACTATTAACTCAGAACCCAGGGGTGGATTGGAATCGGCGAGAATAATAGTTGACGAAGAACTCATAAGAAGTTATGTAGTTCCGTGATATTCTCGAGATACCAGAGGGTATACTCGAAGGCAAATCAGAATAGAAACTGAATTGGAGCGTTGACTTGCGATAGCAGATACTTTAATCTTGTCAGAATAGATGAGATAATGGAATGGTTTCCTTTCAGATATATTGAATAAGGTTAGCATGGTTGGAACCATAACTACAAGGGATCCCATTTACGATGCCCGAAGAATTATTCAAATGATTAAATATTCTTGCAAGAAGATTTCATGATAGTTCCAAATCGTGTCCGTGGGCATGAACACAAAGGTTCAAGGTCGACTCCCACTTCTGCAATGCATAACCTTTCATTCACTTCCCATTTTTTAAAAAGTTGTAGTGTTGAAATTTTATTTGGCGAAGCAACAGAAGAGTATGGCTCACGAAAACTTTTGGGTTCATACAGTTTGGGGAAGGCATAGGTTCAACCCATCAGGGAATCTTAGGAGCATATACCATAAATTTCAAGAATAATAAACACAAGCTCAATAGTAGAGCATGCTTGAGAAAGCAGAGGATACAATTTACCAAAGGCATTATGTATCCGAGGAAAGGCTCACAAGCTTATTGAATATGAAGGACGTTGTCAGATAAAATCCAACAAAGGGTCGGGGTGGTCCACAAGGAATCTGACGTGAGCATCGGTACTCAACCAGAGGAAGAAAGAATGCAAGGAGATCAGATTATAGAAACAACTAACTAACTCAAAGCTCAAATGCAAAGGAATTATGAATTCCAAGACAAGGTATCAGAAGCAATGCTCTGGTTAGGGATGGATGAGTAGAATAGCCTTAGGGGTACAATCGACGACATTTTGATGGGTCAAAAACCAGCTCATGTTCAAAATGACATCTGAGCCGGAAAGATAATTTAAAAGGATCAACCAATGATTGTGTGCCTTTGCACTCATGTTGAATTAATAGGATCAAATTAACGGTGTCAAAGGAGACTAATGAATATTGCCAGCCATATGGAAAGCATCCATCATGCAAGCAGACAAGTATTTGTAGAGTAATAAGCTGCTAAGGATTTTCAGAGGATCGAATAGTATTTCGAAGACTTTTGTGAAACACCTGAACAATTGGGGATGAGCGGATACTCGGTAAGTGTGAGGAATTATCCATAGGGGTATTCATGTGGCAAAGAACTGCAAGGCAGTAGGCACAACGGATTCTCGAAATATCAAAGAAAATTTTAGGGTATCAAGTAATAAGAAGGGCAACTGGGAACGAAGGTATGAACAACAAGAGTAAGGAGATATCCATAGGGACTTATCGGTGGTCGGGAATAACAAAAGCGGTGGTCACAAAGTCTAGAGAGAACATCAGAGAGTATCTTTGGAATCTTTCGATGCACCAAGCAATCATCTGGAGTGAGGGTCTCTCCGAGAGGAAGTAATTACGAGAACCTAGAGTTAGAGTTAGAAAAATCATTTAACCCGAATAAAAGAGAGATCAGAGTCCGAGAGTATAGAGGAGGAGTAAAAGATCCTAATACCACCCAATGGCGACGTGGGCTCGTAAGCCACACAACCATGTTAGTAAAAGTTTTGCAATTGACTAGACTCGACTTCGGCTAACAAATTTGGAAGAGGGATTCCTACAGGCAGTCGGCTCTGATACAAACTTGTGACGCCCCCGATTCAATCATACACTAATCATACACGTAAACGTGTACGATCAAGATCAGGGACTCATGGGAAGATATCACAACACAACTCTACAAATAAAATAAGTCATACAAGCATCATATTACAAGCCAGGGGCATCGAGGGCTCGAATATAAGAGCTCGATCATAGACGAGTCAGCGGAAGCATCAATATCTGAGTACAGACATAAGTTAAACAAGTTTCCATAAGATGGCTAGCACAAACTGTGACACAGATCGAAAGAGGCGCAAGCCTCCTGCCTAGGATCCTCCTAAACTACTCCTGGTCGCCGTCAGCGGCCGGCACGTAGTAGTAGGCACGTCCCGAGTAGTAGCAGTCGTCATCGATAGTGGCGTCTGACTCCTGTACTCCAACGTCTGGTCGCAACAATCGGATATAGAAAGGGGGAAAAAGGGGGAGCAAAGCAACCGTGAGTACTCATCCAAAGTACTCGCAAGCAAGGAGCTACACTACATATGCATTGGTATCAATGAAAGGGGGTAGTATATGTGGACTGAACTGTAGAATGCCGGAATAAGAGGGGGATAGCTAGTCCTGTCGAAGACTACACTTCTGGCCGCCTCCATCTTGCAGCATGTAGAAGAGAGTATATGGTAAGTTCACCAAGTATCATCGCATAGCATAAACCTACCCGGTGATCCTCCCCTCGTCGCCCTATGAGAGAGGGATCACCGGTTGTATCTGGCACTTGGAAGGGTGTGTTTTATTAAATATCCGGTTCTAGTTTTCATAAGGTTAAGGTACAACTTTGGGTCGTCCTTTTACCGAGGGACACGACTATTCGAATAGATCAACTTCCCTGCAGGGGTGCACCACATTTCCCAACACGCACGATCCCCTTTGGCCGGACACACTTTCCTGGGTCATGCCTAGCTCGGAAGATCAACAAATCGTAGCCCTACCGAGGCACAATAGGGAGGTCAGCACGCCGGTCTAAATCCTAAGCGCACAGGGGTCTAGGCCCATCGCCCATTGCACACCTGCACGTTGCGTACGCGGCCGGTGAGCAGACCTAGCAACCTCCATTACAAAGGAAGTTGCGTTACGCGGTCCAACCCGGCGCATGCCGCTCAGTCGCTGACGTCATGAAGGCTTCGGCTGATACCACGACGTCGAGTGCCCATAACTATTCCCGCATAGTTGCTTAGAGCGTATAGGCCAGTGGCCAGGCTCAGATCAAATACCAAGATCTCATTAAGCGTGTTATCTTGAAGTAATCGCGAACGCCGACCAGGGCCAGGCCCACCTCTCTATTGGGTGGTCTCTGTCGGTGTCAATACCGGCGGATCTCGGGTAGGGGGTCCCGAACTGTGTGTCTAGGATCGATGGTAACAGGAGATAGGGGACACAATGTTTACCCAGGTTCGGACCCTCTCTATGGAGGTAATACCCTACGTCCTGCTTGATTGATATTGATGAATATGAGTGTTACAAGAGTTGATCTACCACGAGATCGTAATGGCTAAACCCTAGAAGCCTAGCCTATATGACTATGGTAATGATTATATATCATTTATGGACTAACCCCTCAGGTCTATATAGACATCGAGGGGATCTAGGGTTTACATAGAGTCGGTTACATAAGAAGGAATCTTCATAGTCGGTCGCCAAGCTTGCCTTCCATGCCAAGGAGAGTCCAATCCACATAGAGGTACAGTCTTCGTCCTTCATGTCTTCACAGACCATCAGTCCGGCCCAATAGATAACAGGCCGTACGCCCGAGGACCCCTTACTCCATGACTCCCTCAGTAGCCCCTGAACCTGGCTTCAATGACGAGGAGTCCGGCGCGCAGATTATATTCGACATTGCAAGGCGGGTTCCCTTCTATCCGAACTTCAAGATAGTCTTCGGATGCGATGATAGTATCCGGACCTGTCACACACACCATACATAAACGCAGAGACAATATATTTTTGCACGAGTCTAATCCGCTGACAGCTTTTACAATATGACATCACGTCTGTCCAGTCATAATTTCTAACCGTTTTTCGTCTGCCGCCCCATGTTTCGAGACGCGGTTGCCATCGGCAAGTCTTGTCAAAGCAGAGATCGTGTCCCCTTATCGTGGGATTCTCTTCAATGCGGGCATGGGTAACCCAACCGTGCCGTTTATACAACCCTTGGGAATAGGCGAATCTTAAGGCGAGTGAGGAGGCGTTTAATATTCGTTAACTTTATAAGGGGATAAGGGTTCCCTCTTCCTCTCTCACGCCTTCTCTCTGTCTCCGCCCTTCCAATCTCGAGCTCCAGCGCCCAAGTTCTCATCTCCTTTCCACTCAAGCAACCATGTCCGGATCCGGAAGCCAGGGCAAGTGGATGGTCTCCTCCCTCAAGGAGGAGAACATTACGGAGCTTCGAGCGGTCGGATACTTGGCGAAGGAGATCACTCACCGCCTGCCGACCGAGGGACAAGTCGTCCCCATGCCGAAGCCCACTGAGAGGGTAGTTTTCCTCCCCCATTTCTTTCGTGGGCTAGGGTTTCCACTCCACCCTTTCGTCCATGGGCTGATGTATCATTACGGGATAGATTTCCATGATCTGTCCCCGAATTCCTTCCTCAACATCTCGGCCTTTATCGTCGTGTGAGGCTTTCCTCCGCATCCAACCCCACTTCGGGTTGTGGCTCAAAGTCTTCAACATAAAGCCGAAGGTGGTGGATGGCCATCACGCGGAGTGCGGAGGAGCCATGGTGAGCAAGCTATCCAACGTCTCCTGGCCCAAAGGTACCTTTGTGGACACAGTAAAGGAGTGGCAGAAGCAGTGGTTCTACATCACAGAACCTCATGGCACTACCTGGGCCGCAACTGTCGAATACTGCTCCGGTGCTCCCATGCGACTCACCTCCTGGGTCGAGAAGAGTCCGGACTTGGGTTCCCTTGACGAGGTTATAGCGCTGCAAACGTGCGTTCAAAGTATGGTGACCAAGAAAGTCAAGCTTGTTGATGTGATCCAGGTGATGCTAGCTCGCCGGATCCTTTCGTTCCAGTGCCGAAGCCGCCCTCTATGGGAGTTCAACCCAAAGAAGCATCAGACCCTGGCGAGGCTCTTCGAGACTAAACACGAAGGCGCATGGAAGTTTCTCTTTAAGGGCAACGAGAAACCATCGGCCACGGATTCATACCGTGGTCACGACTGTAAACACCTCGCCAGTGAGGTATGTCTTTTTTGATGCATTCTCCACTTGTTTGTTTCGAGGATGATGCCTAAGCTTTTATTGTTGCTTTTTCAGGACTGGATGGAGAGGGCGAAGCGGATCCAGTGTCCGGCTCCGCTGCCTGAAGAACCGGTCATCCCGCACCTAGCGAAGATGCTGGTGCTGGCGCCTTATAAGGCGCCGGAGAAGAAGGCCAAGAAGAAGGCCAAGGGTGCCAAGAGTGGCCCCCGTCGTAAGGGCACTTCGGATGTGACGTCCGAAGATGACGAAGTTCATTCCTCCGTCCCTGAGGATAATGGTGAGGAAGAGGAGGAGGAAAGCAACCCTCCCCCTGAGGAGAGGAAGAAGAAGAGGGCGACTTCAGCGCATCCAGAGGCAGAAACGCCCAAGAAAGGGAAGAGCGTCCCCGCGGTCAACACCGCATGGGATGCTGATAGCAGTTCGGGAAGACGCCCTCGCACCAAGCCTCTGGCTACATCATAAGTGACATGGCTCGCTCATGCGCGCGTCCGGCCCTTTCTCTTCGTTGTCTTGACATTGTTAATTGTACTATTGCTGTCAGGCCCGCGACGTTATCCAGCGATCCTCATCTGGAGGATCGCTGGCTCCATCGGAGATGGCGAGCATGTCACCACCGCCTGCTTATTCCCCCGGGGCCAGAGACGACACCGAAGTGTTATCCCGGAGGACCGCTCTATACCGGGGAGGAGCCCAGGACGCTGTCCGGGAGGCGCCACAAGGCGAGACCTCCACTGCCGGACACATGGGGGAGCTGATCCCCATGGAGACTAGCGAAGAGGGCCGTATCCAGTTCGGCCCTCAGCCGAATACGATTCCGAACACCCATATGGCTCCGGAGTCGGGCGAGCAGCCCCCTCTGAAGGAGGGGGTGCGCCACTTCCACCGGTGGCCCCTGTCCATCCAGGGGCGCCGGATAACCTGATGGAGGCGCTTCGAGGTGCCTTCGTTGTGGACGAGCACCGAGTCCTTTTGGGTGCGGTGATCGAGAAGATTCAGTCTGCCAAGAGTGGACTGAATGAAGCCTGCAACAGCTTGTTGACAGGTTTCGAGGTAAGAAAGAGAAGAACCCCATGTAGCCAGTAGCCCCTGAGACACTGTCCGGTGTTCGTCAAGAAGAACTGGACAGAGGATCAATCTTTTGTTATAGGAGACTAACATAATATGTATGAATAAGCAGGCGTCGCTGTTGGCCGTAACCTCGCATGCTACCGAAGTCTCTGAGCTAAGACAGAGGCTGGAGCGGACCGAGAATGAGCTCGGCGAGGTTAAGGTTCGGCTCCAGGAGAAGCAAGGTGAGTGACGACTTGCTGTGTGTTCGGAAAGGATAGGTGCTGCATATTGACCGTAGTGTCGTAATATGTGCAGGAACCGCGACCGAGGTCGAGGCCCTAAGGAAGGCCCTAGGCGAGGCCGAGGAGAAGGCTATCCAGCAGCAAGCCGCCCATAAGAAGCTCAAGGCCCGGGTCAAAGAAGTCCAACAGGAGCTCCAGGATGCGGCCAAGAAATGCGAAGCCTTGGAGCATGATGCGTCGGTTCAGGGGACTGAACTCGCTAAGGCTCATCCGAGCGTGAAGACCACGCGGAATGAGGCCCAGGCCGCCCTCTAGGAGATCCAGGAGGCCAAGAAGATTATGGCGGGTAAGGCATTTAAGATGCAAAGCAAGTATGCGGAGAAGTGGTACCTTTTACTAACCCGGGTTCAGAGTTCCCAGGGGCTTTTGCGGATTTACCACGCAGTGTATCAGACGCCGCGGAGTTCTATCGAGCCGAAGGAGGGGGTTCTACGGAGAAGCTATTCTGGTCGCAGTATGCGGTGCCAGAGCATCCCGTGTCCTTCACCGATCAGCTGAAACAGCTGGTGGAGTTGCATAGGGTGGCCGAACTATCCATTAAGGACTTGATAGTCCGGCTATGGCCACCCGAAGCTATGCCAAGCAGCTACTTCGGACTCGTGAGGCGGATGGTGAACGCCTGTCCTCGGCTGGACGTCGTCAAGCGCTCGGCCTACATTGAAGGCACGCGCATGGCCTTCGCCTGTTGCAAGATGTGGTGGGCGAAGATGGATACCGTCGAGGTGACCAGAGGGCCACCGGAGGGCAAGGAGCACCGCACACCCGAGCGGTATTTTGCGGATGTCCTGGAGGGGTCTCGCCTTACGGCAGGACAATATTCGCAGGACATTGTATTTGAATAAATATATTCATGTTTCCTTTGCCTTGTATTATGGGAACAAAGCATGTATTGTAATGTAATTTTGTTATGTTTTGAATTGTTTCCTCCAGGGCAACCGTGTTATATGTAATCTGAGGGTTGGCCAGTCGTCGGCTTCTGCCCTCACGTAGGTAGTACGGAGGTGTTCGGGGTGGAATCTAAACAATCTTGATCCAATTATATGGTCCTCGAAGGAGTTGTTTAGCGCAATGAACAAGGCAATCAGACTATACGACTTAAACGCCCTCACTTAGCCATAGGAGTTTTATAATAAAGCATGGGCGCAGCCCCTGGTTCAAGCCAGGGTGCTGTCAGCATGTGATCGGGTAGTGCCAACCTTTCGCGTAATGCGGAAAAAATCACCAACGATTTGTAACCCTCGAACAGCTGACCAGCTCTCGCCCTATCATGACAGTCAGTTTTAGGCTTTCTCTACTGAGGTACTCATCTGGTCAAGGCCAGGGCACAATCACAGTAGTTCTCCCTTTACTACCCTAGCCGATTTAGCGGAACGTAGGGTAGCAAGCACAGGAGCCGGGCAACCCAACTATTGACCAAAGACATGATTCGGAGCCAATGCATATAATGCTAAATTCAGGGTGCCGAACTTATCTTTAGGGATTGTTTGGACTTTGTTGCTGTATCGTGGGGCATCGGGGAGCCCCTGGCAAATATGAAACACACCAGAGTGTACGGTTGCTAGGAAATAAGTAATTTGAAGGAAAACAGAGGGAGATCAGAGATAGGATCTGGGGCCCTTGAACTTGGGTCATGAACTGTTTCCATTATAGTTGGGTTAATGCATCCAAGCGCATTAGCACGAAATAATGCAATAAGCAACTGGCTGTTTGACATGTCGCGACAAAAGGCGAGCTGCGTGTGGGTCCTAAAAACGAATAGAGTAATCGTTTAGTTAGCCTCTAGGGCTTCCCATGTACGCCTGTGCTCCGTGTCAAATCGGTGTGTTTATCCTTTGACAGGGCCATTAATCAGGCCGTCGAAGGAGGACCGCATAAGAGAAACCTGAAAAAAAAGAGAAAAGGAGATAGTAAAGTTATATGTGTGTCCAGGATCGGTCTAGCCGACCTGTAGATCCCGAGGTGGCTTGTGGCTTCGTCGATGTCCATGGAATTTTGAGTGCGTAATTATGTACGCGTTGTACGAATGCCACTACTTCATCGGGACTAGGACGGAGGCCGAATTGCTAATCAAGCTCTTGACAAGCCGCGCTATCCTGCTGCAGTGTAGTCCGGAACTGTCGGGGTATGGGGTCCCGGCAAACCCTTAAGGTTCGAACACTGGGGTGTGCGTGAAGTCTGTCCCTCCAACCGATCTACACCCTGGCTCGCTAGGATCTCGCAGACGAACTCGACGAACTCACAACACAGAAGGACACGGGGTTTATACTGGTTCGGGCCACTGTCGTGGTGTAATACCCTACTCCAGTGTGGTGGTGGTGGATTGCCTCTTGGGCTGATGATGAACTATAAAAGGGCAGAACGGTCTCCCGAGGTTGAGGCGTTCTTGTGCTCGGCGAGCTTGTGTGTGTGGGGGGTGGTCTCTCACAAGCTCCCCTCCGATCCTCCCCACCACTGTCGTGGCTAGTCCTATTTACAGAGGCCCTGGTCCTCTTCCCAAATATCAAGCGGGAAGAGAACCAACAATGGCGGGCTAATTTGAAGGGGGACAGCTAGTACAAGCTACCCTGACAAAAGTAGTCTTCGCCTGCACAAAGTTCCGGTGGTGACGCTGTTCTGGGCTCCACGGTGACCTCCATCTTGCAGTCCATGGTCTTGGTCTTGTTGCACCAAAATGGCAACCTTTGCCCGAGGCCTTGGTACTCCGTGGCAGCGCTTGCCCCCTTTGCACCAAAGAGGAAACAAGGACGCTGTGCACGCTGGCACCCGCCTGGTGTCGATTGTCACGGCTCACGTCACGAGAACCTCGTGAGGTTTGCCTCGCCTTGATATCTCCGCTCCTCGTGAGCCTGCCTAGCTAGGACACTCCGGAGGAGGTCTTGCATCGTCCGCCCCGCGAGGCTTGGCCCCTCGCGAGGGTCTTGGGTGCTTCGTTGGTGAAGAAGGGCCATACGGCCTGCTGGCTTAGCCACGCTGCGGGCCGCAGGTAGGCAAGTCTGGGGACACCCGTTCCCAGAACGCCGACAGTAGCCCCCGGGCCCAAGGTGCGCGCGGGCTTGACTTCGCGACGAAGCCAAGGGTCAAGCTCGAAGCACCACGGGCCCCCAAAGCTTGCGGCCTCGGTTGACGCATGGCAGTTGATTGGACGTGGGCGTCTTCGCTTCCCCACGCTTCTTTGGCGACTGCACGACTTGACAAGTCCCTGCGACATGCAAGGGAAACCATCATTACCTGTGATCGTGGGAGACGCCGTTGGCCTTCTCTTGCTATAAGGGAGGGGGCGGAGCCCCCGTTGCCCATCTCTTCCTTGCTTGCTTCCTCCTTCTTGCTCCATTGCCTGCAGTGCCTCTGATGGCGCCTCAAAGGAAGTTCTCTGCCACCGAGAAGGGAAAGGCCCCTCGCGAGGGCCCTGGTTCTCAGGTGCCCAAGCGCGGCCGCGGCCGCCCGCGCAAGCACACTGTGACCCCCGCCGTGGCCCACCGTCGAGGCGGCACCATGGCATGCGGAGGGGGCCATCCCAACCGTGGCGGTCCAGTTGACGGGGGGAGGTGCGCGATGATGGCGAGGCCTCCCCGCCCGCGCTTCCATTCAGCGGAGACGTCGCCGGAGTTTTTTGTTTGGTTGGAAAACCCGGTCGGCAACTGGCTCCAGCTTCCGCGCTTCTTTGTCGATGAGCTGCCGGCCTCGGGTCCAGGGGGCTCTGGTTGCAGGCGGATGGTTGCTGCAGCAAGGCCTCCTTGGTCGCGGTCGAGACTTCTACCATGGGTAACATAGCCCTGGCCCGCGGCTGGCAGACGTTCGCCCGCGCGCGCGGCCCGGGCAGGCGGTGCATGCTCCACTTCAAGTATGACGACGGGTCGACCCTCTACGTGAGGGTGTTCGGGGAAAATGGCCGCCGCGCTGGGTGCTGCCCCGAGAAGAACGACGGTGAGGAGGTGCTCGGCCTTGGTGACGGTTGTGACGAGGGTGAGGGGAAGCCTGCCTTCAGCAACGACCGGATCTCCTCCAGCTACGGCGGCTCTCCCTCCTGCGACAGCTCCAGCAACAGTGGCTATGATCAGCCGCCGCGCTGCCGCGCTCGCTTCAAAGGAGGTAGCGGGTCATCTCGTCGGCGCGCCTCCATGAAGCGCGAGGAGTCTGGCTAGGCTTGGGCGTTGCTAAGGGCCTGCCCTCGCAGATTGTTGAAACGTCGCTTTGTTTGGTTTTTCCTTTCTTTCCCTGCACCAGAAAATGAAACCAGTATGGGCCCAGAGGGGCGAGTATCGAACTATGGTTCTTGGTTAATGCAACGTGCGTGTTGTTCCCATACCATGCTGCTATTTTGCGCAGAGATAACCTAACCTGGCGTGTTTGGGGACGCCCCTTTCTTCACGAGATTTCTGCGTTTGCTCAGACTCATTATTACGTAAGAGTGTCACGGGCGGCGATTCTTCACAGGCACCGGGCCTTGCTTCAGAGGCACTGGGCCTTGCTTCACAGGCTCTGGGCCTTTCTTCTCAGGCACTAGGCCTTGCTTCTTAGGCTCTGGGCCTTGCTTCTCAGGCACTGGGCCTTGCTTCTCAGGGTCTGGGCCTTGCTTCTCAGGGTCTGGGCCTTGCTTCTCACGCACTAGGCCTTGCTTCATGGGTAGAACTTCCGGAGGTGCTGGATATTCCAGGCATTTTGGATAGGTGTCCCCTCCTGCGTCTCCAAGCGCACGGCGCCAGGCCTGGTGATGTGAACGACCCTGAACGGGCCCTCCCACATGGGCGAGAGCTTGTGAAAGCCTTCCCTGGAGAGGACCCACCTTAGGACCAGGTCACCCGTCTCGAGCATCCTGGAGCGAATGTTGCGGCAGTCGTAGCGCCGCAGCGCTTGCTGGTACCTTGCCGCCCTTAATGCAGCTTCGCGACGTTGTTCCTCCCCCAACACGAGATCCATCCCCTGCATGGCGTCCTGCTTCGTTTCGTCGAACGCCAGGACCCGCACGGAGCGATGCCTGACCTCGTGAGGGAGGACTGCTTCAGCTCCGTAGACGAGGAAGAACAGAGTCTCGCCCGTTGGCTTGGTAGCGGTGGTGCGGATGGACCATAGCATGGACTGGAGCTCGTCGTGCCAGCCCCTGCCGTAGGCCTCCAGCTTCTTCTTGAAGGTCCTGGTCTTGAGGCCCCTTAGGACCTCAGCGTTGGCGCGCTCGGCCTGACCATTGCTCCTGGGGTGGGCTACCGAAGCGTAGCAGATCTGCGTTCCAAGGTTAGCATAGTAGGTTTTAAAGAGGTTACTAGTGAACTATGAGCCATTATCTGTGATAATGCGGTTGGGGACCCCGAAGCGGCTCATGAGGCCCTTGATGAACTTGACAGCAGAGCCGGCTAGAATGGTTTGGACGGCTTCCACCTCTGCCCACTTTGTGAACTTATCGATGGCGACGTAGAGATAGCGGTAGCCCCCTGGCGCTCGCGGGAATGGGCCTAGGATGTCCAGCCCCCAGACTGCGAATGACCACGTGAGCGGGATGGTTTGGAGGCCCTGAGCAGGCTGATGGATTTGCTTGGCATGGAATTGGCAAGCTTCGCAGGACTTCACCAGCTCAGCTGCATCGTTGAGTGCTGTAGGCCAATAGAATCCACTGCGGAAGGCCTTGCCGACGAGGGTCCGTGATGACGAGTGATGCCCAAAGTCCCTGCCATGTATGTCAGTCAGCAACTCCCTCCCTTGATCACTGGAGATGCAGCGCAGCATGACGTCGTTTGGTCATTTCCTGTACAGCTCAGTGTCTTGAATGCAGTATGCCGTGGCCTGTCGAGACATGCGTTCCGCGTCCTCTTCTCTCTCCGGCAGTGTCCCGTGCATCAGGTACTCCCTGAACTCCTTGGTCCAGCACTCCTCCTGGGGCTCGAGCACCAAGAGCAGCCGAGCTCCTGAGGTTGGGCCACAATCTGGGGCTCCTGGGGCCGGGGGTTGAGGGAGCTCCTCCCGAGGCTGAGTCATGCTTGAGAGAGGCGGCGTAGCTGATGGCTTGAAGAGTCGTTGTTCGAAGACGCCGGGCTCTTGCGGTTGCCGCTTGGATGCTCTCTTGGCAATGTCGTCGGCTTCCTTGTTGGTGCCCTGGGGCACATGCTGCAGCTCCAAGCCTATGAAATGCTTTTCCATTTTGCGCACCTCAGCAAGGTAGGCCTCCATGTGCTCGTCCTTTGGCTCGTACACTTTGTTGGAGAAGTTCACGAGGAGCTGCGAGTTGCCCTTGACGGTAAGGCGCCTCACCCCCATAGCCGCCGCAGCCTTCAGGCCGGCTATGAGGCCCTCGTATTCTGTGATATTGTTGGAGACCTTCTCGCCGTGCTGAAAGCAGAGTTGCACGACGTAGAAAAGCTTGTCCTGAGTGGGGGAGATGAACACTGCTCCAGCCCCTGCGCCCTGGTGCGCAAAGGTGCCATCAAAATACATGACCCAGCCATCTGGCGCCTCGCTTCCTGGGAAGGTGGACCGGTCTTCTCCTTCCTCAAGAGCCGGGGCATCTGTCCATTCTGCCACAAAATCGGCGAGCGCGGCTCCCTTGATGACCCTGGTGGTGCTAAACTCCAGCTGAAATGCTTGCAGCTCGATGTTCCATTCAGCGACCCTTCCGGCTGAGTTTGGGCTCCTGAGTATCCTCTCCAACGGGTAAGACGAGACGACCTTGATGGGGTGCCCCTGGAAGTAGTGCCACACCTTGCGTGAGGCCACCAGAAGTGCGAGCAGGAGCTTCTGCGGCATGGGGTAGCGTGCCCTCGCGTCCTGCAGTACAGTGCTGACGAAGTACACTGGGTGCTCGACGAGGGCCGGTACACTGTTGAGGCTCGGGTCCCACGTAGATTGTGGCATATCCTGAGGTGATGGGTCTCCCGAGACCTGACCGCCCTCAAGAGCTTCCACGATGTAGCTCTGCTGGGCTAGGTCGGCCGCCGCTGATGGCTTTGCTGCACCTCTCTGGCCCAGTGTTGTATCAGTTCTACCCTTGTCTTGACGCTCCTCCCGAACCGCCACCAGCGCCGCGCTGGCAGAGTACGGGGTGGCGGCAAGGTAGAGCAAGAGAGGCTCGAGAGGCCGCGGTGCCACCATCACCGGGGGGCTGGTGAGGTATTTCTTGAGGTCTTGGAAGGCCTGGTCGGCCTCCGAGGTCCACTCGAAGGGGCCTTTCTTCTTCATGAGCTTAAAGAAGGGCAAGGCGCGCTCGCCTAGCTTAGAGATGAAATGCCCTAACGCGGTCACCCGTCCTTCCAGTTTCTGCATCTCCTTGAGGGTCTGTGGCAGGCTCATGTCTTTGATGGCCTTGATCTTTTCCGGGTTCGCCTCGATCCCTCTGTGGGATACGAGAAACCCTAGCAACTTGCCGGATGGGATGTGCTACCTCTTGAGCACTGCGTTGGATTTCCCCGAAGAGGAGAGGATGATGCAGCAAAGTGGCATAAGTATTTCCCTCAGTTTTGGAGAACCAAGGTATCAATCCAGTAGGAGGCCACGCACAAGTCCCTCGTACCTACACAAAAACAATAGCTCAACGCAACCAACGCGCTTAGGGGTTGTCAATCCCTTCACGGTCACTTATGAAAGTGAGATCTGATAGAGATGATAAATAATATTTTTGGTATTTTTGGTATAGAGATGCAAAGTAAAAAGTAAAAGCAAAGCAATAATAAAGTGATGGAGATTGATATGATGAGAAAGAGACCCGGGGGCCATAGATTTCACTAGTGGCTTCTCTCAAGAGCATAAGTATTCTACGATGAGTGCAAATTACTGTTGAGCAATTGACAGAATTGAGCATAGTTATGAGAATATCTAGGTATGATCATGTATATAGGCATCACGTCCGAGACAAGTGGACCGACTCCTGCCTGCATCTACTACTATTACTCCACTCATCGACCGCTATCTAGCATGCATCTAGAGTATTAAGTTAAAAACAGAGTAACGCCTTAAGCAAGATGACATGATGTAGAGGGATAGTTTCATGCAATATGATAAAAACCCCATCTTGTTATCCTCGATGGCAACGATACAATACGTGCCTTGCTGCCCCTTCTGTCACTGGGAAAGGACACCGCAAGATCGAACCCAAAGCTAAGCACTTCTCCCATGGCAAGAACAACCAATCTAGTAGGCCAAACCAAACTGATAATTCGAAGAGACTTGCAAAGATAATCAATCATACATAAAAGAATTCAGAGAAGATTCAACTATTATTCATAGATAGACTTGATCATAAACCCACAATTCATCGGTCTCAACAAACACACCGCAAAAAGAAGATTACATCGAATAGATCTCCACGAGAGAGGGGGAGAACATTGTATTGAGATCCAAAAAGAGAGAAGAAGCCATCTAGCTACTAACTATGGACCCGTAGGTCTGAAGTAAACTACTCACACTTCATCAGAGAGGCTTGGATGATGATGTAGAAGCCATCTGTGATCGATGCCCCCTCCGGCGGAGCTCTGAAACAGGCCCCAAGATGGGATCTCGTGGATAAAAAAAGTTGCGGTGGTGGAATTAGGTTTTTGGCTTCGTATCTGACCATTTGGGGGTACGTGGGTATATATAGGAGGAAGAAGTACGTCGGTGGAGCAACAGAGGGCCCATGAGACTGGGGGCGTGCATGGTAGGGTAGGGCGCGCCCCCTACCTCGTGGCCTCCTGTTACGTGCTTTGATGTAGGGTCCAAGTCTCCTAAGTTGTATTCAGTGAGAAAATCATGTTCCCGAAGGTTTCATTCCGTTTGGACTCCGTTTGATATTCCTTTTCTTCGAAACTCTAAAATAGGCAAAAAACAGCAATTCTGGGCTGGGCCTCCGGTTAATAGGTTAATCCCAAAAATAATATAAAAGTGGATAATAAAGCCCAGTATAGTCCAAAACAGTAGATAATATAGCATGGAGCAATCAAAAATTATAGATACGTTGGAGATGTATCAAGCATCCCCAAGCTTAATTCCTGCTCATCCTCGAGTAGGTAAATGATAAAAATAGATTTTTTGATGCGGAGTGCTACTTGGCATAATTTCAATGTAAATCTTCTTAATTGTGGTATGAATATTCAGATTCAAAAGATTCAAGACAAAAGTTCATATTGACATAAAAATAATAATACTTCAAGCATACTAACAAAGGAATTATGTCTTCTCAAATTAACATGGCCAAATAAAGTATCCCTACAAAATCATATAGTCTGGCTATGCTCTATCTTCACCACACAAAGTATTTAAATCATGCACAACCCCAATGACAAGCCAAGCAATTGTTTCATACTTTTGACATTTTCAAAACTTTTTCAATTTTCAAACAATACATGAGCGCAAGCCATGGATATAGCACTATATGTGGAATAGAATGGTGGTTGTGGAGAACACAAAAGAGGGGAAGATAGTCTCACATCAACTAGGCGTATCAACGGGCTATGGAGATGCCCATCAATAGATATCAATGTGAGTGAGTAGGGATTGCCATGCAACGGATGCACTAGAGCTATAAGTATATGAAAGCTCAACAAAAGAAACTAAGTGGGTGTGCATCCAACTCGCTTGCTCATGAAGACCTAGGGCATTTTGTGGAAACCATCATTGGAATATACAAGCCAAGTTCTATAATTAAAAATTCCCAATAGTATATGAAAGTGACAGAATGAGAGACTCTCTACAATGAAGATCATGGTGCTACTTTGAAGCACAGGTCTGGTAAAAGGATAGTAACATTGTCCCTTCTCTCTTTTTCTCTCATTTTTTTTGTTTGGGCCTTCTCTTTTTTTATGGCCTCTTTTTTCGTCCAGAGTCTCATCCCGACTTGTGGGGGAATCATAGTCTCCATCATCCGTTCCTCACTTGGGACAATGCCCTAAAAATGATGATCATCACACTTTTTATTTTTCTTGCAACTTAACAATTACAACATAATACTTAGAACAAAATATGACTCTATATGAATGCCTCCGGCGGTGTACCAGGATTTGCAATGAATCAAGAGTGAATGTATGAAAGAATTATGAACGGTGGCTTTTCCACAAATACAATGTCAACTACATGATCATGCTAGCGATATGACAATGATGGAGTGTGTCATAATGAACGGAACGGTGGAAAGTTGCATGGCAATGTATCTCGTTATGGCTATGAAAATGCCATGATAGGTAGGTATGGTGGCTGTTTTTAGGAAGGTATTTGGTGGGTGTATGATACCGGCGAAAAGTGCACGGTAATAGAGAGGCTAGCAATGGTGGAAGGAAGGAAAGTGCGTATAATCCATGGACTCAACATTAGTCATAAAAAACTCATATACTTATTGCAAAAATCTAGAAGTTATCAAAGCAAAGTATTACGCGCATGCTCCTAGGGGGATAGATTGGTAGGAAAAGACCATCGCTCGTCCCCGACCGCCACTCATAAGGAAGACAATCAATAAATAAATCATGCTCCGATTTCATCACATAACGGTTCACCATACGTGCATGCTACGGGAATCACAAACTTTAACACAAGCATTTATCAAATTCACATCTACTCAACTAGCATGACTCTAATATCACCCTCCTCATATCTCAAAACAATTATCAAGCATCAACTTTTTTCTTAGTATTCAACGCACTCAAAAGAAAATTTTACAAATCTTGAATACTAAGCATATTATTATTAAGCAAATTACCATGCTATTAAGACTCTCAAAATAATCTAAGTGAAGCATGAGAGATCAATAGTTTCTATAAAACAAATCCACCACCGTGCTCTAAAAGATATAAGTGAAGCACTAGAGCAAAACTAAATTACTCAAAAGATATAAGTGAAGCACATAGAGTAAAACTATATAGCTCAAAAGATATAAGTGAAGCACATAGAGTATTCTATAAAATTCCAAATTATGTATGGTTCTCTCAAAAGGTGTGTACAGCAAGGATGATTGTGGTATACTAACAAGGAAAGACTCAAATCATAAAAGACGCTCCAAGAAAAACACATATCATGTGGTGAATAAAAATATAGCTTCAAGTAAAGTTACCGATAGAAGCAGACGAAAGAGGGGATGCCTTCCGGGGCATCCCCAAGCTTTGGCTTTTAGGTGTCCTTAGATTATCGTGGGGGTGCCTTGGGCATCCCCAAGCTTAGGCTCTTGGCACTCCTTGTTCCATAATCCATCAAATCTTTACCCAAAACTTGAAAACTTCACAACACAAAACTTAAAGTAGAAAACTCGTGAGCTCCGTTAGCGAAAGAAAACAAAAGACCACTTCAAGGTACTGTAATGAACTCATTCTTTATTTATATGGGTGTTAAACCTACTGTATTCCAACTTCTATATGGTTTATAAACTATTTTACTAGCCATAGATTCATCAAAATAAGCAAACAACACACAAAAAACAGAATCTGTCAAAAACAGAACAGTGTATAGTAAGCTGTAGGTTGCGCAAGATCTGTAACCCCAAAAATTCTAAAATAAATTGCTGTACGTGAGGAATTTATCTATTAATCATATGGAAAAATAATTAACTAAATATCACTCTCCAAATAAAAATGACAGCAGTTCTCGTGAGCGCTAAAGTTTCAGTTTTTTACAGCAAGTTCAACAAGACTTTCCCCAAGTCTTTCCAACGGTTCTACTTGGCACAAACACTAAGTAAACACAAAAAACACAACCAAAACATAGTCTAAATAAATTATTTATTACTAAACAGGAGCAAAAATCAAGGAATAAAAATAAAATTGGGTTGCCGCCCAACAAGCGCTATCGTTTAACGCCCTTAGCTAGGCATAACAAGCAAGAATAGATCTAGGTATTGCCATCTTTGGTAGGCAATCCATAAGTGGCTCTCATGATAGATTAATATGGTAATTTTATTTTATTTCTAGGGAAGTGTTCCATGCCCTTTTTAATGGAAACTGGAATCTAATATTCCCTTCCTTCATATCAATAATTGCACCAACCGTTCTAAGGAAAGGTCTACCGAGAATAATAGGGCAAGAAGGATTGCAATCTATATCAAGAACGATAAAATCTACGGGCACATAATTCCTATTTGCAACAATAAGGACATCATTAATTATTCCCATAGGTTTCTTAATAGTGGAATCCGCAAGATGCAAGTTTAGAGAGCAATCATCAAAATTACGGAAATCTAGCAAATCACACAAAGTTTTGGGAATAGTAGATACACTAGCACCCAAATCACACAAAGCATAAAACTCATGATCTTTAATTTTAATTTTAATAGTTGGTTCCCATTCATAATAAAGTTTTCTAGGGATAGAAACTTCCAATTCAAGTTTTTCTTCATAAGATTGCATCAAGGCATCAACGATATGTTTAGTAAACGCTTTATTTTGACTATAAGTGCGAGGAGATTTTAGCACGAATTGCAACAAGGAAATACAATCAATCAAAGAGAAATTTTCATAGTTAAATTCCTTGAAATTCATAATAGTGGGTTTAGCAACATCTAGGGTTTTAATTTCTTCAATCCCACTTTTATCAAATTTAGCATCAAGATCAAAAGATCAAGAATTATTGGAACGCCTTCTAGGTAGAGGTGGATCATATTTAGTCCCATCATTATCAAGATTAATATTGCAAAACAAAGATTTAATAGGGGACACATCAATAACTTTTAGATCTTCATCATTATTTTCATAGGAATCTGGTTTAGCGGCCATCTTATGGACTAAGGTAGCTTGCATATCCGAGATTTCAGCAGTTAATTTTTCAAGACGAGCAATTTGGGATCTTATACCATCAAATTCTTTAGACATATCATCGAGCTCTTTATTCATATAATTCATGAAACTTTTTTGTTCCTTAAGCTCATTTCTAAAGAAATTATTATGCTCAAATTGCAAAACCATAAACTTCCTGACGTTGTTTTCAATCTCCTCTAACCTTTTAAGGTGAACATCACCAAATCTAGGTAGAGCCATCGCGACAACAAGCAAACTAACACACAAGCAAACAAAAGGCAAATGGGCAAAAGAGACAAATAGAGAGGGAGGATAGAGATAGAGGGAGAATAAAACGGCAAGGGTGAATTGGGGGGAGAGGAAAACGAGAGGCAAATGGCAAATAATGTAATGCGGGAGATAGGGATTGTGATGGGTACTTGGTATGTTGCTTTTGCGCAGACTCCCCGACAACGGCGCCAGAAATTCTTCTTGCTACCTCTTGAGCACTGCGTTGGATTTCCCCAAAGAGGAGAGGATGATGCAGCAAAGCAGCGTAAGTATTTCCCTCAGTTTTTGAGAACCAAGGTATCAATCCAGTAGGAGGCCACGCACAAGTCCCTCGTACCTACACAAAAACAATAGCTCAATGCAACCAACGCGCTTAGGGGTTGTCAATCCCTTCACGGTCACTTACGAAAGTGAGATCTGATAGAGATGATAAATAATATTTTTGGTATAGAGATGCAAAGTAAAAAGTAAAAGCAAAGTAAAAGCAAAGAAATAATAAAGTGATGGAGATTGATATGATGAGATAGAGACCCGGGGGCCATAGGTTTCACTAGTGGCTTCTCTCAAGAGCATAAGTATTCTATGGTGGGTGAACAAATTACTGTTGAGCAATTGACAGAATTGAGCATAGTTATGAGAATATCTAGGTATGATCATGTATATAGGCATCACGTCCGAGACAAGTGGACCGAGTCCTGCCTGCATCTACTACTATTACTCCACTCATCGATCGCTATCCAGCATGCATCTAGAGTATTAAGTTAAAAACAGAGTAACACCTTAAGCAAGATGACATGATGTAGAGGGATAATTTCATGCAATATGATAAAAACGCCATCTTGTTATCCTCGATGGAAACGATACAATACGTGCCTTGCTGCCCCTTCTGTCACTAGGAAAGGACACCACAAGATCGAACCCAAAGCTAAGCACTTCTCCCATGGCAAGAACAACCAATCTAGTAGGCCAAACCAAACTGATAATTCGAAGAGACTTGCAAAGATAACCAATCATACATAAAAGAATTCAGAGAGGATTCAAATATTATTCATAGATAGACTTGATCATAAACGCACAATTCATCGATCTCAACAAACACACCGCAAAAAGAAGATTACATCAAATAGATCTCCACGAGAGAGGGGGAGAACATTGTATTGAGATCCAAAAATAGAGAAGAAGCCATCTAGCTACTAACTATGGACCCGTAGGTCTGAAGTAAACTACTCACACTTCATCGGAGAGGCTTGGATGATGATGTAGAAGCCCTTCGTGATCGATGCCCCCTCCGATGGAGCTCCGGAACAGGCCCCAAGATGGGATCTCGTGGATACAATAAGTTGCGGTGGGGGAATTAGGTTTTTGGCTCCGTATCTGATCGTTTGGGGGTACGTGGGTATATATAGGAGGAAGAAGTATGTCGGTGGAGCAACAGGGGGCCCACGAGGGTGGGGGCGCGCCTGGTAGGGTAGGGCGCGCCCCCTACCTCGTGGCCTCCTGTTACGTGCCTTGACGTAGGGTCCAAGTCTCCTGAGTTGTATTCGGTGAGAAAATCACGTTCCCGAAGGTTTCATTCCATTTGGACTCCATTCGATATTCCTTTTCTTCGAAACCTTAAAACAGGCAAAAACAACAATTCTAGGCTGGGCCTCCGGTTAATAGGTTAGTCCCAAAAGTAATATAAAAGTGGATAATAAAGCCCAATATAGTCCAAAACAGTAGATAATATAGCATGGAGCAATCAAAAATTATAGATACGTTGGAGACATATCAGGACGCCAAACACACACTTTTCTGGGTTAAGCCTCAAGTTCAGTTGGCGCAAGCTCTCGAAGGTCTCCTCCATGTCTTGAATCAACGTCCTCGCCTCGCGAGATTTGTCCACTATGTCATCAACATAGGCCTCGGTGTTCCTGCCAAGCTACCACCCCAAGGCGATGCGCAACAGCCGCTGAAAGGTTCCGCCCGCGTTGCGAAGGCCGAAAGGCATGCAGGTGTAGCAGTACACCCCACATGGTGTCAAGAAGGCCGTCTTTTGCACATCCTCCACCACCATATTGATCTGATGGTATCCAGAGAACGCATCCAAGAAACACAGCAAGTCACACTCAGCGGTGGAGTCGACGATTTAATCGATGCGCGGAAGGGGGAACGGGTCTTGGCGGCAGGCTTTGTTTAGGTTGGTGAAGTCAACACACATCCATTCCTTCCCGCCTTTCTTCGGCACCACAACGGGGTTTGCCAGCCATTCGGGGTATCGAACTTCCCGGATTGTACCTGCCGCCTCCCGCTTGCGTGTCTCTTGGACGATGAAGGCCTGCTTCTCAGTGGACTGCCGTCTTGCTCGCTGCTTCACGGGGCATACATTGGGGCACACCTTTAGATGATGCTGGATTACTTCTCTCGGGACCCCTACCAGTTGATCGGGCTCCCACGCGAATATCTCCTTGTTTGCGCGCAAGAACCTCACCAAAGCTTCTTCTTGCCCCGGGTTAAGGCCGGTTCCTATGGTGAAGGTGGCTCCTGAAGACCCATCCTCGTTGACCGGCACCTGCTTGGTCTCTGCCTTGTCTTGGGTGAACAACTGCTTTTTCTTGGTGGGCGCGGCCTCCTTGGCCCCCGGCACAACGGCGCCGGCTGGCTGCGCTACTCCCGTGGTCTTGAAGGCGAGCCTGAGCGCCATCACGACCTCCTTAGCGTCCCCTTGGATGGTGAGGACACCCTTGCTCCCTGGCATTTTCATGAGGTTGTAGGCCGGGTGAGTTGCCACCATGAACTGAGCGAGGGTCGGGTACCCGAGGATGGCATTGTATGAGAGACCGTTGCGGGCAATGTCAAAGTCCACCAGCTTGGTGCGATAGTTATCCTGTGTGCCAAAGGTGATAGGGGAGGCGGATCTGCCCCAAGGGGTGAGTAGCTCCACCGCCCACCCCTGTGAAGGGCTTGCTGAGGCCGAGCCATTCGAGCGGCACATGAAGAAGGCTGAAAGCTTCCACGGAGAGCAGGTTGAGACCGGCGCCGCCGTCGATGAGGGTCTTGGTGACGGCCACGTTGCAGATGGTGGGCGTGCAGAGCATCGGAAGCATCCCTGAGCCGGTGGTGGAGCCGGGATGGTCTTCCGAGTCGAAGGTGAGGTCGTCTTCCGGCGCGGCCCAACCCGACGGAGCACCCGGGCGCTTGTAGGCGGCCCCAATCTGGCGGAAGAAAGGCTTGATGTGGCGATCTGAAGGAGGTGCTTGGGAGCCGCCCAGTAGTGTCGCGACTGCGTGGTGTGCCGGTGCCACGTAGCGTGCCGTGAAGAGGTCGCGGAGTTCTCCCCAGGACGTCACCGTGGACCCCGGGAGGTCGAGCAGCCAAGCACGCGGCTCGCCGGCGAGGCCGAGGGGAAACAAGTTTGCCATGATCTTGTCGTCACCTCTGGCTTCGAGGACGACCTCCTCGTATGCTAGCAGGAACAGCGCCGAGTCTGCCGTGCCGTCGTAATGCGGCGGCATCTCTGGCCTGAACTTGACCGGCCACTGCACTCGCCGGAGAGCGGGGGCCAGGGCTCGGTACCCAGACTCCCCGCTGCTGGCGTCGATCGTGGAGGTCGGTGGCGAGGCACCTGCCATGGGAGTGCGGTGCGGCGGTACGGGGCGCTGGTTGATGGAGAAAAGCTCTGGCGCACCCCTACCTGGCGCGCCAAATGTCAGGGTATGGGGTCCCGGCAAACCCTTAAGGTTCGAACACTGGGGTGTGCGCGGAGTCTGTCACTCCAACCGATCTACGCCCTAGCTCGCTAGGATCTCGCGGACGAACTCGACGAACTCAGAACACAGAAGGACACGGGGTTTATACTGGTTCGGGCCACTATCGTGGTGTAATACCCTACTCCAGTGTGGTGGTGTAGATTGCCTCTTGGGCTTATGATGAACTATACAAGGGTAGAACGGTCTCCCGAGGTTGAGGCGTTCTTGTGCTCGGCGAGCTTGTGTGCATGGGGGTGGTATCTCACAAGCTCCCCTCCGATCCTCCCCTCCACTGTCGTGGCTAGTCCTATTTATAGAGGCCCTAGTCCTCTTCCCAAATATCGAGCGGGAAGGGAGCAAACAATGGCGGGCTAATTTGAAGGGGGACAGCTAGTACAAGTTATCCTGACAGAAGTAGTCTTCGCCTGCACAAAGTTCCGGTGGTGACGCTGTTTTGGGCTCCACGATGACCTCCGTCTTGCAGTCCATGGTCTTGGTCTTGTTGCACTGAAATGGCAACCTTTGCCTGAGGCCTGGGTACTCCGCGGCTGTGCTTGCCCCCTTTGCACCAAAGAGGAAACAAGGACGATGTGCGCGCTGGCGCCCGCCTGGCGCCCGCCTGGTGTCGATTGTCACGGCTCACATCATGAGAACCTCGTGAGGTTTGCCTCGCCTTGATATCTCTGCTCCTCGTGAGCCTGCCTAGCTAGGCCACTCCGGAGGAGGTCTTGCATCGTCTGCCTCACGAGGCTTGGCCCCTCGCGAGGGTCTTGGGTGCTTCGTTGGTGAAGAAGGGCCATACGGCCTGCTGGCTTAGCCACGCCGCTGGCCGCAGGTAGGCAAGTCTGGGGACCCCCGTTCCTAGAACGCCGACAGGAAGCTCTTAATAATGTCCAGGGGCTCGGCAGCCGTACTCTGGTGCTGCTTGAGAAGGCCTCTTTGTACCTCTGCTGCTAGGGTGGCGGTGTGCTCCTCTGTTTGAAGGGAGCGTTCAGTATTGCCATTGACTGTTATGACGCCACGCGGACCGGGCATCTTGAGCTTGAGATAAGCATAGTGCGGCACTGCGTTGAACCTAGCAAACACAGTTCGTCCGAGAAGTGCTTGGTAGCCGCTGCGGAAGGGGACAATATCGAAGATTAACTCTTCGCTTTGGAAGTTGTCCGGAGAACCGAAGACCACCTCCAGCGTGATTGAGTCCGTACAACGGGCCTCTACGCCTGGTATGACTCCTTTAAAGGTAGTCTTTGTTGGTTTGATTAGTGAGGGATTAATACCCATCTTTTGCACTGTATCCTGATTGAGCAGGTTAAGGCTGCTACCACCATCCGTTAGGACTCGTGTTAAGTGAAATCTGTCGATGATTGGGTCGAGGACCAGTGCGGCTGAACCACCATGCCGAATACTAGTTGGGTGATCTCGACGATCGAAGGTGATCGGGAATGACGACCACAGATTGAATTTTGGGGCAACTGGCTCTACCGCGTAGACGTCCCTGAGTGCTCTCTTACGCTCCCTTTTGGGGATGTGTGTAGCGTATATCATGTTCACCATTTTGACTTGAGGGGGAAATTTCTTCTGCCCCCTAGTGTACTGCTGCCGGGGCTCTTCGTCCTCGTCCTCACTTTCTGATCCCTTTTCCTTGTCTTCGGCATTTAACTTGCCAGCCTGTTTGAAAACCCAACAGTCTCTGTTGGTGTGATTGGCTTGTTTATCTGGGGTACCATGTATCTAGCACGGACGATCGAGTATGCGATCCAGGCTGGATGGTCCCTCACTGTTCCTTTCGTAGGGCTTCTTTCGCTGGCCGGACTTGGAGCCGCCGAATTCGGCGTTAACGGTGGTGTCATCAGTGTTGTCGCCATTGCTTCGGCGTTTGTGTCTATTGTGCTGGAGCTTGCCGGTGCTGTTCTTGGCCTCGGAGGGGCCTATGTCGCTGGTTGTGTTTTTGCTACGAGCCAGCCAGCTGTACTCACCCGCGCAAAAGCGGGTCATGAGTGTCGTAAGGGCTGCCATGGACTTTGGCTTTTCTTGGCCAAGGTGGCGTGCTAGCCATTTGTCACAGATGCTGTGTTTGAAGGCTGCTAGGGCTTCAGCGTTTGGATAGTCAACGATCTGGTTCTTTTTGGTTAGGAACCTAGTCCAGAATTTTCTGGCTGACTCTCCTGGTTGTTGAACTATGTGGCTTAAGTCATCGGCATCGGGTGGCCGGACATATGTACCTTGGAAGTTGTCAAGGAAGGCTTCTTCCAAGTCCTCCCAGTTGCCGATGGAATTTTCGGGCAGGCTATTTAGCCAGTCTCGAGCTGGCCCTTTGAGCTTTAGTGGGAGGTATTTGATGGTGTGGAGGTCGTCTCCACGGGCCATGTGGATGTGGAGGATAAAGGCCTCAATCCATACTGCGGGATCGGTTGTTCCGTCGTATCATTCAATATTGACGGGCTTGAACCCCTCGGGGAATTTGTGATCCAGCACCTCATTTGTGAAACAGAGAGGGTGTGCGGCGCCTCTATAATGGGCCGTGTCACGGCACACCTCTGATGAAGTCCGTCTGCGGTTATCGGCCCGGGTGTGACTAGGTTTGTCACGTCCGAATAGGTAGCCATCATCCCGAGTCGGGAAGCGTTCTCGCGATCCGTAGATTGATCTGGTGTGTCCTGCTCTACTGTCCAGCTCCTGCCGAAGGTCATATGTATGGTCCCGAGCTATTCTGTCCCTGTTTTTGTGAGGTTGTGGGGCGGGCTGTTATTCGGCCTGAGTTTCCTTTTTATCCCGACCTCAGGGTGGTCGCTCCACCGCACTATCCTGACCACGTGGTGGTCGGTCCACATTGCGTGAGGGAGGTATGGGATCTGGTGTCTCCTCATCGAACTGAGGTAGCAGTTTGCGCTTTGGGTAACTCTTGACTAGGCGCTCGAGGCCGTATTCTTCGGCTGCCAGGACATCAGTCCACCTGTCAATGAGCAGGCTATTAGCTGGCGCTTGAAGCGTTCCTGCTCTAGGGGTGCCTCAGGCATGATGAAATCTGCGCTGCCAAGGCTCTCCTCATCTTCGGAGACTGGACGATAACTATCATCATCCAGGTCATTGGGCATGGCCTGTTTATCAGGGTCATCTTGCTCGTTGTCTTGTTCCTCCTGTTCAGATGCAGCTCCAATAGGGTCTTCATTGTTTTCGGCGTCGCCTGGAGTACTATTTTCTCCAGTGCCAGTGTTGCCGTCATTTGAGCAACGAGGCTTAGAGCAGCGTTTAGGGCGCCGGCGCTTGGACTATGTCTCAGAAGGTTTATTCGCAACTGGATCTCCTTTGTCATCGGCGCTTGCTTTTTTAGGTGTGTCGACCATGTACACATCGTACGGAGAGGTGGCCGTCCAACGTCCAGTGAACGGCGGGTCTTGGCCTTGCTCCATGTCGGCATCGTCGTCCATACCGTCAATGTCTTCGGATCCATAATCAAGCACATCGGTTAAGTCATCGACAGTGGCTATGAAGTGGGTGGTGGGTGGCAAGCAAAATTTCCCATCATCAGCCTCTGGCTCGAAATGAACATAGTTCGGGTATGAGTCTTTCTCCAAGGACAAGTTCTTTAAAGAGTTTAGCACATCACCCAAAGGGGAGTGCTAGAAGATGTCTGTGGCGCTAAATTCGAAAATCGATAACCGATCCAACTCGGTGTCCACAGGCATGCCCGGTCCGGAACTCATAGCCGGAGACAAGTCCGGAGTTCCGTTGACACAAATATTGCGGGGTGCCGAGTCCGTGTGCGGCTCCAACACCGTGGACTCTGTGGCCTCGGATGGCACGATCTGCTCTGGTTCTAAGGCCGTTGTATCAACAGGGACCATCTCCTGGATGTGATCTGATGACAGATTTAAGTCATGTTCATTGGGGCGAGGGGGAGCGATCACTGTGGTCTCAAGTCCATTGAAGATCAAGTCTCCACGGATATCCACGACATAGTTCAAGCTTCTGAATCTGACCTGATGGCCAGGGGCGTAGCTATCGATCTGCTCCAGATGGCCAAGCGAGTTGGCCCGCAGTATGAAGCCGCCGAACACGAAAATCTGTTCGGTTAGGAAAGTTTCTCCTTGGACAGCGTCACTATAGACGATTGAAGGGGCCATCGAACCCTTTGTTGACGGCACAGTGGAACTCTCAATGAAAGCACCAATGTCGGTGTCAAAACCGGCGGATGTCGGTTAGGGGGTCCCGAACTGTGCGTCTAGGATCGATGGTAACAGGAGACAGGGGACACAATGTTTACCCAGGTTCGGGCCCTCTCTATGGAGGTAATACCCTACGACCTGCTTGATTGATATTGATGAATATGAGTGTTACAAGAGTTGATCTACCATGAGATCATAATGGCTAAACCTTAGAAGCCTAGCCTATATGACTATGCTAATGAGTATATATCCTTTCCGGACTAACCCCTCCGGTCTATATAGACACCAAGGGGATCTAGGGTTTACATAGAGTCGGTTACATAAGAAGGAATCTTCATAGTCGGTCGCCGAGCTTGCCTTCCATGCCAAGGAGATTCCAATCCGGACACAGGTACAGTCTTCGGCCTTCATGTCTTCACAGCCCATTAGTCTGGCCCAATAGATAACAGGACGGACGCCCGAGGACCCCTTAGTCCAGGACCCCCTCAGTCTCAACCTACTCTGTTGCTCCGCCACAAAGATCCACCTAGAGGGCTGTCGGGATAAAGGTCCTTTCAGCCCCCAATCTGTGAATCACTCGCAGGTACTCTACGAGCCGACCCGTCTTTAGTCACCATCCATATCATATATAATAGTGTAGTATGTATATACCCGTGATCACCTCCCGAGTGATCATGACCCGATAGTATAGCATGGCAGACGAACAAGAATGTAGGGCCACTGATGGGGTACTAGCAACCTATACTAAGCATGTAGGATTGCAGGTAAAGGTATCAACAATTGTAGCAACAATGACAGGCTATGCAGCAGAATAGGATTAATCGAAAGCAGTAACATGCTACACTACTCTAATGCAAGAAGTAGAGAGAAGGAGTAGGCAATATCTGCTGATCAAGGGGGGCGGGGCTTGCCTGGTTGCTCTAGCAAGGAGGGGTCGTCGTCGATGTAGTCGATCATAGGGGTATTGGCAACAGTCTTAGGGTCTACCGAAAAGAAGTAACGGAGGGGAACACAATAAATAATAGAGAAATCAAAGCATCACAAAGCATAACATGGCAATACACAGTGCTAGTGGTGACCTAACGCAGTGCTACACAATACCGAGGAAAGGGGAACCCATCCAGGAAAGTTTTCCCCGTTCCGGACAAATGTCGGACAGGTGACCGAAGGGGGAATGTTCCAGGTTCGAATAGTTAGAGGTATCCGGCGGGTATGTGGGTAGCGTATGCTGATTCGACTCGTTGTTCTGAGCAACTTTCATGTAGAAAGTTTTTCGATCCGGGCTGCGGTTGAATTCCTATGAATTTCTGAAGTTCTCTGAAAATATCTGAAATTCTGCTAAGTCTGAGAAGCCCTTAGTTTTAAACACCACTTAGCCGTTTTCCGGAGGCTATTGCTATTGATCTGTACATCCTATGATTTTGTGCCTTATATCAGTTGTGAGCATTTTTTTGCGATCTACATGTTAGTACTACTTTTATCCATATTAGAGTTCATTAGCTTGATCATCAACAGCTCTAAAGTAGCCATGAAAATAGAGCTGTTTTCAGTCTTTCACTTAACAAAACTTGGACTTTTGTCATTTTCATAGCATTTAAACCTCACACCTTTTGAATTTGGTCCAATGAAATGTTTTGAACCTTGACAAGTGTACTACATATCCGTATAATTTTTTTCCATGTTCAGAAAAGTTTTGTTGTTGTTTTGCTGCTGTACAAATTGGCAACCAGTGTAGATTTGCAAAATCTAGCATGCGCTACAGTGCACACACCAAACACACAGCGCGCACACACACTCAACGCACACATCATGCGGCGCACACAGCACACGCACACACACATGCTAGCCATGGCCATGGCCGCCAGCAGCAGCAAGCAGCGCACAGCAGCGGCAGCGGCAACAGTGAAACTAGCAGCAAGTAGAGGCAGCGGCGTAGCCACAGCAGAGCAGAGCAGCGACGGCAGTTGAGCAGCAGTAAGTAGCAGCGAACAACAGAAACTAGCAGCGGACGACAGCAACACGCAGCAGCAGCAAAGCATCGGCAGAAGCAGCGGCTAGGCAGCGGCCGGATGGGCACGTGCGCTCCCGTGCGTGGGCGCGCGCCATCGGCAGCAGCCGTGCGTGGGTGAGGGCAGCCGCGCGCGGGGCGCAGGAGGCTGCGGAAGGTCACTACCGTGGGCGCACACGGGCGTGGACAGACTTTGGCCGGGGCACGGCTGGGGAGGCTCGAGGGGCTGGGCGCGGTTAGGGGCTCATGAGCGCGAAGCTGCGGCGGGCGAGCACAGCGGGGGTGGTGGCCCATGCGGAGGTGGATGAATACGACGACAACATTGATGTCCAATGACGGCGGTGGCTTAGCTCCGACGAACTCGAGCATACGACCACGAGTTTGATGGAGAGAGTGGGTTGATGGCGTCTAGGTAGCTCCTAGATCACACACACATCGACAGAGGGAGCTAGGGGACACGGC
Organism: Triticum urartu; assembly: GCF_003073215.2. Lineage (NCBI taxonomy): Eukaryota > Viridiplantae > Streptophyta > Magnoliopsida > Poales > Poaceae > Triticum > Triticum urartu. Next base: position 366,505,130 of record NC_053024.1, read on the forward strand.
CGTGATGAGCCTGCCGGCCGTGGCGGACGGCCGAGCCGGAGCTTGTGGGGTTAAGTGCTAGGCGACGAGATAGATGGCGGTAACTGAGGGGGAACCACGTGGTGCTCACATCGGTTATGAGGAGCAGCTTGGTGAAGCCGGAGCGGGTCGAACGGTGGCGGATCGAAGCGACCGACGGCGGTGATCCGAGGACGAAGACGATGTGGGCGATAGAGATGGGGGCTCCCAACTCCAATCCGGTGGTGAAGGTGTCGTAGAGGACGATGACAATCCTCTTGGACCTGCTGTGGTGGCGATTCGAGGACGGTGTCCACACGGGTGTGCAACGGCGGTGACGCCCATCTCCCGGGCGACGGGAAAAATAACGAGGGTGGGTGAGAGGGGAGAGGTGAATGAACTAGGGTTCGCAGGGGCGTTCGGGGCGTCGTTCTTATCTCCCCCGCAGGTCCAACGGATGCCCGACGCATGTGCATAGCCGGCCGTGGAACCAGACGATGAGCGCCACGCCCTCCTCTATGAACAGGAGGTAGGAGGCGATGGAGGTGGGCTGGGCCTGCTTACTAGCAGAAGGCCTAAGTGCATAGTAGGATAGGTCTTCTCCTTTTTCTTTAGTCTTTTTTTTTTGTTTCTTTCAATTAGCTTCTGTTTTCTTTTAATGCCAAAAGCAAATGGCTTTTATTAGTTAAGAGACTTGGCCCAAAATTATTCATGCAATTTTTTTCACCGCCACAAAAAGTTTGGGATTACTTGAATTCATTTTAATTTTGTTTAAAAAGAAAATATTTATTCTGGGGCTGTTTCGTCCAGTTTAACATACGGTAATGGTATTTTTATAATTCAAATAATGTAGGTGTATTCAGGAAAATTAGTTAGTGAATTTTTGCAACCCAGCGAACATTTTTTTACTGTTTGTAGAAATAATTTATTTGGCTTTAGTTTAAACTTCAAATTGAATTGGGTTTGGATCAAAGTGAGGTTAGCAAAAATAATTGTGATGACATGGCACCATTAGCAGGGGATTACTGTAGCTTAATTATCCGGGCGTTATAGCTTTGTTGCTATGTTGGAGTGCTGTAGCATAGTTGCATGATGCATCTTAAGTGCTATGTTGCTGTTAAGCGCAATTTTGCATCGTTCTTGTTTTGCTCGTCATTTGCAAACCGTGCATCCGTTTCCGGTGATCCTTATATCGATTTCGACCGAAATCTCCTAACCTTTCCAGTGGCATGCTTGGTTTGCCAAGTTGATGCCATGATTATCTTTTCCCATCCGGAATACCCATATGCATTGCACATCATATCTTGCATCCCATGCCATGTCTTGCATCATGTTACTTGTCCATTGCACCATGATTGATTATTGTTCCCTTGCTTGTGTTCTTGCTTTTGGTAGAGCCGGGAGACGAGTTCGTGAACAAGGATCCTTTCGAGTACGTTTATGAGGAGCACGCTTTCGACAACACTGAGAACTTTGTAGGCAAGATGATCATTACCCCCGATATCACTTGTATCTTTGTTTAACAAGCCTCCCATATTGCCATGTCAAGCCTCTAACCCACCTTCCTAGCAAACCGTTGTTTGGCTATGTTACCGCTTTTGCTCAGCCCCTCTTATAGCGTTGTGTAACACCCATAATGCGGCTATATCTCCCACGTGTCGAGGCACGACTTAGAGACATAGCCGCATGGTAGATTTGTCGTAAGAGGGGTAATCTTTGCACAATCCCATTTATTGAATAAGAAAGGGATAAAGGCTTGGCTTACAATCGCCACTTAACACAATACATAAATAATTCATACAACATCCAAAATACAAACAAAGGTCCGACTACGGAACCAAAATAAAGGAAGACAACCCCAAATGCTAGATCCCCGATCATCCCAACTGGGCTCCACTACTGATCAACCGGAAAAGACACAAAACAACGATCAAGATCTTCATCGAGCTCCCTCTTGAGCTCGGTTGCGTCACCTGCACTGGTATCATTGGCACCTGCAACTGTTTGGAAGTATCTATGTGTCACGGGGACTCAACAATCTCACACCCGCGAGATCAAGACTATTTAAGCTTATGGGTAGGAGAAGGTAGTGAGGTGGAGCTGCAGCAAGCACTAGGCATATATGGTGGCTAACATACGCAAATAAGAGCGGGAAGAGAAGCACCGCAACAGTCGTGAAGCTAGAAGTGATCATGAAACTACTTACGCACAACCATGACAAAAGAACCGTGTTCACTTCCTGGACTCCGCCGAAAAGAGACCATCACGGCTACACACGCGGTTGATGCATTTTAATTAAGTTAAGTGTCAAGTTCTCTACAACCGGATATTAACAAATTCCCATCTGCCACATAACTGCGGGCACGGCTTTCGAAAGTTTATACCCTGCAGGGGTGTCCCAACTTAGCCCATCACAAGCTATCATGGTCAACGAATGATATTCCTTCTCCCGGGAAGACCCGATCAGTCTCGGAATCCCGGTTAGAAGACATTTCGACAATGGTAAAACAAGACCACCAAAGCCGCCTGATGTGCCGACAAATCCCGATAGGAGTCGCACGTATCTCATTCTCAGGGCACACCAGATGGGCCAAACGTCGGGTTGGCATAGACCCTAGTTGCCCAGGGGGCGCCGGACATGGCACAGTTTGGACCAACACTCGGAGGAGCACTGGCCCGGGGGTTTAAAATGAAGATGACCCTTGAGTCTGCAGAACCCAAGGGAAAAAGGCTTAGGTGGCAAATGTTAAGACCAAGGTTGGGCCTTGCTGGAGGAGTTTTATTCAAAGAAAACTGTCAAGGGGTTCCCATAACACCCAACCACGTAAGGAACGCAAAATCAAGAAACATAACGCCGGTATGACGGAAACTAGGGCGGCAAGAGTGGTACAAAACACCAGGCATAAGGCCGATGTCGGATTTCGGGTTCCAGCAGACCCTTGAGGTTCGAACACTGGGGTGCGCGTGGAGATTTCGCCTTCTACCTACCTGCACCCTTCCGCCTCGCTAAGATCTAAGCTATGGAAAGAACAGCACAAGAGACACAGGGTTTATACTAGTTCGGGCCACCGTTGTGGTGTAATACCCTACTCCAGTGTGTGGTGTGGTGGATTGCCTCTTGGGCTGATGATGATGAGCAATACAAGGAAGAACAGCCTCGCGAGGGTCTGTTCTTGGCTGGGGGGATGAACTGCTAGGAGGAGTTCAGTCACCCTTCTCTCTCTCTCTCTCTTCTCGATTCTCTCTCCGATTTCCATCATAGCTAGTTTCTCTCTTGGCTTCTAGATTCTCCCTTCTTGATTCCGATCCTCCTACCCTGGGGGTGGCTAGTCCTATTTATAGGCAAAGTCCCTGGGCCTCTTCCCAAATATTGAGCGGGAAGGGCGCCAACAATTGGCCATTTTGAAGGGGAACATCTGGTACACTTATCCTGACTAAAGTTGGTCCTCGCCTGCCAAAGGCTCTGGTGGTGACGCTGGCATGGGCTCCACAATGACTTCCTCCCTGCCGTTGGACTGGTCTTGGTCTCGTTGCATCGAAACGGGTGCCTTTGCTTGATGCTCTCGCCTGCGCTTGCTCCCTTTGCACAAAAGAGGAAAGGAGGACACTGCGCGGGCTGGCGCCCGCCTGGCACCCTTGGTCGTCATGGCTTGCGTCACAGGCACCTCGTGAGGTACCCCGCCTTGATCTCTCCGCCTCCTCGCGAGCCAGCCTGATGAGGCCGTGCCTGAGGAAGCTCCGTGTCGTCCGCCCCGTGAGGCTTGGCCCCTTGCGAGGGTCTTGGGTCTGTGTTGATGAAGATGGGCCGCGCTGGGCCCCCCTTTGAGCCACGCTGCAGGCCGTAGGCAGGCAAGTCTGGGGACCCCCGTTCCCAGAACGCCGACAGTAGCCCCCGGGACCAAGGCACGCCCGGACTTGGCCGTGCAGGGAGGCGGAAGGGCAAGAGCGAAGCGCCGCGGGCCCTAACAGCCTGCGGCCTTGGGCGCCGCGTGGCGGTTGACTGGACGTGGGCGCCTCAGCAACCGCGCCAGTTGGTAAGGGAGCGGCATCTGCCTAGGCTTTGCTTTTTGCTTTCTCCGGTTGTTGCTCAGAACCCCTTTCTTGCGCCTCTCCTTCCTTCCTCCAAAATTTCCAGATCTACTTTGACCGCGTGACCTAGGAAGCCATGGCGCCTCGTCAGTCCACGGCCGGAGCTTGGTACTCGTCTGCCCTGGACTCGCCGAACGTGTCGGAGGCGAGCCTCGCCCGGTTGCACCGGATGGCGGGGGCGCTGGGCATCGACAGGGCGAAGGTGTTCAAGGCCGGCTCTGCCACCCCTGAGGGCCAAGGGAGCACGTTCTATCGGTTCTTTGTAAGCGCCATTGCTGCTGGCCTGGTGCCTCCCTTCTCCGAGTTCTTCTTCTCTGTTCTCCGCCATTATAAGCTACAGGCTCTACATCTCCACCCCAACTCCGTCCTTCTCCTGGCAATCTTCGCCTATTACTGCGAGGCTCACATAGGGGTGCAGCCTTCAGTGGCCTTGCTGCGCTACTACTTATACCTCCGGACCTCTCGCGGTCCTGCTTCCGCGTGCGCGAGCTTCATCGCGTACGGTGGCGCCATTGCCATTTCGAACCCCAGGAAAAGGATTGAGGGCTTCAGGAGCAAGTGGGTCTTGGCAGATGCTGGGCGCATCCACCCTCGGCTGATCTTGCCCACGGAGCAACCCACAAGCTCCAGCGATTGGGGTCGAGCGAAGCTCGCGGACCCCCGCGCGAAGCTGGTGTTGGAGAAGATGGACGCGGATCTGAGGCCGGCCAACATGGCGGCGGCGAAGCTGACCGGCACGTCGCTGCTGAGGGAATTCCTGGAGCACCAGCTGGCTCCGCTTTGGCAGTACTCACTTCTGATGTGGAGGCCCCATCCGAGCCCCACGGCCTTGGCCGATGAAGATCTAGCTGCGGTCCTCCAATCTCTGGTCGGTGGTGATGTGGCGAGGTTGGAGGGCACTCCTACGCCCTTGTTCCTCCACGACGACTGGGAGCAGGTAGTGGAGTCCATGCCCATCTTCAACGGGGACGGGCCCGTGCCCATGGAAACTCCCGAGGAATCGGTGGACGTGTCCTCCGACGATTCCAGCGAAGAGGAGGAAGGAGGGGAGCGGAAAAAAGGGCCTGACTTTGAGGCGACTGACGGAGAGTTGAGGGCTCCCCTCCCCCGGCGCAGGTCCCACGCTCTCCGCCTCTTTCCGAGCGATGACGAGGAGGATGATGACGAGCAGGGCGGCGGGAGCTTGCCCCCAATCCCGAAGAAGGACAGGACCGGGCTGATCTCCCGCGGGTCTGCCCCGGCCCCGAGGCGGACCGCAGACGTGCCTTCCGCTCCCGAGCTTCCCAAGGTTGACCCTTCCAGCCGGCTTTCAGGCTTCAAATTTGGCCGGAGGCTGCCTGAGCTCACTGGCGACGACCTGTAAGCGCTTGATTCTTGTCTTTATTTCTTGTTCTACTGCTGAGGCTTGACGTCCACATCTCTTGGACAGGCTGGCACCCGCAGCAAAGAAGCCAAAGGGAGATCCTGAGGTTCCATCCATGGTAGCGCCTCTGCCCGCGAAGGAAGGTGACCCCGACGCACGGGCTTCTCCTGCCCGGTCGTCCTCGCGAGGCCTGGCTGAGCCGGCTGGGGCGAGCTCAGCCCCCATGGCCCAAGTGACTCCCGAGGTGCCTTTGCCTGCTGCCGCCACTACAACCATTGGGGCGCAGCATGCTCCGCCTCAGGATGCTGTGGTCGCGCTGCTGCCTTCTCCTCCTACTCCACCGACTGCTGTCTCTCCGACTCCTCCTGCCGTTCTGGATCGTGCTGCTGCTGAGCTGGACCGGCTACGGCAGGATCTTATTAGTGCCGACCCTCGCTTGGTGGCCGGGTGCTTGGAGCTGGCTTCAGGATGGGTTCGCTCCGACGCTTCAATTCAGGCGGCGCTGGTCCAGGCCTCGACGGCTTGCGATGAGGAGAGGCAGGCCGTCCTTGAGGCGAAGGCTGCTCGTGACGCAGCCCTGGGGGAGGTGGTCGACGTCCGTGGTCGCTGCAAGGTGCTGGAGGACGAGCTGCAAGGCCTGCGGGACCAGCTCGTGAAAGAGGCCCGCCTTCGCCAAGAGTAGGAAGAAGGCGTGAAGGCTCGCGAGGCGGCCGTCAAGGAGAGGGAGATCAAGCTCAGGAGGCGCCGTGACCGCCTAGGCGCGCTGGAGCAGGACTTGGGGGCGAGGAAGGTCGAGCTGGACGACAAGGCCCAGGTTCTTGACGAGGACCGCGTGGCCTTCACGGAGATGGAGGCGAAGGCTCGCTCCTCGCTGAGGACGCTTTACGACAGCGGCCTGGAGAGCCCGCTAGCTGGCGCCGAGGACGGCCCCGCCAAGCTGCTTCCCTTCCCGGTTCGCGCTCTTGAAGATGTCACCCTTGGCCTTGGCCCCACAGCCGAGGCCGAGGCGCGTGTCCTGTCTTCTGCAGCGCTGACGCAGGTCCTCACCCACATCTAGCTTCGCGATCCCACCGTCGACCTCGACAGCCTGCTGGAGCCAGTAAGCGGCGAGCATGCCGTTGCCGCTGCCGACGCCGTGAAGGGTCGCGCGGAGGCTCTACTGGGGAAGTTCCGGGCCTTCAGCACCAAGCCGAAGCAAGGCGCTGCCGACCCCGCTGCTCCATGAGGCGAACCCACTCCGCGCTGCTCCACCGCCGACAAGTGACTCCGTTGTGGCTCCTGTCCTGCCTTTAATTCCTGCACATGTATCATGCCTCGGGGAGGCGTTTAAACTTGCGTTTGGCATTGAGATAACAATGTGGACTGTAATATTTGCTTTTGAATTCCTTGAAATTTACGCTTTTCCTTCCTACTTGCTTATGTTCTACGCCGGTAGAGCCCGGCCCCGCGCATACCTCAGCCGCCGTTAGCCCCGACCGGAAACTAGGACGGGACCAAGGAGTGAGGGGCTACGTGACAAGTTAGGCTCCTGAGTCGCGATGCTCAGGAGTCCCCCTTGGCGCACGAACAGCAAGTACGGAGGTGTGATGTGGGTGGATCTACCGTTCTACGTCTGCAGAGCCCGGCCGCGCGCATACCTCAACCGCCGTTAGCCTTTCGGAACTAAGGAGTGAGGGGCTACATGACCAGTTAGGCTCCTGAGTCGAGATGCTCAGGAGTCCCCCTTGACGCTTAGACGGCCTTCATACCTTGGCTCCGCTCGGGGAGAGACGCGCGACGAACCAGGCCCGGGGGGCCTGGCTGGGTGGCATGCGTCTGGGCGTGACCCAGGCGCAGCCCCCGTGCCCGGCCCCCTCGCGCGGCACTCCCGAGGGGAGGCATTACGATGAGGCTAGACACTGAGCTCTGGGCTCCCTGAGGTTGATGCGGCCCGGGGGCCACCCTCAGTTGTTTATCACCAGTGCGAAGCATAGCACTTCCGTATGTGTACGGGCATAGCCGCTCCTCGGCAGTGTCATCAGCCAGCGCGGAGCATGGTGCTTCCACTGGTACGTGGGAGGGGGTTCCCCTTCGGGAGGAGCCCTCGGGGCATGTACAGCCCCGCCCTGACACGTGGCTGGCACGGTAGGGCCTGGCGAGGTGTATCTGGGCACCCGTGAGCCAGCGCGGGACTCACGGGGCCCTACCTCTAGGCGGGTTGCGCCTGGCACTGGGCCTTATCTTGTGATGTGTCCCTGCAAATTTGGTTAGATGCCGGCACTCTACGTCCTCGGGTCCCGGCCCTCGAGCTGGTCTCAGCCGTCGCTGGTATGCCAGGTCGCGATGCCGTGGACAAGGCCAGAGGGTGAGGGCTGGAGAGCCAGTAAGAGCCCTGAGCCGCGATGCTCAGGTACCCCCCCTTTAACGTGCAAGTGGTCAGCATGGAGAAGAAGAGGTGCCGTGGACAGGCATCAAATAATCAAGCATGGTGGGTCGAACACATAGCTGGAAATAAACGCAAAAGGGATACATGCCGCTGGGTCTGGCCCGAGCGACTTGGGGATGATGCAGCCCGTGGGGCGCGCCCAACAAAGCAAGCTAACAACATGAAACAAAAGGGATACATGCCGCAGGGACGGACCCACGCGGCTTGGGAATAATGCAGCCCTGGGGGGCGCTCCCAGCTTGAAATGAAACTTGAAAGATGTCACCTGATGATGTTGAGGACGAAGGAGTGTTGGTGTAGCAGACTCGGTGGGCTGCGGAAGCCGATCCTCACGAGCCCCCAGGCCCAGGGGCCTCGGGAGGCTCCGGAGGCGCTGGTGGCTCCTTGCGAACCATCTCCATCTCCGCCAGGGCTGCGGAACGCCTGGCCTCTTGAGTCTCCATGATACCCCTCATGAGGCGCTGGTACGTGGCAGCCGCGTTCGGCAAGCCATAAGGCATGCGAACGTAGCTGTGGGGTGGACCTTCGCAGCGCCCCACTCGCGAGGGCCAGAGGCGCTCCAGAGAGGCGACTCGATTGAGCCCTGGTATGTCAATGCAGACGCGCAGCCCACCATCCTCGCCTGGATGGGAAGCCACAGCTGGTAGGCGGCGGCCGCCTTTCATGACTCTTGACTCCTGTAGCTCCTAAATGGCCTTGATGACGAACTCCTGACGGTCTGGCTCTCCTTGCCTTAGTCCTTCTTGAGGGAAACGTGCTTCGAAACACGCCTCCATGTGGTGCCCAAGCGCCTCCCTCGTGACCTTAGCCAGGTCAGTGGCCCTCCAGGGGAGAGCCCCCGAGCCCTGCCTAAGGAGGGCGCCGGGCGTGCTTTCCTATGCGATGGAAGGAGGTTCCCCCTGGGCAGGCGCGGGCCTTGAGGGGCCTACCTCCTGAGGGGCCGGGCCGGACGATGTCCTCTTCTTCTTGGGGGTGGTCTCGGGAAGCCTCCTGCTTCCGTGATCCGGGTCTTCCAGTGACGCGGCCTGAAAGGCTCGTTCCAGGGAACACACCGCGTCCTTCTCTTCACGGGGCACCGTGATGACTCCGCCACTTCCTGGCATCTTGAGGATGTTGTAGCCGTGGTGAGTTACGGCCATGAACTTGGCCAGCGCTGGGTACCCAAGGATGGCGTTGTACAGCTGGCGAATGTGAGCGACGTCGAAGTCGATGAGCTCGGTGCGGTAGTTGTCACGTGCCCCGAAGGTGACAGGGAGGCGGACCTGCCCAATCGGGACCATGGAGCCGCCGGTGACTCCGGAGAAAGGCTTGGTTGGCTGAAGCTGGTTGTAGGGCACTTGGAGATTGTTGAATGTTTCCATAGATAGGACGTTGAGCCCTGCCCCGCCATCGATGAGGGTCCTGGTGACCACCATGTTGCTGATGATTGGGGAACAAAGCATCGGGAGGACTCCGGCTGTAGCCGCACACTTGAGCTGATCTGCTGAGCTGAACGTGATGGCGCACGCCGACCACCTGAGAGGGCGCGTGGCTTCGAGCTTGGGGAGGACTGCATTCACTTCGCGGGCGAACTGCTTGAAGATGCGTTGAGAGGCTGGGGCTTGAGCCCCGCCCAGGATGTAGGCGATCGTGCGCGGCTCCTGGAAGCCCCCAGCCCCCTCGTCCTGATGGCGGTCCTCGTTTCTCCTTGGCTGCGGCGGTAGCGGAGGGAGGCCTGCATTGCCTTGCGGGCGATCCTCGCGAGGCTGATCCCTCCAGTCTCCCTCGCGAGGCGGGTCTTGCCAGCGATCCTCGCGAGGTCGATCGTGCCACCCTTGGCGCGGGCAGCGATCTTCCCAGCGTCCTGCGTTCCTTCTTCCTCCTCGACCGTAGCCCCGGTCACCGCGGTCGGGGCGACGGCCGATCCTTCCTTCTCGCACGACTCGGAGCTCTTGACATTCGTTGGTGTTGTGGGTGTGGAGGTCGTGGTACACATAGTACCGACTGCCCTTGGGAGATTCGGGCTGATCTCTGCCCCGCTTGGTGTCTGGTTCTGCCGCGAGCACGGCAGCCCCCTTGCGCTTCACATCCTTGGCCTTGGGCTTCTTCTTTTCTGGGTCTGCGGCAGGCAGCTCGAGGAGGGAGAGACGCCCTTCCTCAGCCCTGGCGCACTTGGTTGCCAAGTTGAACAGCTCCAAGGAAGTGCACAGGTCTTCATGCATCGCCAGCTCCTCCTTCATCTTGACATCGCGCACGCCGTCGGAGAAGGCTGAGATGATGGCTTCCTCGGTCACCTTGGGAATCTTGAGGCGTGTGTTGTTGAAGCGCTGGATGTACTTCTGCAGGGTCTCTCCGGGTTGTTGCTTGATGCGGCGCATGTCGCTAACGGCGGGTGGCAGGTCGCGAGTACCTTGGAAGTTGGCGATGAAGCGGGTGCGCATCTCGTCCCAGGAGGAGATCGTGCCTGGAGCCAGGTTCAGGAGCCAGGTGCGGGCCTCGTCCTTGAGCGCCATGGGAAACCAGTTCGCCATGACCTTCTCGTCTCTGTTGGAAGCTTCGATGCCCACCTCATAGAGCTGGAGGAACTCCGCAGGGTCGGCCGTGCTGTCGTAACGAGGAGGCAGGTCTGGCTTGAACTTGCCGGGCCACGCGATGCTGCGTAGCTCGGTGGTGAAGGCACGGCAGCCTGCTGTGGCCATGGGAGGCCTGGGGTGATGGAGAGCTTGGTCTTGCATGTCCCCACGTGCTGCAGCTGGGAGCAGCGCGGGGTCTTGACGCGCGGGAGCAGGAGCATGGTTGCGACGTGCTGGAGCAGGGAGCGCCCGGGCAGCTTCTTACGGGCGAGGGACTTCTTGGAAGCTCTGCTCTTGCCGCGCTGGCACCTGACGGAGCGGGTTCCGCCCAGGGGCCACGCGCCTTGGAGCCATGGCGCCTTCTTGAGGAGGAGGCGGCTAGGGCGCTGCCGGAGCTTCGTCGCCCGCGCGGGGCGGGGTGCGGTGCAGCGGAGCAGACGGCGCAGGAGAGCCCCCTGCGGCGCAGACGAGCTCGGCGACGCGGTCGAGCCATTCTTTGTAGACGTTGTCGACGGGACGGTAGCGCAAGAGCTCGTTTGCCGCGATGAGTGCAGCTCGAGCCTCCATGGGTGCGCGGAGTGCGCGGGACGAAGAACCAGCTGGGGTGAGCGAGGGAGTAGCGGTGCGGCCGTCTTGCCGCACGGACGGATGCTGAGACGACGCTTGCTGCTCGTCCCCCGCCGGGCCGGTGGCGGCGTTGACGGCAGGTGACGGGGAACGGCAAGGACGCCCGCCGACAGGAGCCGTCTGGGCGACGCGGGAAGCGAGAGCAGCCCGGCGCTCAGCGCGGGCCCGACGAGCGTCAGACATGGACGCGATGGTCGGAGGAGAACGGGGTGGTGGAAGACGAATTCCAGCGCACCCCTACCTGGCGCGCCAAATGTTGGATTTCGGGTTCCGGCAGACCCTTGAGGTTCGAACACTGGGGTGCGCGCGGAGATTTCGCCTTCTACCTACCTGCACCCTTCCGCCTCGCCAAGTTCTAAGCTATGGAAAGAACAGCACAAGAGACACAGGGTTTATACTAGTTCGGGCCACCGTTGTGGTGTAATACCCTACTCCAGTGTGTGGTGTGGTGGATTGCCTCTTGGGCTGATGATGATGAGCAATACAAGGAAGAACAGCCTCGCGAGGGTCTGTTCTTGGCTGGGGGGATGAACTGCTAGGAGGAGTTCAGTCACCCTTCTCTCTCTCTCTCTTCTTGATTCTCTCTCCGATTTCCATCATAGCTAGTTTCTCTCTTGGCTTCTAGATTCTCCCTTCTTGATTCCGATCCTCCTACCCTGGGGGTGGCTAGTCCTATTTATAGGCAAAGGCCCTGGGCCTCTTCCCAAATATTGAGCGGGAAGGGTGCCAACAATTGGCCATTTTGAAGGGGAACATCTGGTACACTTATCCTGACTAAAGTTGGTCCTCGCCTGCCAAAGGCTCTGGTGGTGACGCTGGCTTGGGCTCCACAATGACTTCCTCCCTGCCGTTGGACTGGTCTTGGTCTTGTTGCACCGAAACGGGTGCCTTTGCTTGATGCTCTCGCCTGCGCTTGCTCCCTTTGCACCAAAGAGGAAAGGAGGACACTGCGCGGGCCGGCGCCCGCCTGGCACCCTTGGTCATCATGGCTTGCATCACGGGCACCTCGTGAGGTACCCCGCCTTGATCTCTCCGCCTCCTCGCGAGCCAGCCTGATGAGGCCGTGCCTGAGGAAGCTCCGTGTCGTCTGCCTTGCGAGGCTTGGCCCCTCGCGAGGGTCTTGGGTCTGTGTTGATGAAGATGGGCCGCGCTGGGCCCCCCTTCGAGCCACGCCGCAGGCCGCAGGCAGGCAAGTCTGGGGACCCCCGTTCCCAGAACGCCGACAGCCGAGCCTTCCACCCTTTACCAAGTATATAGATGCATTAAAGTAAATAAGATATAATGTGATATCCCAACATATCCATGTTCCAACATGTAACAAACTTCAGCTTCACCAGCAACTAACAATGCTATAAGAGGGGCTAAGCAAAAGCGGTAACATAGCCAAACAACGGTTTGCTAGGTAGGAGGGTTAGAGGCTTGACATGGCAATATGGGAGGCATGATAAAGCAAGTGGTAGGTAGCACGACATAACGATAGAGCAAACAACTAGCAAGCAAAGATAGAACTGATTTTGTGGGTATGCTCATCTTTCCTGAAACCCGCAAGGAAGAAGAACGAGTCCATTAAGAAGACAAACGGATGTAGTTGAACAGATCCTCATAACTCTAGAATGAAACCGAAGCTAACGAGAGAAGCAACCCGGAAAGAAGCAAGAAACATAGTAAACAACCATCACATAAACATGGCATGATGCAAAACCAAGTATGATGCATGTCCAGTTTAATGAAACATGGCATGGCAAAGTGCAACAAACAATAATACAAATTAAGTGGAGCTCAATATGCAACGGAGTTGCATATTGAAGAAAACACCACATTCATTTATTCAGTTTGCTCTCGTTTATGTACCCAACAATATTAAATGTTGATTAACATGACAAGAGGTGAAGCATATGGAAACTACCTATCTATACAAGTTTAAATGAGGCTGGAACAACAAACAACTTTTCCGGTAAATCCTCATGTGCATTAGCAATTTAATGCAACAACAAATTTTAAAATTTTTAAATGTTATTATCATGATGCAAATGACTGGTGCAAGTTTTATGCAATATTTATGAAAATGTTGATAAGAGCATATTATGAAGCATTTGTCATCGTGGCGGAAACGAGAGGGGTGCCACGGCAACTATAACGATAATGGAAATGGTGCCACGGCAACATTCTGGTTCCGGTAACTCGATTGAGATGTCGGTGCAAAGAAAGTGTGATGGGAGCGTGTCATGCGATGAACGGTGGGGTGCTCCTGGTTACCGGGTTCCCACATGTCGGTGGCAAGGAAAAAGAGGGGCAACGTGCACCGACAGTTCGGACTCGAGGCAAACAGGGGTGCATCTCATACAACATGCGTTCACGGGTTATCGTCTCGGCGGTTAAACCTCGAAGCATGCGTTTTCGGAGCAGATCGTGTTCGGCGGTAGTGGAAGTAGTCATCCACGGGGCGTCGTGGGAAGTAGCGGTACATGGCGACGGTAGAGGAAGTAGTGGTTCATGTTTTCTTGTCGAAATCACGGTGGTGGTAGTTGTTCACTCGACGGTCTTTGGCAACGGTCGTCGTACACAGTTCATAGACGTTTGGGTCTTCCGTAGAGGTACTGGACGCATCCCGGATGTGTAGTCGTACATGCACGTAGATGAACTTGATGGGTCCCGTGAGTAGATGTACTCGGTGCATCCGTGTAGTTGTACATATCTTTGTGCTGCAGTCGAACATGAAAAACCCACGACGACGGTAGACGTACACGGTTGGCTTGATGTACCAAAACTTTTGGTCTTGGCGTACAGTGGTAGCAGTGCAGGGAGGCGAGGGCATGGCCGATGGGAACAGTCGGCAGACGGAGCAACTCCGGCAAGCAGGGAATGGTCGGCTGCTCTGACGCGGTCGAGGTGGCGGCGGGGCTCGGGCTCCTGGCGTCGAAGATGAGCAGGAGGAGGAGCAGCGACGAGGCAGAGGTGCGGATGCTTGCTGGCAGCGAGAAGGTCCTGTGACGGTGGAGGCGTGCAGGGGGAGCATAGGACGGGCAGAGGCCTAGATTTGCTGTTTTTTTGCCTATTTCAGTGTTTCGAAGAAAAGGAATATCAAACGGAGTCGAAACGAAATGAAACCAACTGGATAAGTTATTTTTGGAAGGAAAGCTACCGGATGGACTTGGACCCCACGTTAGGAGCTAAGGGAGGTGCTCACGAGGGTGGGGGGCGACCCCCTAGGGCGCGCCCCCTGCCTCATGGGGCCCCCGAAGCTCCACCGACGTACTTCCTGCACCCATATATACTCACGTACCCTAAAACTTGCAGAACAACCAATAGATCAGGAGTTCCGCCGCCAGAAGCCTCCGTAGCCACCGAAAGCCAATCTAGACACGTTCTGGCACCCTGCCGGAGGGGGAATCCTTCTCCGGTGGCCATCTTCATCATCCCGTTGCTCTCCATGACGAGGAGGGAGTAGTTCTCCCTCGGGGCTGAGGGTATGTACCAGTAGCTATGTGTTTGATCTCTCTCTCTCTCTCTCTCTCTCTCTCGTGTTCTTGAGGTGATAAGATCTTGATGTATCGCGAGCTTTGCTATTATATTTGGATCCTATGATGTTTCTTCCCCCCCTACTCTCTTGTAATGGATTGAGTTTCCCCTTTGAAGTTATATTATCGGATTGAGTCTTTAAAGATTTGAGAACACTTGATGTATGTCTTGACGTGGATATCTGTGGTGACAATGGGATATCACGTGATTCACTTGATGTATGTTTTGGTGATCAACTTGCGGGTTCCGCCCGTGAACCTATGCATAGGGGTTGGCACACGTTTTCGTCGTGATTCTCCGGTAGAAACTTTGGGGCACTCTTTGAGGTTCTATGTGTTGGTTGAATAGATGAATCTGATATTGTGTGATGCATATCGTATAATCATACCCACGGATACTTGAGGTGACATTGGAGTATCTAGGTGACATTAGGGTTTTGGTTGATTTGTGTCTTAAGGCGTTATTCTAGTACGAACTCTAGGGCTGTTTGTGACACTTATAGGAATAGCCCAATGGATTGATTGGAAAGAATAACATTGAGGTGGTTTCGTACCCTACCATAATCTCTTCGTTTGTTTTCCACTATTAGTGACTTTGTAGTGACTCTTTGTTGCATGTTGAGGGGTAGTTATGTGATCCAATTATGTTATTATTGTTGAGGGAACTTACACTAGCGAAAGTATGAACCCTACGCCTTGTTTCCTATCATTGCAATACCGTTTACGCTCACTTTTATCATTACTTACCTTGCTGTTTTTATATTTTCAGATTACAAATACCCATATCTACCATCCATATACCACTTGTATCATCATCTCTTCGCCAAACTAGTGCACCTATACAATTTACCATTGTATTGGGTGTGTTGGGGACACAAGAGACTCTTTGTTATTTGGTTGCAGGGCTGCTTGAAAGAGACCATCTTCATCCTACGCCTCCTACGGATTGATAAACCTTAGGTCATCCACTTGAGGGAAATTTGCTACTGTCCTACAAACCTCTGCACTTGGAGGCCCAACAACGTCTACAAGAAGAAGGTTGTGTAGTAGACATCAAGCCCTTTTCTGGTGCCGTTGCCGGGGAGGTTAGCGCTTGAAGGTATATATTTAGATCTTGCAATCGAGTCTTTTAGTTTCTTGTTTTATCACTAGTTTAGTTTATAAAATAAAATTATACAAAATGGAACTGAGTTTGTCTCATACGCTTCACCTTTTTAATATCTTTCGTGAGTATGATGGAAAGGATAATTGTGCTCAAGTGAATAAGAAATCTATAAAATGTTTAGCACTAAATATTTGAATGATGAGCATGATTGCAATGTTGTTAGTGTGAACTCCTTGAATATCCATGATGCTAATGATATGCAAAGCCACAAGCTTGGGGAAGCTATGTTTGATGAAGATGATATTTTTTGTCCCCCAAGTTTTGATGATAAAATTTATTATGATGAAAGCATGCCTCCTATTTATGATGATTATATTGATGAAAGGGGATTTGGAGAGGTCATGACTTTATTTTGTGATGAATCCACCATTCCGGAAGAGGTTCCAATAGATTATGAGAACAAAGTTGCTATCTATGATGATTATTGTGATGACTTGTATGCTATAAAGAATAATGATATCCATGAAACTTGTCATCATGATTTTAGTTTTCAATTGGATTATGCCTCACATGATAGTTATTTCGTTGAGTTTGCTCCCACTACTATTCGTGAGAAGAATTTTGCTTATGTGGAGAGTAGTAAATTTTCTATGCTTGTATATCATGATAAGAATACTTTAGGTGTTGTTTATATTGTTGAATTCATTCATGATGCTACTGAAAATTATTATGAGGGAAGAATATATGCTTGTAGGAATCTATTATATACTTAAAACAAGAGTAAAACAAGCCATCACGTTCGTCCACATATGCTAATCTTTCTTGCACCGTTTGATTAGAATAACAATGGCTGAGATTTAAAGGTTCTTATGCAACATCTAAAAATATATGTACCAACAATATTGAACTTTCATGTTTTCATGTTAGATGCATATATATAAGCATGACGTAGAGAAAAAAATTAGGGATAATGTAGGCGAACTGGAAGGCACACATTGACCTGAGACCATTATTGCAATAGGAAAGACATGTCGTGATTTAGATGTGATGAAACAAGGATAGAAAGTCATGCATCACCACGTAGGCACACGCATGTACAAGAATAAATTATCCTTTAAAACACATAACTTTTAGTACAACTATTGTCACGTCCAAATGGACTGGACACTGGACACATGTTTAAGACAAGGAAATACAAGAGTATATGCGTCTTTCCGTCCAAGAGTTAGAGGCAAGCACGACTCCAACATGTAAATACATTAGGAAACAAAATCTCACTTCACGTGGACACAATTCTAAACTACTGACAGGTGCGTGCATGCAAATAAGATTTACGGAGTAGGATACAACATACATAATTCCACAACCATGGAAAACCAAACACATCTACTGGAGGGAAATTTGCTACTGTCATACACACCTCTGCACTTGGAGGCCCAACAACGTCTACAAGAATAAGGTTGTGTAGTAGACATCAGGAAGCAGCTCGGGCGAGTTCGAACTCGGGACGGGAGGAGAAGCTGCGGTCAGCACGGAAGCCTCCATGGCCGGCGGCCATGCGGGTCTTGCAAGGTGAAGGGGCGCAGCAGGAGGAGCTGCGACGCCTGGGCGACGCGGGTAGCCTCCGGCGGCACTGGATCAAAGGCGAAGGAGGTCGCATGACGCCGGATTGGGAGGCGTGCGCGATGGTGTGAGTGGGTGGCGGCAGTAGCATCACAGGGAACGAGAGGGAGATGGGATCGAGCGAGGCAGCTCTCTCGCTCCTCTCTGGCGGCGCGAGCAGGGGAAGGAGATGAGGGAGTGAGGGCTTTTGGGATCGGGCTCTAGGGTTAAAGGGGGGAGAGAGACGGGCCTTGTCTCATGGTGGGTAGGCCTGGTTGCCACTGGGCCTAGGAGGTCGGCCCAGTGGAGAGGGAAGTGGCCAGAGGCCTGCTGGGCTGTTGGGCTCTTTTCACCCTCTCTCTCCTTTTCCATTTTAAAACAAAACAGAGAAAGAGAAAGAAAAGGAAGAGAAGGTAGGGGTGGAATCTGGGCATGGAGATAATTTTCACGGACTCGTAAAAATGTGCACGGTCCATGAAAAATAGGAGAGGCATGATTGAAAGATGTAACTCAAACTCATTTGAATTTAATTCAAATGGGTTTGAACTAGGGCTTGGTTTTAGAAGTGTCCAAAAATGTTCAAATTTTTGGTGGAGCTTCGGAATATGATGAAAGAAAAATATGGCAAGGTTGGAGACCAAGAATTAAGATAAAAAAGGCATTGGGATATTTCGCAAGTGTGTTATGGTGAATTCCAAATTAATGAAATATTTAAAAATAGCTCCCTAATAATAGTAGAAAACTTTGGTATGTTTTAAAGAGAATTTCACCATGTGAATTCCCTCGATTTAAATGGACCAAAGATACATGCAATTTATTTAGTTGAGTTATTTAAAAAGGGTTGCATGATGACATGATGCAATGCAAAATATGCTATGAATAAAGCAACAGACAAACGAAACACATGACAACAATGCAAAACATGGAAGCCATCTGGAGAGTCAGCCTTGGGGCGTTACAACAATCCACCACTACGAGAGGATCTCGTCCCGAGATCTAAGGATGGCACCAGAGAGAAGCTGAAAAGGAAGAGGAGAGGTAAACTAAGTTGCTTGTTTGACAAATGAGTGAAACCAAAGAACCTTGCGATGTTGAACAAATTGAAAGAAAGAATACAATGAAGATGAACATAGTTGAAAACACTCCGTTAGGAAAGAGGAACAAGGAACACCATGTGAACCTTGGAGGTTGCAAAAACTATGAATGCCGAGCACAATGAAGAAGAAGGAATTGAAACCACTCTGGTTGAAAATGGGAGATAAAGAATATGAACTTGGCAAAATGAAAGCACTTGGATGATGTCACATCCCTAGTTTTGGTATGACCTAGACTAGCTAGTCATGTGTGCATCATGTTTAAATTTCATTTAAATTTGAAATGGGGATTTGTGAAACCCTCAGAAATCATTTCTGGAAATAACCTAGATAAAAGTTGCTCCAAAAAGGTCCAAGAAAATGTTCATATTGCTCTTTGAAAATATTGCTCAGAGGTAAAATTCAAACCAATATTTTTAGGAACTCATAAATATTTATTTTGGGCATTTGGAATTAATGCAATAATTATTTGCATTGGATATATATATATATGTTATATATATTATATATGTCCAATAATTCTGATTTTTACTGTGGGGCTTTGGAATAATCCAATTAGTTCCTACAATAATTTTCCGAAGAAAATAAAATGGTTTAGTATTTTTATTAAACCAAACAAATGTCAGAAAAATAGAAAAGAAAACAAAAAGGAAAGCTTACCTGGGCTTACTTGGCGGCCCAGCAGAGGCCCAGCCCACTGGCCTTTGCCAGTCACCACTTACCTCCCGCCAGGAGGACAGCGCGCGCGTGGCCGCCCCGCGCGAGCACGCGCCCCGCCACCTCCTACTCCCTGTCGCTGCCCCGACGCGCCTAGGCGTTGCCACGTACCCCACGACCCCCCTCGTTCACTTCCCTCCCCTCTGGTCGCCCCTCTCCTCCTCTGCTCTCTTCCCCGCTGCTGCCCGAGCGCCACCATCGCCACCTACGCCGTTCGATGCACCCACCGTAGTCTCCTCGCCCCTCTGATGAGTCCACGAGCTCCGCCACGTCGCCTTCTTCGTCTTCGGCAAGCCAAGCAACCGAGGACGCCCCGTGGAGCCGTCACCGTCATCTTCTTCACCCCCGGATGCCGGAGATCACCGTCACCGTTCCGCCCGCGTTGGACCTCTCCCGAGCTCGCGCTTGACGCCATCGAGACCCCTGTGAGATCTCCTCCATTTCCCCTCCTTCCCCGTGCTCGATTTCGTGTCGTACCCCTACTACCCGTCGCAACCACGAGCGCCTCTCCGCCGGCCATGTCGCCGCCCTGGCCAGGGCCACCGTAGCTAGTGCCCGAGCTTGCCACCGTGCTCAGCGCAACGCTAGGAGGCCGTAGACGCCTTCCGCAGCCCCTGCCATGCCCCATAGCCCATTCCCGCTCGAAGCCGTGCTCCGGCTGCCGCCTCGAGCTCGATTCCGACGAGCTCCGGCCTCCCCGCCTCTCCCACTTGATCCGATCAGTGCAGACGAGCGCGGGCTTCGCCTCTGTGGTCTCCACCCTCCATTTGGTCACCGGAACAGCGATCCCGAGCCCCTCCGCTGCGTTCTCCTCGCCGGCGACTAATCGCCGGTCAAAAATGGGTCAACCCCGCTAATTAACGCCCCCTCTGTGACACTGACAGTGGGCCCCAACGCCACTAACCCTGTTTTAGGATTAGTTAAACCCCTGTTAACTAACTGTGACACTGGCGTGTGGACCCCACACGTCAGGTTTGACCTGGTCAGCCCCGTTGACTTGCTTACGTCATGCTGATGTAGTGCTGACGCAATATTTCATTTTCTGGTTTATAAATAAATCAGGAAATTCCAGAAAATGATATAAACTTCAAAAATTCATAGAAATTCAACCGTAGCTCAGATTGAAATAATTTATATATGAAAAATTATCATAAAAATTCAATCTATCCATCTGTACCAGTTTCATGCATGTCAAACCAACTTATACCTACTGTATAAGTGAAACACTAAAATGGCTTATATAAAGAGCTTATTTTGGAGATGCATTTGAATCTTTGGTTCAAATGGATTTCATCCAAATAAAAACTAGTTGCATTAGCTCAATCAGCATCACATATTCATGCCATGATCACGCATAATATTGTTGCATATGGTTGTGTATTGATTACCGACACCGTTCCTTCTCGATAGGTCCTGCTCCGGAGACCGATCTAGAGTACCTGTCAGAGGAGCAGTGCCCCCCTGTTGATCTACCAGCAAGCAAACCCCCTTGTTCATTTCGATACAATCCTAATCTCTCGCTCCTGCTCTCTTTTATTGCATTAGGACAACAACGATTCAACTGCTACTTTATGCTGCGGTAGTTGAACCCATTCCTTTGCATGACCTATCATTGTCACAGTAAATAGTTAAAACCCACTAGCATGTGTAGGAATTGATTGAGCCATGTTGTGTTCCTACCATGCCATGCCTACTATTGCTTAGAGTTGTGTCAGGTCTGATTCATCGGGAAGGAATTGGAGTGGTATGATATGTTCTGGTGCTGAGAGTTAAGCGTGTGAACACGATTTGGTAAAGGTTGCGGTGAGAGGCCATGTAGGAGTACATTGTGGGTTGTCTCACTGGAACCATCCTTAAGCACTGAGTTCCGTGTATGTTGTCCAATGACTAGCTACTACCACACATTGGAATGCTTAAGTGCCCCTCTTGACTTATTAGCCAACTTGATCTCTGTCCAGGAGTTGCAAATAGTTTCTGGTGTTTGTAGGTAGTGTTAGTAGTCTACCAAGTGGCACCCGGCCAGGTGGGCTTGGGACAGACTAGGCACAGTGGCACGGTGTACCAAGTGGCACCCGGATGGTGGGCTTGGGAACCCTGCTCACATCGTTTGGGGCCGTGAGCGACACCCCGGCCGGATCTCCTTGCGGATGGAACCCGAATAGGCGATAAACCTGGATGAGAGACTTGTGTGGTTAGTCAGGTCGTGGCCGACACCCTCGCCAGGCTTCCGCTTGAAGGTTGCCGAGGTACATGACGTGTACATGGTGATAAGTGGTGAGAGCGTGTGTGAAGAAGTACACCCCTGTAGGGTTTTCATGATCTATTCGAATAGCCGTCTCCTCGGTTATGGACTTCTTGGATGCTTACGTGGTACATAGACAACTTGAAATGGATACTCTAAAATGCTCAAGACAAGTGTGAGTGCTATGGACGGCCCTCTCGTAAGGAGACGAGGATGAATCCATAGTAGTGTATTGTTGTGGTGATTAGTGGACTCGTGTGCGCTGCCTCACCTCAAAGAAGTTTCTCGTTGTCGTAGAACAGGATAGCCACCGAGTCAAAGCTGGCTTGCTGCAACTAAACCCCACATTACCTTCCTAATACAAATGCATGTATGATAGGATCTGATGTAAGTCTTGCTGAGTACCTTTGTACTCACATTTGCTTTATTTATGTTTTGCAGGTGAGACATTTGTCTCACTAGTAGTACCGCTTGGACTTCGACGAGTATCTTGTTACCACAGCTACGATCCTGTACCCTTGGGAGGGACTTGTAGTTAGTCAGGCTTCTCAGCCTTTTCCTTTTGTAGTTGTCTGTACTCATACATGTAATGCTTCCATTGCTTGTATGCTCTGAATGATGGGTCATGTGACCCCTGTTTTTATTTAATGCTATGTGGCTCTTCTGGGCCTTTATCTATATGAGTTGCGTTATGTTGTGATGCCATGTTGTACAGCACATACTTACATGTTATGCGTACGTGTGACGTGTATTGCTATGTGTGGGATCCGACAATCTAGTTGTTTATCCTTGGCAGCCTCTCTTATGGGGAAATGTAGTCTAGTGCTTCCTTGAGCCATAGTAGTCCGCTACAGCCCAGTTCACCAGAGTCCTGCTAGCCCAGCACTACTGCTCAGGACACTTGACTAGCCGGCATGTGCTTCACTTTGTTCCTGTGCCTGTCCCTTCGGGGAAGTGTCTCGCGGTGACATCCGGAGTCCTGCCTAGCCTGCTACAGCCCGGGTTCCCCGGAGTCCTGTTAGCCCAGTGCTATAGCCCGGATTCACACACTGCTGACCGACATGCTCGATGTGAATCATGTATGCCTGTCCCCATAGGTTAGTGCCGCTTTGGGTTCACGACTAGCCATGTCGGCCCAGGTTCTCTGTCATATGGATGCTAGCGAGACAATCATATAGGCGACACCCGTGGGAATACCGTGCGTGAGGCCACAAAGTGATATGAGGTTTTACCAGCTAGATCGATGTGACTTGGAATCGGGGTCCCGACAGATGAGACTCCGGTTAGAAGAGGAATGATAGACACAAGACTCCAGTTAACAAGATAGAGAAGGAATAACAATGATATAATTTGGACAACACTCCGACTGTAAATGGAAGGAATTGAACATGAACTTGACAAGATGAGAGGACTAGAATGGAGGACCCGACACTCCGATTGAATGGATAAGCAAAGGAAAGAACATGATCTTTACAAAAATGGGATGATGGTTCGAAGAGTGCAACATGACAATGCCTCCGGAACGAAAGAATAAAAACTACATCATTAGGGAAGAAAGAAACTAGAAGAAAATGATAACTTCTACCACCAATGAATTTGAAAGCATCCTTAGAAAGAAGGATTGAATGGAGTTGTTGAAAATTAAACAACAAAAGAGTAAGGTTGTAGTGGGCTTATGGAAAACATCTCAAAATTATGAGGTGAAATTCTGCCACTAACGGAAACAACAGATTGGTTCGATATCAACAAGGAGACGAGAAACTAATTTCACCGGGAGGATAAATAAAGAACTTGGGTCATTTGTCTGGACCATAAATAGCAACAATCCTTAGGGAAAGCTTTAGGTGAAATATAACCCAATATAACTCCAATGAAGAGATTGATGGATTGAAAAGATATCTTAAGCGAAGAGAAAATGATGGATTTAGATATGTCACTCTTGAAAAACTTGTGAATCATGAAACACGAAGGGAAATTATCAACAATGACATAACACCACCTCAAAAGATGAGATATGAAAGAATTGCACCTGGATGCAAGAAGAATACTTGAACTTCTCAACACAAAACATGTGTTGAGCACCATGTTTATTTTAGAGTATAGCTTGGTAGATCTTAGCTTCAAGAGAAATCTTGGAGAACAAATCAAGAATGAAAAGGATCCTTGACGAACCACCATGTAGAGCCTCCATGAAGAACTCCGGTAATGAAAGGATAATAGAAAGAAAGAGAAGTTGAAAACACAAGGTGCAGCCTTGCAATGATTAGATGGAGCTTCGCGATGATATAACCAAGAAAACTTGGAACTTCGGAAAAGAAAAGATGAAGCATCTCGAACCGAGAATGTGACATGATGAATAACTCCGGAAAGAAGAAGCTAGGTCACTTGGATGAAACAATACTAAGAATTACGTTATGCGTATCCTTCACCAATTTAAATTGATGACAAGCAATGGATTGGGCATACTACTTATTCTCATATAAGGGATTAAGAGAGATATAGCGTAAACTTGGGAAGGTCTTCAACGAACGACCGGTAGGATTTGAAAGAACGAATGTATTGATATGATAACCAAGGAATAGAACTCTTGAGTGAACCACCATAAGAAGTGAACATGAAAGTAGCAAAGGCACAAATCACCGGGAAGAATTGGAAAAATGAAAGAAGATACTTGAGGGGATTTAGATACATGAGAACGGAGAGACCATGAACTGATTAGAGGATATTTGAACGATTCACCGATAAGATTTGGAGAACGATAGCTACACGCTGAGAATGAATAATTCTAAGATGATGGGCTCCGGAGAATCAAGCTGAAAAGACTCTTGAATTGCTCCTGATGGGTGAAAAGAATTCTCACAATCGAAAACAATTATGAGAGGATGGCATAACGCTGGAACCATGAATCTTCGAGAGAACGGACCAAGATTTAGAGGAAACACTTCTTCAGTCTTCAAATGTAGAGAATGACCAAGAGAAACACCACCACAAATTGTTGAGACACTCCAGAATGAAAATTAGAAAGTTTGAACCAAGGATGAAAAGAATTTGAAAGATCTTGGAGAAAGACATATGACTGATGATAATTCATTCTTACGTCAAACTTGGAAAAGAATTTGAGAGTAACTCCGAGAAAATTAGTAGAGTCAGGTAAGATCCTCGGAAAACACCTATGGGTTATGGCCCACTCAAGAGAAATACCGTTGAACGATTTGAAAGGAAGATTGCACCGGTTGAATTAAATGGCTTGAATGAGATAACAACCTCAAAATAGGTTGAACGGATCTTGAATGAAAGGACGAGTCTTCTGATATATCTTTAGCACTCCAGAACAAATGAATAGCGAGAAGTGAGTGATTAAGAGGTGCACCGGCATGAGAAAGCATTTGAACCGAGGAAAAGAATATGATCAACAAAGCTTGAATTGAATCCACCGAAGAAGAAAGAGAACGAAGAATGATGAACTTGAAGCTCCTTTAGAATATTCCTGAGAATCACCGGATAAGAACATTGGCGGAAAGAATGGAGAGACTTCACATTAATAAAAATGATGCCTAATTAAGGAATCCGAGTCCTTGAAGAAAAGGGTGGGAGGGCGGCAAAACAAAGGCAACTTGGAGACGGATGAAACAAACATCGTTGAGGGAAACTAAGATTGGATCTTGCGAATGTTGAAATGATCGGATCCACTTGAAGAGAAAGACACCGGTTGAAAAAGATTGACATGACAATCTCGATTATCAAGAAGGATTAGTATTCACATAGAAGTGTGAGAACACCACTTATGGAAGGTATGGTATCAACACTTGACATTGAAGCAACTCGAATACCACAACTCAAAACAAAACAAAACAAAGGATTGGCTTGCAGAATAAGACGGAAACAAACATATGATAGACCCCATATCGTATCATGTGTCTGTCAGAAAGATATTCTAGGAGCTACTTGAATTCCCACTTATAAACTCCCGAAACTTTCTGGTTATGCAATCAGGTGTTGGGGTTACAGGGGAAGCATAATATCTCACCAAACTAACAATCCCCACATCCAGCTATATCCATCCTTCAGCACATAACCAAGAAACCTTCAGAAATCGTGTACCTCAACCTTTGAAAAGCATCCATTATATGAGTTATGGAAATACTCCCGAACTCCCGCCCCAGTACCGGGTGGCGTCGAGGTTATCTCACCAACAACTGCATAAAAGAGATTTTCGATGTCGGCGAACTCAGGTATTCCAGAACTGCAACGATAAAATTGTGACAACAACACCTCGGAGCTCAACTCCCCGGGACACTGCCACAACCCCTAAATGTCAGGAGGCACCAAGAACAATATTCTCGTCACAAGACTATCGGAACGATTCCAAGATACCTGCGTGATCCTAAAAAAATGTCATGAAATTTGAGGAGAGTCAAAACTTCTACGTCAGGAGCCTCACCAAAGTGACGAAGGGACCGAGGAGTAAAAAATAATCCTACTCTCTGATATATATAATCCTAAGACTCAAAACATTTTTTTCTAGACTCAACAATGTTAGCGATTCGATCAAGCAGGGGGCTCCTAAGTCGGGGATGGCTCTGATTACCAACTTGTAACACCCACAATGCGGCTATATCTCCCACGTGTCGGGGCACGACTTAGAGGCATAGCTGCATGGTAGATTTTTCACAAGAGGGGTAATCTTCGCACAATCCCATGTACTGAATAAGAAAGGGATAAAAGGTTGGCTTAAAATCGCCACTTCACACAATACATAAATAATTCATACAACATCCAAAATACAAACAAAGGTCCGACTAAGGAACCAAAATAAAGGAAGACAACCCCAAATGCTAGATCCCCGATCGTCCCAACTGGGCTCCACTACTGATCAACCAAAAAAGACACAAAACAACGATCGAGATCTTCATCGAGCTCCCTCTTGAGCTCGGTTGTGTCACCTGCACTGGTATCATCGTCACTTGCAACTATTTGGAAGTATCTGTGAGTCACGAGGACTCAACAATCTCACACCCGCGAGATCAAGACTATTTAAGCTTATGGGTAGGAGAAAGTAGTGAGGTGGAGCTACAGCAAGCACTAAGCATATATGGTGGCTAACATACACAAATAAGAGCGAGACGAGAAGCAACGCAATCGTCGTGAAGCTAGAAGTGATCAAGAAGTGATCCTGAAAATACTTACGCACAACCATAACACAAGAACCGTGTTCACTTCCCGGACTCCGCTGAAAAGAGATCATCACGGCTACACATGCGGTTGATGCATTTTAATTAAGTTAAGTGTCAAGTTCTCTACAACCAGATATTAACAAATTCCCATCTGCCACATAACCGCGAGCACGACTTTCCAAAGTTTTTACAAGACATTTCGACAATGGTAAAACAAGACCAGCAAAGCCGCCCGATGTGCCGAGAAATCCCGATAGGAGTCGCACGTATCTCGTTCTCAGGGCACACCGGATGGGCCAGACGTCAGGTTGGCATAGACCCTGGTTGCCCAGGGGGCGCCGGACATCGCCTAGTTTGGACCAACACTCAGAGGAGCACTGGCCCGGGGGTTAAAAATAAAGATGACCCTTGAGTCTGCAGAACCCAAGGGAAAAAGGCTTATGTGGCAAATGTTAAAACCAAGGTTGGGCCTTGCTGGAGGAGTTTTATTCAAAGCAAACTGTCAAGGGGTTCCCATAACACCCAACTATGTAAGGAACGCAAAATCAAGGAACATAACACCGGTATGACGGAAACTAGGGCGGCAAGAGTGGAACAAAACACCAGGCATAAGGCCGAGCCTTGCACCCTTTTACCAAGTATATAGATGCATTAAAGTAAATAAGATATAGTGTGATATCCTAACATATCCATGTTCTAACATGGAACAAACTTCAGCTTCACCTGCAACTAACAACGATATAAGAGGGGCTGAGCAAAAGCGGTAACATAGCCAGAAAATGGTTTGCTAGGAAGGAGGGTTAGAGGCTTGACATGGCAATATGGGAGGCATGATAAAGCAAGTGGTAGGTAGCGCGACATAGCAATAGAGCGAACAACTAGCAAGCAAGGATTGAACTGATTTCGAGGGTATGGTCATCTTGCCTGAAATCCCGCAAGGAAGAAGAATGAGTCCATGAAGAAGACAAATGGACGTAGTCAAACGGATCCTCACAACTCCGGAACGAAACCGAAGCTAACGAGAGAAGCAAGCCGGAAAGAAGCAAGCAACATAGTAAACAACCATCACATAAACATGGCATGATGCACAACCAAGTATGATGCATGTCCGGTTTAATGAAACATGGCATGGCAAAGTGCAACAAACAATACTACAAATTAAGTGGAGCTCAATATGCAACGGAGTTGCATATTGAAGAAAACACCACATACATTTATTCAGTTCGCTCTTGTTTATGTACCCAACAATATTATATGTTGATTAAAACGGCAAGAGGTGAAGCATATGGAAACTACCTATCTAATCAAGTTTAAATGAGGCCGGAACAACAAACAACAATTTCGGTAAATCCTCATGTGCATTAGCAATTTAATGCAACAACAAATTTTAAATATTTTACATGTTATTATCATGATGTGAATGAAATGTGCAAGTTTTATGCAATATTTATGAAAATGTTGATAAGAGCATATTATGAAGCATTTGTCATCGTGGCGGAAATGAAAGGGGTGCCACAACAACGATAACGATAACGGAAATGGTGTCACGACAACATTCTGGTTCCGGTAACTCGATTGAGATTCCGGTGCAAAGAAAGTGTGATGGGAGCGTGTCATGCGATGAACGGTGGGGTGCTCCTAGTTACAGAGTTCCCACATGTCGATGGCAAGGTAAAAGAGGGGCAACGTGCACCGACAGTTCGGACTCGAGGCAAACAAGGGTGCATCTCATACAACATGCGTTCACGGGTTATCGTCTCGGCGGTTAAACCTTTAAAGCATGCATTTTCGGAGCAGATCGTGTTCGGCGGTAGTGGAAGTAGTCGTCCATGGGGCGTCGTGGGAAGTAGCGGTACATGGCGACGGTAGAGGAAGTAGTGGTTCATGTTTTCTTGTCAAAATCATGGCGGCAATAGTCGTTCACTCGACAGTCTTTGGCAACGGTCGTTTTACACGGTTTGTAGACGTTCAGGTCTTCCGTAGAGGTAATCGATGCATCCCAGATGTGTAGTCGTACACGCACGTAGATTTACTTGATGGGTCCTGTGAGTAGTCGTACTCGGCGAATCTATGTAGTTGTACATATCTTTGTGCTGTAGTCGAACTTGAAAAACCCACGATGATGGTAGACGTACACGGTCGGCTTGATGTACCAAAACTTTTGGTCTTGGCGTACAGTGGCAGTAGTGCAGGGAAGCGAGGACATGGCCGATGGGAACGGTTAGCAGACGGAGCAACTCCGGCGAGCAGGGAACGGTCAGCTGCTCTGACGTAGTCAAGGTGGCGGCAGGGCTCGGGCTCCTGGCGTCGAAGATGAGCGAAAGGAGGAGCAGCGATGAGGCGAAGGTTCGGATGCTTGCTGGCAGCGAGAAGGTCCTGCGATGGTGGAGGCGTGCAGGCGGGAGCAGAGGACGGGCAGAGGCGCCTCGTCTGCTAGGGCTCCGGTGAGGCTGGCTGTGGTCACCAGCAGCGACCGGACACGGCGGCGGGGGCTTACCATGGCGCACTAGTGGCCGGGGCCGGGCGACATCGCCATGGAAGCAGCTCGGGCGAGTTCGAAGTCAGGACAGGAGGAGAAGCTGCGTCCAGCACGGAAGCCTCCATGGCCGGCGGCCATGCGGGTCTTGTAAGGTGAAGCGGCGCCACAGGAGGCAACGGTGAGGTTGAGGGTCGGCAGCATGCATGGAGGAGCTGCGACGCCTGGGCGACGCGGGTAGCCTCCGGCAGCACCGGATCGAAGGCGGAGGAGGTCGCAGGACGCCGGATCGGGAGGCGTGCGCGATGGTGTGAGTGGGTGGCGGCGGTAGCGTCATAGGGAACAAGAGGGAGATGGGATCGAGCGAGGCAGCACTCTTCCTCCTCTCTGCCGGCACGAGAAGGGGAAGGAGAGTGAGGGAGTTTTGGATCGGGCTCTAGGGTTAAAGGGGAGAGAGAGAGATGGGCCTTGGCCCATGGTGGGTAGGCCTGGCTGCGGCTGGGCCTAGGAGGTCGGCCAAGTGGAGAGGGAGGTGGGCCAGAGGCCTGCTGGGCTGTTGGGCTCTTTTCACCCTCTCTCTCCTTTTCCATTTTAAAACAAAACAGAAAAAGAGAAAGAAAAGAAAGAGAAGGTAGGGGTGGAATCTGGGCATGGGGATAATTTTCACGGACTCGTAAAAATGTGCATGGTCCATGAAAAATAGGAGAGGCATGATTGAAAGATGTAATTCAAACTCATTTGAATTTAATTAAAATGGGTTTGAAATAGGGCTTGGTTTTAGAAGTGTCCAAAAATGTTTGGATTTTTGGTGGAGCTCCGGAATATGATGAAATAAAAATATGGCAAGGTTGGAGACCAAGAATTAAGATAACAAAGGCATTGGGATATTTTGCAAGTGTGATATGGTGAATTCCTAATTAATGAAATATTTAAAAATATCTCCCTAATAATAGTAGAAGACTTTTGGTATGTTTTAATGAGAATTTCACCATGTGAATTCCCTCGATTTAAATGGACCGAAGATCCATGCAATTTATTCAGTTGAGTTATTTAAAAAGGGTTTCATGATGACATGATGCAACGCAAAAGATGCTATGAATAAATCAAAAGACAAACGAAACACATGACAACAACGAAAAACATGGAAGCCGTCTGGAGCGTCGGCCTCGGGGCGTTACACGTTGCTAGCTGCAGGTGCCTTGCAGGTTGTTCCATGTTGGGATATCACAATATCTCTTATTTAATTAATGCATCTATATACTTGGCAAAGGGTGGAAGGCTTGGTGTCACATCCCTGCTTTCAGTCATGCATTAGCATTGGATGAACATGTGGATCATGTTTAAATTTCTTTTAAACTTGAAATGGGGCCTAATCAACCCAACACCCCCCTTGGAAATGCTAATTTCCAACAATTGGAATTTCAATGAACCCAAAATGCCCTTCATAAAAGCCCACCATTTTTGGTCTTGGCTAAAACCTCTGCCAAAAATGGTCTTGCAATTTATGGAGCCATTCTGGATTTTTGAACAAGCCATAAGTATTTGAATTTGGGCATTTTAAATGCTATAAATATTTTAAAGTGCTCAAATAATCTTGGAAGCATTTTTAGGCAGTTGAGCATATTCCCAAATGTGCCTCTGAATATTTCCAGAGTTTTTGCAAATGAAATAGTATTTATTCTATTTCAATACACATAGCAGGAAATAAATAAAAGCAAAACAGAAAAGAGAGAGAGAGTTAGAGCTTACCTGGAAGCCCACCAGCCGGCCCACCTAGCTGGCCCGGCCCAGCAGCCGCTCCACGCAGCTGCTTCGCCTAGCCAGCGTGGCGAGCAGGTGCTCGACGCCGAGCACAGGAGCTCGCCACGCCACCTCTCTGCCTGCCTGCCGTCGCCCGCGCCAGCGTGATGCCTCGAAACGCCTCCACGGCGCCACCCCGACCCCCTGGACACCTCATTCCCCCCTGCTCTCTCCCTCACTCCCTGAAGCCATGGCCGACGCTGCTGCAGCCACGCCACCGTAGTTCTCACGTCCACCATCGTCCTCGCACTGCCCCGCCGTGTCCTGAAGCTCCGCCACTCCCTCCTTGACCGTCCCACCGAGCCATGCCCCGCCGGAGGCCCCCGAGCGTCTTCACCGAGCTCGTCTTCAACCTCCTGCCGGCCAGATCGCCTCCGCCGCCCCGCTTGCTCCGGCTCGTCTCCGACCTCTCCGTCAACTCCGTCGCAACCGCCGTGAGCGTAGCCACCTCCCTATCCTCTCCGCTCTCCTTCTCGTGCACCACAGCGAGCACACTGAGTTCGCCCACACGCGCCGACGCAGAGCTCGTCGTCGACGAGGCTCCGGCCATGCCACGGCCACGCCACTTAGTCCACTAACTTCACCACATCCCCAGGAGCACAACGCACCACGCCCGTGCCTCGCCTTGCCTCCTAGCGATGGGTCCGAGCTCACCCGAGCTCCCGCCGCCGCCAAACTCGTCGCCGGCGATGTTTCCGGCCACCCTAGCTCCACCCACTGCCACCAAATGTCGCAGCTTGCCCCCAGCTACTCGTAGGACCAAACTGCAGTCGATTTGGTCGACTGTGGGCAAAACCCGAGCCCCTCCGCCGCGTCTGTTGTCGCCGGCGTCAAGCCGCCAGTGAGTTGACCATGTTTTGACCCGTGGATTGACGTGTGGGCCCAAGTTGACTCCCCCCCGAGCCTATGACAGGTGGGGCCGACCTGTTAATTAGTTGAGGATTAGTATTAACTAATTTTAGTTAGTTTAGGTCACTGACATGTGGGCCCAGGCCCCACTGACAGTTGATTAGTACCAACTTAACTCTGTTAGTTAGCTGAGACACTGACAGACGGGGCCCACCAGTCAGGTTTGACTGGCCCTGGCGCCTTTGACTCGCTGACGTCATAGTGACGCAGTGCTGACGCAATTATTCATTTTCTGGATTTATTTTTATATAGGAAATTCCAGGAAATAGCCAAAATTTCTAAAAATCATAGAAAATCAACCAAAGCTCCAAATCAAATAAATTATATATGAAAAATGATCAGAAAAATTCAGTCTATCCATCTGTAATGGTTTCATGCATGACAAACCACTTTAACCTTGCTGTTTAGGTGAAACAAGCAAACACACTTATTATGCATAAGAACTTTAACTTCCATTTGAATCTTTGGTTCAAATGGACCCATTTCAACTTGTTTCACATTGCATTAGGCAGGACACATCATTTTGCCATGTCATAGCATGCATCATATTGTTGCATATTGTCATGTGTTGATTATGTTCTGTGATTCCCTCGTGGTAGGTTCTGCCTCCGAGGATATCTCCGAGTATCCAACTGAAGGGCAGTACCCTACTAC
The DNA here is from genome assembly GCF_003073215.2 of Triticum urartu. NCBI lineage: Eukaryota > Viridiplantae > Streptophyta > Magnoliopsida > Poales > Poaceae > Triticum > Triticum urartu. Next base: position 366,537,474 of record NC_053024.1, read on the forward strand.
CACTCCATTAGGCAAGCAGCCACATTGATCATATTGATACAATCCCATGTTCTCGCCTCTGCTCTCATTTACTGCATTAAGACAACATCGTTTCAAACTGCTGTGTGCTATGGTAGTTGAACGCTTATCCTCTGCATGACCTGTCATTGCCACAGTAACTAGATGAAACCCACTAGCATGTGTAGGAGTTGATTGAGCCATGTTTGTGTTTCCTACCTTGCTATGCCTGCTATGCTTAGAGTTGTGTCAGGTCTGGTTCATCTGGGTGATGGGCTAGAGTGAAATGATTATGTCGGTAATGTGAGGGATGTGTTGAACATGTTTTGGTAAAGGTATCGATGAGAGGCCATGTAGGAGTACATGGTGGGTTGTTTCATTGAGGCCGTCCCTAAGAACTGAGATCTGTATGTGTGATTTAAGATTCAGTTACTACCATACATTGGGCCCGAAACCAATGGACCCTCTCGGCTTCTTAATCACTCTAGTACTCTGTCCAGGAGTTGCAATTAGTTTCTGGTGTTTGTAGGTTATGTGTTGGCGGCCGTGCGTAGCGCTGACCCTAGGGGTGGGCTATGTTGCGGTAGATACACCGTGGCACGGTGTACCGAGTCACCCATTTGGTGTCTCGGGAACCCTGTTCGTATGTGGAAACCTCGGCTGGACTCCCTGCGAATGGAACCTGGATAGGCAATAAACCTGGACTAGAGACTTGAGTGTTTAGGTAGGCCGTGGCCGACACCCTCGTTGGGCTTCCGCTTCAAGGTTGTCGAGTACATGTCGTGTAAACGGCGGTAAGTGGTGAGAGCATGTATGAAGAAGTACATCCCTGCAGGGTTAACATCATCTATTCGAATAGCCGCGTCTGCGGTAAAGGACTACTTGGTTGCCTATACAGTTCATAGACAAGTTAATGGATACTACTAAAAGACTCAAGATAAGTGTGAGTACCGAGGATGGCTCTCTCGTAGGATGACGAGGGAGGATCCCCGGTGGAGTATTGTGTTGGTGATTAGTGGACTCGTGTGCGAAAACTATTTTACTAGTGGTGTCCCGTAGGATAGCTTAGCCAAGAGTCAAAGCTGGCCTGCTGCAATAACTCCACCACCCTCTTGAGAATGAGCATGTATAGTAGGTTCTGATGTAAGACTTGCTGAGTACCTTTATACTCATGTTTGTTTAATTACTGTTTTCAGATGACAACACCGCCCCCTCTGATGGGTTTTAAGTGGATCTCGACGTCGATGAGTGACTTGCCACCCAGGTGGTGATCCTGGCCATGGAGGGCCCTATGTAGATAGACATGCTTCGAGAAGCCTTCTTTCTTTCTAGTGTCTGTACTCCAACTATTGGCTTTCGCATGTGCTTGTATGCTTGTATGACTTGAGTGTCGGGTCATGTGACCGCTACTTGTATGAACATGTTATGTATGGCTCTCTGGAGCCTTTAAATAAAGTACTTGAGTTGTAGATTTTGTTGTGATGCCATGTTGTATTTACACATATCGAGCATATTGTGTGTATGATTGAAATGCTTGGTATGTGTGGGATCCGACAATCTAGTTGTTTATCCTTGGCAGCCTTTCTTATGGGGAAATGTAGCCTAGTGTTCCTCGAGCCATAGTAGTCCGCTACAACCCGGTTCATTGGAGTCCTGCTAGCCCAGCACTACTGCTCAGGACACTTGACTGGCCGACATGTGTTTCACTTTGTTTCTATGTCTGTCCCTTCGGGGAAATGTCACGCGGTGACATTTGGAGTCCTGCTTAGACTGCTACAGCCCGGGTTCCTCGGAGTCCTGTTAGCCCAGTGCTACAGCCCGGATTCACACGCTGATGACCGACATGCTCGATGTGATTCACGTATGCCTGTCTCCATAGGTCTGTGTCGCTTTGGGTTCATGATTAGCCATGTCGGCCCGGGTTCTCTGTCATGTGGATGCTAGCGACACTATCATATACGTGAGCCAAAAGGCGCAAACGGTCTCGGGCTATGGTAAGGCGACACCCGTGGGGATACCGTGCGTGAGGCCGCAATGTGATATGAAGTGTCACCGGCTAGATCGATGTGACTTGGAATCGGGGTCCTGACAGCGTTGGCATCAGAGCCGGACTGCCTGTAGGTTCGTTGAGCCAAACTGGTCGATGTCGAGTCTAGAAATGCTTTAGCTATATGTAGGGGAATTGATTGTGGGAGGGAACGTAAGGCTCTTTTACTCCTTTACCTTATGCCCTCTGATCTGAGTCATTCTCTTCTCATTCAACATGGGTTAAGGACTAGGCTCTCTTCTTCTATCAGGTTCATGTGTTACTAATCCGTAGTAGCTTATAGGATTGTTGTTACAAGCCTCAGTATAGTTTCTACTACTTTTAGTATGTTGCCAGTTGAATCAGAACCTTGATATGATGTTGTTGAGTGGTATTGCAAACTGTTGTGGATGTCTCAAATCTTTTTCTGAGCATTTAAAGCTGTTATGCTGTCCAATTTTCCCTAGAAATTCTAATGTCTTTGCATTGTGGTTGTGCTTTCAGATGGCCACTCGTGCTCAAAACCAAGTGGTTCGCCTGACCCGGTGCCTCGATGTGCCAGGTCATACTGCTATGTTAGTCCGGGTAATGATCGAGACGGGTTACCGTTGGTATCCCGAATACACTGTCGAAGAGCAATTCTGAGACTTTAATCAAAGCCAATATTTTTGCACCGTCAGGATATTTCCTTCTTATCCTGGATCTACCGAGCCCTTCCACTGTTCCTATGGACTCGGGGTTACTATTGAGATGGCTGTGCAGGATGCTGCCAATTCCATGATGACCATCATGCGAGTCCGGACTGGCCTGCTTCGGAACACCGACTTCCGTTATATGCCAGCTTCACTCCCGGGAGCGGAAGGGTATCTCCAGGCTATCTATGCTGACTCCACACGTGAGGACTCACTAACTCGCACCACTGCCGAGATGCTCAAGGATAAGGACCGAGAGAATCGGGCCTTGATACTGGAGCTTTTCAACACCCGTGCTGATCATTGGGCCACTTTGACTTGGTTTGCACCTGCTGTGCAAGCTGGATGTATGGATACAAGGGATCTGTATCCTGTGAGATCTGCTCTGCCAGACATGGTGGATTGGCGTGATATGGGAGGCATCACCCCACCCCGTGGTCCCTGCAGGCCACCGTTTGTTGGTCCAAGACCTCATCCTAGCCACTTTGGTCCACAAGCTCCTCAGGACCGTCTGTTCCCGGATGATCACGTTGAACTTCCAGGCTACGGAGGTGACTTCTATGAGGACTACTAAGGAGCTATCTGAGTTAGTAGTAGTATCACTAGTATTGTAATAGTTGTATCTTCACTGTCCTGCGTGACTTGTGGAATATGACTTAGTGTGTAATCAATTCCGGAGGTGTAGACAAATAATGTATAGGAGCTTGGAATGCCTCCGATGAGATGTAACGTCTTTCATCATAGTTGTACTGCAGCCTGGGCTTGTACTAAACTATGTATGGTGTGTATGACCGTTGGTATATATATGGCAGTTCTATATTACCGTGACATACGGATGAACATCTCTGCATTCCGTGTTATCCATTACATTCTGCACTTCCTTGCTAAGTTGTGCCATCCTTATCTAAACCATTGCCTTGTTTTCTCCTAGGATGGTCAACACCCGCAGCAACCCTGCTGCCCCGGAGCAGGGGGAAGCCAGTGCAGTTAGGGGTGAAAATCTGCCTCACCCGCCTTCTCTGGCCGAAGTGATGCTGGAGGCGGAAAGAAACAAGTGTGAGACTAACCGCTTGCTGGAGCGGATTGAGCAGAACACTGCACGCCATCAACGAAATGACTTGGTGTCAATCAATGACTTCATCAAGTTGTACCCACCAAAGTTTAACCATTCCGTCGAGCCCCTCGACGCGGATGACTGGCTTCGCAGCATCACCCACAAGCTATGTTCTGCCAACGTAGCCAAAGCTGATAAGGTTACTTATGCTGCCTATCACCTCGAAGGCCCTGCTAGTCTTTGGTGGGAAAATTTTGAAGCTATGCGCCCGGTCGGCCAAATCACTACTTGGGCTGAATTCAGTGAGGCTTTCCGTGAGCATCACATCCCAGAAGGTCTCATAGATCGCAAGAGGGAAGAGTTCTGCAATTTCACCCAAGGAAGACTGACTGTGGATGCATATAGTCCTGAATTTGGGAATCTGGCACGATATGCTCCTGAAGAAGTATCTACCGACGCTAAGAAGCAGGAAAGGTTCCGCAAGGGACTTAGCCCTGAGCTTCGCCACGATCTTCGTCTGCACGAGTGCACCTCCTTTCAGAAGTTGGTCAATAAAGCCATCAGTGCTGAGACAGGCCAGTCTGATTATGACGCTTCACGCAAGCACTCCCATGATTTTGGCTCTTCATCCGGCTCTGGATCTTAGAAGCGCCGGGTGTGGATTCCAAGCACGGCACTGCCACCCAGGTTCATTCCGAGGCCATCCTTTGAGGTGCCTCGTCCCAACCAGCAGTTTGCACCGTCCAAGCCCTATGGTGGCCCCGCTGCTAATGCTGCTCCACGCCCCAATGCTGTGACATGTTTCAAGTGTGGAGAGCCGGGTCACTATAGTCGAGAGTGTCCCCGGAACAACAACCCCAATCATTCTGGAAAGTCCGTTGGTCGTGGTAAGCCAGCGGGAAAGGCATTCTACGCCAAGCCGGTCACCACTGCATGTGACCATGTCAACTATGTCTCAGTCGAGGAGGCTCATGAGGATCCTAACGTCGTCCTTGGTACGCTCCTTGTTAATTGCCATCCGGCATCTGTTCTTTTCGATACTGGAGCATCTCATTCATTCATATCCGAGAACTATGCTCGATTGCATAACACGACATTCTGTGACATGCCCACTTCCATGGTAATTCAAACTCCGAGTTCCAAATGGCAAACTTCTAGAGTAAGCCATGGGAACGAAATTCTTGTTGATAGACTTGTCTTCTTTGCATCCTTAATAGCTCTCAAGTCCTCGGACATTAACATCATCTTGGGTATGGACTGGATGTCAGCTCATTACGCTAAGATTGATTGTGCCACTAGAACCGTTCAACTTACTCACCCATCGGGAAAGACAGTCAATGTCTTAACTCGAGTGGCCAAGCGCCAGCTTTACTCCCTAAATGCCAACCCCCTTCCAGACCTTGAAGATATTCCGGTAGTCCGGGACTTTCCGGATGTCTTTCCAGAAGAACTGCCAGGTGTTCCACCTGACAGGGATGTCGAGTTTGTGATAGACCTTGTTCCAGGAACCGTTCCAATTTCTAGAAGACCCTATAAGATGGCACCCTTAGAACTAGCCGAGCTTAACAGCCAACTTGATGAGTCCTTGAAAAAGGGTTTCATCCGTCCTAGTTCCTCTCCTTAGGCTTGCCCCGTCCTTTCGTCAAGAAGAAAGATGGAACGGATCGGATGGTTGTAGATTACCGACCTGTCAACTTGGTCACTATCAAGAATAAGTATCCGCTTCCCAGGATCAACGATCTGTATGATCAGCTTGCTGGATCCTCAGCCTTTTCCAAGATGGATTTGAGGTTGGGCTACCATCAAATCAAAATCAGAAATGGGGACATTCCCAAAATAGCCTTCGTTACTCATTTTGGCCAATACGAGTACACCGTTATGTCCTTCGGTTTAACCAATGCCCCAGCCACTTTCTCTCGGTTAATGAACTCGGCCTTCATGGAGTATTTGGATAAATTCGTCATAGTTTACCTCGATGACATACTCATCTACTCCAAGAATGAAGAGGAACATGCCAAACATCTAAGGCTGGTGTTGATGAAACTTCGAGAGCATCGCCTTTATGCCAAATTCTCCAAGTGTGAATTATGGTTGCCAGAAGTGACCTATTTAGGCCATGTAATCTCTGGTAAGGGTATTGCTGTCAATCCCGAGCGAGTTCAAGCCGTCCTTGATTGGACTCCACCTGAGACGGTCAAGCAAGTTCGGAGCTTCCTTGGCTTAGCGAGCTATTGCTGCCGCTTCGTCGAGAATTTCTCCAAGGTTGCTAAACCTCTAACTGAACTCCTCAAGAAAGATAAAAAGTTCGAGTGGACCCCACAGTGCGAGTTCAGCTTTCAGGAACTGAAAAGATGCCTGACATCTACTCCCGTACTAGTACCACCAGATTTCTCCAAGGACTTTATTATCTATTGCGACACCTCGCGACAAGGACTAGGTTGCATACTCATGAAAGATCGTCAAGTAATTGCCTATGCTTCACGGCAATTACACCCACATGAGGAAAATTACCCCACACATGATCTAGAGATTGCAGCGGTAGTCCATGCAATCAAAACTTGGCGACATTACCTTCCCGGTAATCGTTGCGAGATCTTCACCGATCACCAAAGTTTGAAATATATCTTCACCCAACCGGATTTGAATCTCAAACAATGATGTTGGGTCGAGTTGATCTCGGATTACGACTTAGGAATAACTTACACCCCGGGCAAAGCCAATGTCATGGCTGATGCACTAAGTCGTAAATCCTATTGTAACAACCTGATGTTACAACAAAGTCAACCACTTCTCCATGAGGAATTTCGTAAGCTTAATCTTCAGATTGTTCCTCGAGGATTCCTATCCACCCTGGTGGCGAAACCTACCCTTACGGATCAGATCATCAAGGCACAGAAGGTAGATCTGGGAATCTCCCGTATTAAGAGAAACATTAAAAAGGAGTCGCGAATTGTTTCTCCGTTGATGATCAGGGTGTTGTATACTTTGGAAACCGCTTAGTGGTTCCCAAGGCACGAAACCTTAGGCGGCTGATCCTTAAGGAAGCTCATGAATCCCCTCTCACCATTCATCCCGGTAGTACTAAGATGTATCAAGACCTACACCAGAGGTTTTGGTGGACTAGGATGAAGAGAGAAATTGCTCAATACATTGCTAGCTGCGACGTCTGTCGTTGTGTTAAAGTAGAGCATCAACGGCCTGCTGGCACCTTTCAACCTTTGGCTATTCCTGAGTGGAAATGGGATAAAATCAGTATGGATTTCATTACTGGGTTTCCCAGGACCAAGAGAGGGAATAATGCCATCTTCGTCGTGATCGACCGTCTTTCCAAAGTATCCCACTTTCTACCTGTTCGTGAGAGTATCACTACTAGCCAGCTAGCTGATTTATACATCTCCCGAATAGTATCTCTTCATGGTGTCCCATTGGAAATTAACTCAGACCGTGGGAGTCTCTTCACCTCTCGATTTTGGGAAAGTTTCCAAAATGCTATGGGAACTCGTCTCTCTTTTGGCACCGCCTTCCATCCTTAATCAAGTGGCCAAGTAGAGCGAGTCAATCAAATTTTGGAAGATATGCTCCGAGCTTCTGTCATCGCATTCAGAATGGGTTGGGAGAAATGCCTTCCATTCGCGGAGTTTTCTTATAACAATAGTTATCAAGCTAGCTTGGGCAAAGTTCCTTTCGAAGTTCTCTATGGACGAAAATGTCGAACGCCTCTTAACTGGTCAGAAACTGGGGAAAGACAACTCTTTGGCCCGGATATGATTCAGGAAGCAGAAGAGCAGGTTCGCATTATTCGTGAGAAATTGAAAACAGCCCAATCTCGTCAAAAGAGCCAATATGATCGTAAACATAAGCTCATGACTTGTGAAGTCGGCGAGAAGGATTACCATTGGGTTACTCCGTTAAAGGGAACCCATCGTTTCGGTATCAAAGGCAAATTGGCTCCTCATTACATTGGACCCTTTCGCATTCTTGCCAAATGAGGAGAAGTTGCCTACCAATTGGAACTACCTTCGCATCTTTCCAGAGTTCACGATGTCTTCCACGTTTCTCAACTCAGGCGTTGCTTCGCGGATCCTATCCGTGGAGTGGACCACGAAACACTTGATCTACAAGATTACCTCTCATATCGGGAATATCCTGTTCGTATCCTTGATCAAGCCGAGTGTACCACTCGACGCCATAATATCAAGTTTCTCAAGGTTCAATGGTCACACCATTCCGAGAAAGAATCCACTTGGGAAAGGGAGGATCGTCTTCGACTCGAGTACCCCACCTTCTTCCCGGAGGAACCTAAATCTCAGGACGAGATTCTTTTGAGTGGGGGTGAGTTGTCACATCCCTGCTTTTAGTCATGCATTAGGATTGGATGAACATGTGCATCATGTTTAAATTTCTTTTAAACTTGAAATGGGGCCTAATCAACCCAACACCCCCCCTGAAAATGCTAATTTCCAACAATTGGAATTTCAATGAACCCAAAATGCCCTTCATAAAAGCCACCATTTTTGGTCTTGGCTAAAACCACTGCCAAAAATGGTCTTGCAATTTATGGAGCCATTCTGGAATTTTGAACAAGACATAAGTATTTGAATTTGGGCATTTTAAATGCTATAAATATTTTAAAGTGCTCAAATAATCTTGGAAGAATTTTTAGGCAGTTGAGAATATTCCCAAATGTGCCTCTGAATATTTCTAGAGTTTTTGGAAATGAAATAGTATTTATTCTATTTCAATACACATAGCAGGAAATAAATAAAAGCAAAACAGAAAAGAGAGAGAAAGTTAGAGCTTACCTGGAAGCCCACCAGCCGGCCCACCTAGCTGGCCCGGCCCACCAGCCGCTCCACACAGCTGCTTCGCCTAGCCAGCGAGGCGAGCAGGTGCTCGACGCCGAGCACAGGAGCTCGCCACGCCACCTCTCTGCCTGCCTGCCGTCGCCCGCGCCAGCGTGATGCCTCGAAACGCCTCCACGGCGCCACCCCGACCCCCTGGACACCTCATTCCCCCCTGCTCTCTCCCTCACTCCCTGAAGCCATGGCCGACGCTGCTGCAGCCACGCCACCGTAGTTCTCACATCCACCATCGTCCTCGCACTGCCCCGCCGTGTCCTGAAGCTCCGCCACTCCCTCCTCGATCGTCCCACCGAGCCACGCCCCGCCGGAGGCCCCCGAGCGTCTTCACCGAGCTCGTCTTCAACCTCCTGCCGGCTAGATCGCCTCCGCCGCCCCGCTTGCTCCGGCTTGTCTCCAACCTCGCTGTCAACTCCGTCGCAACCGCCGTGAGCGTAGCCACCTCCCTATCCTCTCCGCTCTCCTTCTCGTGCACCACAACGAGCACACGGAGTTCGCCCGCACGCGCCGCCGCGGAGCTCGTCGTCGACGAGGCTCTGGCCATGCCACGGCCACGCCACTTAGTCCACTAACTTCACCACATCCCCAGGAGCACAACGCACCACGCCCATGCCTCGCCTTGCCTCCTAATGACGGGTCCGAGCTCACCCGAGCTCCGGCCGCCGCCAAACTCATCGTCGGCGACGTTTCCGGCCACCCTAGCTCCACCCACTGCCACCAAACGCTGCGGCTTGCCCCCAGCTACTCGTAGGACCAAACCAAAGTCGATTTGGTCGACTATGGGCAAAACCCGAGCCCCTCCGCCGCGTCTGTCGTCGTCGGCGTCAAGCCGTCGGCGAGTTGAGCACGTTTTGACCCATGGACTGACATGTGGGCCCAAGTTGACTTCCCCCTGAGCCTATGACAGGTGGGGCCGACCTGTTAATTATTTTAGGATTAGTATTAACTAATTTTAGTTAGTTTAGGTCACTGACATGTGGGCCCAGGCCCCACTGACAGTTAATTAGTACTAACTTAACTCTGTTAGTTAGCTGAGACACTGACAGACGGGGCCCACCAGTCAGGTTTGACTGGCCCTGGCGTCTTTAACTCACTGACGTCATAGTGACGTAGTGCTGACACAATTATTCATTTTCTGGATTTATTTTTATATAGGAAATTCCAGGAAATAGCCAAAACTTCTAAAAATCATAGAAAATCAACCATAGCTCCAAATCAAACAAATTATATATGAAAAATGATCAGAAAAATTCAATCTATCCATCTGTAATGGTTTCATGCATGACAAACCACTTTAACCTTGCTGTTTAGGTGAAACAAGCTAACACACTTATTATGCATAAGAACTTTAACTTCCATTTGAATCTTTGGTTCAAATGGACCCATTTCAACTTGTTCAAATGGACACATCATTTTGCCATGTCATAGCATGCATCATATTGTTGCATATTGTCATGTGTTGATTATGTTCTGTGATTCCCTCATGGTAGGTTCTGCCTCCAAGGATATCTCCGAGTATCCAACTGAAGGGCAGTACCGTACTACCACTCCATCAGGCAAGCAGCCACATTGATCATATTGATACAATCCCATGTTCTCGCCTCTGCTCTCATTTACTGCATTAAGACAACATCGTTTCAAACTGCTGTGTGCTATGGTAGTTGAACCCTTATCCTCTGCATGACCTGTCAATGCCACAGTAACTAGATGAAACCCACTAGCATGTGTAGGAGTTGATTGAGCCATGTTTGTGTTTCCTACCTTGCTATGCCTGCTATGCTTAGAGTTGTGTCAGGTCTGGTTCATCTGGGTGATGGGCTAGAGTGAAATGATTATGTCGGTAATGTGAGGGATGTGTTGAACATGTTTTGGTAAAGGTATCGATGAGAGGCCATGTAGGAGTACATGGTGGGTTGTTTCATTGAGGCCGTCCCTAAGAACTGAGATCTGTATGTGTGATTTAAAATTCAGTTACTACCATACATTGGGCCCGAAACCAATGGACCCTCTCGGCTTCTTAATCACTCTAGTACTTTGTCCAGGAGTTGCAATTAGTTTCTGGTGTTTGTAGGTCATGTGTTGGCGGCGCGTAGCGCTGACCCTAGGGGTGGGCTATGTTGCGGTAGATACACCATGGCATGGTGTATCGAGTCACCCGTTTGGTGTCTCGGGAACCCTGTTCACATCGTTCGGGGCCGTATGTGGAAACCGCGGCCAGACTCCCTACGGATGGAACCTGGATAGGCGATAAACCTGGACTAGAGACTTGAGTGTTTAGGTAGGCCATGGCCGACACCCTCGTTGGGCTTCCGCTTGAAGGTTGCCGAGTACATGTCATGTAAATGGTGGTAAGTGGTGAGAGCATGTATGAAGAAGTACATCCCTGCAGGGTTAACATCATCTATTCGAATAGCCGCGTCCGCAGTAAAGGACTACTTGGTTGCCTATACAGTTCATAGAAAAGTTAATGGATACTACTAAAAGACTCAAGACAAGTGTGAGTACCGAGGATGGCTCTCTCGTAGGATGACGAGGGAGGATCCCCGGTGGAGTATTGTGTTGGTGATTAGTGGACTCGTGTGCGAAAACTATTTTACTAGTGGTGTCCCGTAGGATAGCTTAGCCAAGAGTCAAAGCTGGCTTGCTGCAATAACTCCACCACCCTCTTGAGAATGAGCATGTATAGTAGGTTCTGATGTAAGACTTGCTGAGTACCTTTGTACTCATGTTTGTTTAATTACTGTTTTCAGATGACAACACCGCCCCTCTGATGGGTTTTATGTGGATCTCGATGTCGATGAGTGACTTGCCACCCAGGTGGTGATCCTGGCCATGGAGGGCCCTATGTAGATAGACATGCTTCGAGAAGCCTTCTTTCTTTCTAGTGTCTGTACTCAGACTATTTGCTTCCGCATGTGCTTGTATGCTTGTATGACTTGAGTGTCGGGTCATGTGACCGCTACCTGTATGAACATGTTATGTATGGCTCTCTGGAGCCTTTAAATAAAGTACTTGACTTGTAGAGTTTTGTTGTGATGCCATGTTGTATTTACACATATCGAGCATATTGTGTGTATGATTGAAATGCTTGGTATGTGTGGGATCCGACAATCTAGTTGTTTATCCTTGGCAACCTTTCTTATGGGGAAATGTAGTCTAGTGTTCCTCGAGCCATAGTAGTCCGCTACAGCCTGGTTCACTGGAGTCCTGCTAGCCCAGCACTACTGCTCAGGACACTTGACTGGCCGGCATGTGTTTCACTTTGTTCCTATGTCTGTCCCTCCAGGGAAATGTCACACAGTGACATCCGGAGTCCTGCTTAGCCTGCTACAGCCCGGGTTCCCCGGAGTCCTGTTAGCCCAGTGCTACAGCCCGGATTCACACGCTGATGACCGACATGCTCGATGTGATTCACGTATGCCTGTCTCCATAGGTCTGTGCCGCTTTGGGTTCACGACTAGCCATGTCGGCCCGGGTTCTCTGTCATATGGATGCTAGTGACACTATCATATACGTGAGCCAAAAGGCGCAAACGGTCCCGGGCGATGGTAAGGCGACACCCGTGGGGATACCATGCGTGAGGCCGCAATGTGATATGAAGTGTTACCGGCTAGATCGATGTGACTTGGAATCGGGGTCCTGACACTTGGCGTTTTGCTCGGTGTTTTGTTCCACTCTTGCCGCCCTAGTTTCTGTCATACCAGTGTTATGTTCCTTGATTTTGCATTCCTTACGCGGTTGGGGTTGTGGGACCCCCTTGACAGTTCGCTTTGAATAAAACTCCTCCAGCAAGGCCCTACCTTGATTTTACCATTTACCTAATAACAACTAAAATTTTCCTAGGGAGTAATTAACCTCAGGATTTATAATCAACAACCTAGGCCAGTGTTCCTCTGAGTGCAAGTCCAACCTGGGAGATGTCCAGCGCCCCTTGGGCAACCAGGGTCTCAGCCAACCCGACGTCTGGCCCATCCGGTGTGCCCTGAGAACAAGATACATGCAAGTCCTATCAGGATTTGTTGGCACATCAGGCGGTCTTGCTGGTCTTGTTTTACTATTGTCGAAATGTCTTGTTACTGGGATTCCGAGTCTGATCGGGTTGTTCCGGGAGAAGGAATATCCTTCGTTGATCGTGAGAGCTTGTGATGGGCTAAGTTGGGACACCCCTACAGGGTATAAACTTTCGGGAGGGGCCCGCGGTTATGTGGCAGATGGAAATTTGTTAATATCCGGTTGTAGAGAAGTTGACACTTGACTTAATTAAAATGCGCCAACTGCGTGTGTAACCGTGATGGTATCCTTTCAACGGAGTTCAGGAAGTGAACACGGGTGGGTTATGTATGAACGTAAGTAGTTCAGGATCACTTCTTGATCACTTCTAGCTTTGCGTCCGTTGCGTAGTTTCTCATCTCACTCTTGTACTCGTATGATAGCCACCATATTTGCTTAGCGCTTGCTGCAACTCCACCTTATAACCACATCCTACCTATAAGCTTAAATAGTCTTGATCTCGCTGGTTACGAGATTTCTGAGTCCTTGTGACTCACAGATACTACAAAAACAGTTGCAGGTACCGATGATACCAATATAGGTGATGCCACCGAGCTCAAGTGGGAGTTCGACGAAGACCCCGGGCCGTTACTATGTTTCCTTTCCGGATGATCAGTAGTGGTGCCCAGTTGGGATGAGATCGGGATTTAGCATTTGGGGTTGTCTTCTTTTCATTTGCATTCGTCCGTAGTCGGACTTTATGTGTACTCCGAATGATGTATGGATTATTTGATCATTGTGTGACATGGTGATTGTAAGCCAACTATTTACTTCCTTGTTCTTTTACATGGGATTATGTGAAGATGACCCTTCTTGTGACCATACCAAAATGCGGTTATGCCTCTAAGTCGTGCCTCGACACGTGGGAGTTATAGCCGCATCTTGGGCGTTACACATAGGTCTGTGGTAAACTACTCGCACATCATCGGAGGGGCAACAAGGATGATGTAGAGCCCCTCCATGATCGAACCCCCCTCCGAGAGAGTGCCGAAAAGGTCCTCTAGATGGGATCTCATGGTTATGGAACTTGCGGTGGCGATAAAAGTATTTCGTGGGATCCCCTGTTGGTTTCATGATTTTAGAGAATTTTTAGAAGTGGAGTTAGGTCAAATGGAGCCTCGTGGGCCCCACAAGCTACTAGGGCGCGCCCTGGTGCCTCGCGGGCCCATGGTTCATCATCTAGTCTTCTCCCAAAGCTTCCAGTGTCTCTTTTGTGCAGAAAAAATCTCCAAAAAATTTCTTGGCATTTGGACATCGTTTGGTACTGATATTCTGCGAAATCGAAAACAAGCAAAAAAACTGGCACTAGCACTAAGTTAATAGGTTAGTTCCAAAAATGATATATAATTGCTTGAAAGTCTATATAAAATATCAAAGATTGATAATATAATTGCATGGAACAATCAAAAATTATAGATATGTTGGAGACGTATCAAGCATCCCCAAGCTTATTTCCTGCTCGTCCTCGAGTAGGTAAATGATAAAAACAGAATTTTTTGATATGGAATGCTACCTAACATATTCATCATGTATTCTTTTTCCTTTGTAGCATAGATATTTGGACTTGAATGATTCAAAGCAATAGTCTATAATTTGACATGAAGACATCAATACTCAAGCATACTAACAAGCAACCATATCTTTCGAAATATCAATGCTAAAGAAAGTTATCCCTAGACCATTATGCTCAATCATTGATACAGTCATGAAACACACTCAATATTAGGCCCATCCAATGCAAAAGTATGACAATAATGCTCTTTAGTTGGTTCTTTATAAGAGAAGGTGGATACTCAAATTAAAAATAAAAATTGCATAAAAGTAAATAAATAGGCCCTTCACAGAGGGAAGCAGGGATTTGTAGATGTGCGAGAGCTCAAGGCTTAAATTAGAGATAAAATTATTTTAAGAGACATGCTTTTCCTATCAATGAAAACGACTGAGAATTTCCAATATCTTCCATGCTAGACAAGTTATAGGTGGTACCCAAACAAAAAATGAAGTTTATTTCCTTCCCACCATTCTTTCACAATCCAAGGCTAGCCGTATCCATGGGTGCCTTCCATACCAGCACTTTCTAAGGAATTTATCATTGTCATATTTTTCATTTCGGGACTGTGCATGCCTATTACCTGCCACACTCTCATGCAATGACAAGTGAATAAATACTTAACGTGAGAATAAAATACCTAGCATGGAAAATATTGGCCACCCCTGCCGCTTCATGAGCGGTACGGGCACACAAAATGGAAATTAATTTTGAAAAATTAGAGTTGGCACATGAAAATTTACTTGTAACGACATGGAAATACTACATATAGGTAGCTATGGTGGACTCATTTGGCGCAACTTTGGGTTTAAGGTGTTGGATGCACAAGCAGCATTCCCGCTTAGTACAAATGAAGGCTAGCAAATAGATTGAGAAGTGACCAACCAAAAAGTTAAAACGGTCATAAGCATGCACTGAAAATAAGTAGCACTGAATAATGCACCATAAGTAGGATATAACTTCATTGCATAACTATTGACTTTATGTGCTTGCATAGGGAACCACAAACCTTAACACCAATATTCTTACTAAAGCACAATTACTCACCAACATGACTCACATATTACTATCTCCATATCGCAAACCTATTGCAAGGAATCAAGTTTATCATACCCAATGATCTATATGAAAGTTTTTATTATACCCCCTTGGATATCCAACACTTTGGGACAAAATTCATATCTTGTGCAAATTACCATTGCTATTATCCACTCACAAAAAGATATAAGTGACACATGAGATTCCAAATATTTCTTTAAAATTTAATCTTATCAACTATCAAAATAATATAAGTGAAGCATGAAGGTGTATGTATTTCTTTAAAATATAAC
This sequence comes from Triticum urartu, assembly GCF_003073215.2. NCBI lineage: Eukaryota > Viridiplantae > Streptophyta > Magnoliopsida > Poales > Poaceae > Triticum > Triticum urartu. The sequence continues at coordinate 366,553,032 of NC_053024.1, forward strand.
CACTTCCATGTTAAAAAAGATATAAGTGAAGCACTAGAGAAACTGCCTAGCTCAAATGATTTAAGTGACGCACATAGAGTATTCTAACAAATCATGATAAGCATGTGGCTGATACATCTCCAACATATCTATAATTTTTGATTGGTCCATGCTGTTATATTATCAATCTTGGATGTTTTATAATCATTTTATATCATTTTTTGGTACTAACCTATTGACATAGTGCCAAGTGCCAGTTGCTGTTTTTTTTCATGTTTTTTACATCGCAGAAAATCAATATCAAATGGAGTCCAAATGCCACGAAACTTTATGGAGAATTTTTATGGGCCAGAAGGAACACAACGGGCCCTGGCTGCGCCTGGGGGTGCCCCGAGGGAGCCACAACCCACCAGGGCACGCCAGGAGGCCCAGGCGCGCCCTGGTGGGTTGTGCCCACCTTAGGTGCCCACTGGACCGCCTCTTTGCTCTATAAATACCCGAATATTCCCAAAACCCTAGGGGCGTCGACGAAATATTGATCCAGCCACCGCAAAGTCCAGAACCACCAGATCCAATCTAGACACCATCTCGGATGGGGTTCACCACCTCCATTGGTGCCTCTCCGATGATGCGTGAGTAGTTCTTTGTAGACCTTTGGGTCTGTAGTTAGTAGCTAGATGGCTTCATCTCTCTCTCTCTCTTGATTCTCAATACAATGGTCTCTTGGAGATCCATATGATGTAACTCTTTTTGTAGTGTGTTTGTTGGGATCGATGAACTTTGAGTTTATGATCAGATCTATGTTTTTATGTCCATGAAAGTATTTGAGTTTCTTTGATCTCTTTTATGCATGATCTCTTATAGCCTCGTATTTCTTCCTTGATATTTCGGTTTTGTTTGGCCAACTTGATCTATTTATCTTGCAATGGGAAGAGGTGCTTTGTAGTGGGTTCGATCTTACGATGCTTGATCCTAGTGACATAAAGGGAACCGACACATATGTATCATTGCTACTAAGGATAAAACGATGGGGTCTATCTCTACATAGATAGATCTTGTCTACATCATGTCATCGTTCTTATTGCATTATTATGTTTCTCCATAGAAAGATGCGTTCATTTTCTTCGTTCGTTCTTTTAATCCTTACCGTGGTTCGTCCAACATTCCTCTATCGTTGTTATCGTATCAATTCATTCGTTCTTTCCAAATCCTACTGGTGGTTCGTGGAAGACCTTCCCAAGTTGCGCTATTTCTCTCTTCAATCTTTTCAAGAAGAATAAGTAGTATGTCAAATCCGTTGCTCGTCATCAATTTAAATTGATGAAGGAAACGCATAACATAATTCTTATTCTTGTTTCATCCAAGTGATTTAATCCCTTCTTCTAGAGTTTGTTCATGATGAGTAAATTCTCTATTCCAAGTGATTCATCTTTCTTTCCAGGGTTGCAACGCTTCGTGGTTATATCGGCACGAAGCTTCATCTAAATCATTAAAAGGCTTCAATCTTATTCTTTTCATCCTTCACTTCTTTCTCATCATCCTTTTATTATCGGAGTTCTCACGAAGGCTCAGCATGGTGGTTCGTTAAGGATTCCTTTCATTCTTCAATTGTTCGTCAAGATTTCTCTTGGAGTTAAGATCCGCCAAGCTATACTATAAAATAAACATGGTGCTGAACGCACAATTTGTTTTGAGGAGTTCAAGCATTCTTCATCTTGCATTCCGAAGTGCAATTCTTTCTATCTTATCTTTTGAGGTGGTGTTATGTCATTCTTGATAATTTCCCTTCGTGTTTCATGATTCACAAGTTGTCAGGAATGAGATATTTTAAATCCATCATTTTCTCTTCATTCAAGAGATCTTTTCAACCAGTCAATCTCTTTGTTGGAGTTAGCTTGGTAGATTTTTCACCTGAAGCCTTCCCTCAGGAATGTTGCTTATTATGGTGCCTCTCGATAGTCCAAGTTTTCTTCTATCCTTTCGGTGAAAGAAGTTTTTCTCTCTTTGTTGATCGCAAGCAAACAATTGTTTTCCTTTAGTGGCTGGCTATCACCTCTTAGTTTTGAGATGCTTATATAATCCCATGGGAATCATATCTTTTTGTTGTTGATCGTCCTTCAACTCCGTTCAATCATTCTTCGTAAGGATGCTTTTCATATTCAATTGTGGTGGAAGTTGTCATTTTCTTCTCTATTCTTTTGTTTTGGCTGTCTACCTTCTATTCTTTCGTTCCGGAGGCATTGTTATGTTGCTCTCTTCACCCATCATATCATTTTGTCAATATCATGTTCTTTTTGTGCTTATCCATTTATCAGGGGTGTTGCGTCCTATTTTCAAGATCTTTCCATCTTATCAAGTTCCTTCTCTTTCTACTGGAGCGCTCCCCAAATTCTCTTGTATACCTTGCTTCTCTTTTCAACCGTAGTGGTTTTAAATTCTTTTGTGACCCTTGAGCTCTTGATTCATGTGTTTGCAACCTACAATGTTCTCATAATGTTCCTTGTTCCTCTTTGCTAACAGAGTGTTTGCAAGCTCGTTCACCTCCATTGTATTCTTTCTTTTGATTTGTTCAACCTCTCAAGGTTCGTGGTTTCACTCATTTGTCGGACAAGCAACTTAGTTTTACCTCTTCTCTTCCTCTTCTGTTTTTCATCCCTAGATCTTAGGGCGAGATCTCTTGTAAGTGGAGTAGTGTTGTGATGACCCAAGACCGACGCTCGAGATGCCTTCCATGTTTTTCGTCATCGTCGTGTGTATTTATTTATTTGTTGCATTTCATCATGTCATCATCGCATCATGCGCATTGCATCGGCACTCCATTACCGTCATTTTTTCATAAAACTTGCATCCACACGTATTTGCCGCTCCTCACTTCTCTCGGTTGCCTTCCTTGACCGTTCCAAGACCAATCGGGTTTTTGGCTCCCTCTTGTCAAACCGCCTACTCTCTTTGCATAGTGCATTGTAACACCCCGGATACAACTTTCCATATTTGTAACTCCGACTCTTGCCATTTTCGGCTAGGTGATACGATATTCCCTTCGTGGTTGGGTTTTTTGTCTTTGTTTCGCTTTTGTTCATGTCATGCATTTCATATCATGCCATCATGTGCATCTCATTTGCATTCGTGATCGTCTCATGCTTCCAAGCTTTTTCCCCATTGTCCGTTTTGCAATCCGACACTCCCACATGCACCCGGCGCACCCCTCTTGTCTCTTTTCACGAGCAGGAGAAAAACGTTCTCGGAATGGGCCAAGATTTGTCAAGTGGCCTTGGTACATCACCGGTAGACCGTCTGTCAAATTACGTTCCATTTGGAGGCCGTTTGACTCTCCAACGATTAACCGAGTAACCGCAAAAGCCTCTTTGGGTTGCAGCCCAACACCCCTCCAAAACAGCCCAATAACCCATCTAAACCACCTCCATGTCCTCCGTCGTTGGATCACGATCGTGTGGGCGAAAACCGTACCTCATTTGGACACACCAAACTCCCTCTACCTATAAATAAGTACCCCTCCCCGAAAATTCGCGGAGATGAAACCCTATCATTTTCCCCTCTCCGCCGTCGGACACATCTCTTCCCACCACCGAACATGTCCGCACCGCCGCCTCACCCAATCGCGTCGCGCCACCTGTCCTTCGCCACAGTCCCCACGCGGCCGGCCCGCGGAGCCCATCGTGGGCCCGCACAAGCCCGAAACGGCCCGCCGCCTCCGCCCGTAGCGCCGCCCGCGCATGTCGCTGTTTGCCGGCCCCGCAGCCTCCCGCCGTCCACGTGCTGCGCTTCGGCTGCCTCTGCCTGCTCCGGCCGCCGCCTGCAAGCTAGCAGTCAGCGCGCCTGCCGCCTCCCGTGCCCTGCCGCCGAGCTCGAGCTCACCTCGCCACCCGCCCGCCGTGCACATCCACCGCTGCCTCGCACGCTCCACCACCGCACCGCCTTTGCTGGTCGCCATGCACCGCCTTCTCGCGCCGCCCGGCGACCTCCTCCGTCGCCCCGAGCACCGCAGCCGTGCCTCCCCGTAACCGCTTCGCCTCGACCCGGACCGGATCCGGCGAGATCCGGCCGAGGGAGCCCCGGATCAAGCTTCCCCGACCTTCTCCGGCCATCTCCTGCGAGATCCGCTGCCGTTGACTTTCCCCCTCGAGGTCTATTTTCTTCTAAGTCGTAAACCTGTCATTTTTATGCTATCTTCGACGTGCTATATCTTGATGACCGTGGCTCCAAATCATGCATATGATATGTCAAAATGTTCGTACCGTTGAGCTCTTTATGTTAGATGCATTTCCATGCATGTTATTGTCCTTTATGATTCCATTTTCATTGTTGCAAGAGTGCTATAAAATGTTAGCTGCTGGTACTTATCAGATCAAGGTGGTTTGTCATCTTTTGTTGCATTGACGTGTGCATTCTATGAGCATGAGTTCTACATATGTTTTGAACTACATCATGCCATCTTTACAGGGGTGCAAGTCTTGTAATTTTTGTAATCTATGTGGTGAATAGCACAAGCATGCAAACTAGGCTCGGTGATGTTGATGTTTCAGGGACTTAGGATTTTGCCAAGTCCTTTTCCTGATGTTATTTTGATGCCATGTAAAATTGATGCTACCATGAGATCCATGCTTATTTTGAGATACTTCAGTAAGGATGTTTTGAACATATGGTTATGCTCTATACATTCGTGTCTCTTGTTGCAATTATGGCATGGTCATGCCAATAGTGGTTGGTTCTATGGTGAAATTTATGCCACGCGTTTAGCACTCCAGCTGGGTGTTTCGCCTTTTCCCTATGATTGTCAGGACCCCGATTCTAAGTCACATTGATCTAGCCTGTAACACCTCATATCACTTTGCGGCCTCACGCACGGTATCCCCACGGGTGTCGCCTTACCATGGCCCGGGACCGTTTTGAAAGTGCAACTATCCCTAGGTGGTTTTGGTAATTCATAACAACATATAGCTCATTGAGCTAATGCTATTCCAAGATGATTATTTCAGGAAAGCTCAATGATTGGCATGGCATGGATGGTGAAAGTGGAACCCTCAAATTGCTAAGGACAAAGGATTGGCTCAAGATCAAAAGCTCAAGACTCTTCATTTCATATTTTAGTGATCCAAGATCACATTGAGTCTTTAGGAAAAGCCAATACTATCAAGGAGGGATGAGGTGTTGCTTAATGAGCCTCTTAGCTCATGTGCTTAGTGATATGCTCCAAAACCCTCAACTACTTTCCCATATCCACATATAACCTAAACCCTAAGCCAAACTCGGTCCTATCGATTCTTTCTATCCGGCGCCACCGAGTTTCACTTGTCATTAGCCACTGCCAAACCCTAGCAATTCGGTTCTACCGATAGGGATCTCGGTCTCACTGAGATGGGATTGCAAACTCTCTGTTTCCCTTTCGTAACTTTTTGGTCTCACCGACAGAGCGGATCGGTCCCACCGAGATTGCAATGTAAATTCAGTGTTTCCTTTTCGTAACTTTTCGGTCTCACCGAAAGAGCAAATCGGTCCCACCAAGTTTGCCTGACCAACTCTCTGGTTAGCTAATTACCAAATTCATTCTCACCGAGTTTGTGTAATCGGTCTCACCGAGATTACGTTATGCCCAAACCCTAACCATATCGGTCCTACCGAGTTGCATGTCAGTCCCACCGAAAATCTCTAGCGGTCACTAGGTTTACATTTTCGGTCCGACCGAGTTTGTTGATTCGGTCCCACCGAGATTGGAAAACTGTGTGTAACAGTTGGATTTTGTGTGGAGGCTATATATACCCCTCCACCTCCTCTTCATTCATGGAGAGAGCCATCAGAACACATACACAATTCCAACTCATATGTTCTGAGAGAGAACCACCTACTCATGTGTTGAGACCAAGATATTCCATTCCTACCATATGAATCTTGATCTCTAGCCTTCCCCAAGTTGCTTTCCACTCAAATCTTCTTTCCACAAGATCCAAATCCTATGAGAGAGAGTTGAGTGTTGGGGAGACTATCATTTGAAGCACAAGAGCAAGGAGTTCATTACCTACACACCATTTGTTACTTCTTAGAGAGTGGTGTCTCCTAGATTGGCTAGGTGTTACTTGGGAGCCTCCGACAAGATTGTGGAGTTGAACCAAGGAGTTTGTAAGGGCAAGGAGATCGCCTACTTCATGAAGATCTACCGCTAGTGAGGCAAGTCCTTTGTGGGCGATGGCCATGGTGGGATAGACAAGGTTGCTTCTTCGTGGACCCTTTGTGGGTGGTTGCTTCTTCGTGGACCCTTCGTGGGTGGAGCCCTTCGTGGACTCGCGCAACCGTTACCCTTTGTGGGTGGAGCCCTTCGTGGACTCACGCAACCGTTACCCTTCGTGGGTTGAAGTCTCCATCAACGTGGATGTAGGATAGCACCACCTATCCGAACCACGGGAAAAACATCCGTGTCTCCAATTGCGTTTGAATTCTCCAAACCCTTCCCTTTACATTCTTGCAAGTTGCATGCTTTACATTCCGCTGCTCATATACTCTTTGCATGCTTGCTTGATATGTATTGTGTATGTTGAAATTGTGCCTAAACTCCACTTAAACCGAAAAAGCTTAAAAATTGCAACTTTAGCATTAAGTGTCTAATCACCCCTCCTCTAGACACATCTACTTCAAGATCCTACAAGTGGTATCAGAGCTTTGGTCTCCATTTGCTTTGATCTCCATAGCTTTTGGTGGTCATAGCCCTGGTTTCACAACCTAGGAGAGTATGGCGTCTAGCGAGGGAAATTATCACCATAGAGGTCCTTACTTTGATGGTACAAATTTTGCTAGTTGGAAGCATAAAATGAAAATGCATATTCTTGGACATAACCCCGCCGTTTGGGCTATTGTGTGTGTTGGTTTGCAAGGTGACTTCTTTGATGCGAAAGAACCAAACCGTGAAGCTACCGCGGATGAGTTAAAGATGTTGCAATACAATGCTCAAGCTTGTGATATTCTCTTCAACGGATTGTGCCCCGAAGAATTCAACAAAATCAGCCGTCTTGAGAATGCAAAGGAAATTTGGGACACTTTGATTGATATGCACGAAGGTACCGACTCCGTCAAGGAATCCAAGTTGGATGTGCTTCAAAGTCAACTTGACAAGTTCAAAATGAAGGATGGTGAAGGTGTCGCTGAAATGTACTCTAGGCTTGCTCTCATCACAAATGAGATTGCTGGCTTAGGAAGTGAAGAGATGACCGATAGATTCATCATCAAGAAGATTCTAAGAGCCTTGGATGGAAAATATGATACCGTGTGCACATTGATCCAAATGATGCCCAATTACAAAGATCTCAAGCCAACGGAGGTGATTGGAAGAATTGTTGCTCATGAGATGTCACTTAAGGATAAAGAGGAACTTCATAACAAATCAAGTGGTGCCTACAAAGCCTCATGTGAAGCCCCTACATCATCAAGTGAGAAACAAAACTTCAATGAAGAATTAAGCTTAATGGTGAAGAACTTCAACAAGTTCTACAAGAGTAGAAGCAAAGATAGAAGCTTCAAGTCAAGGTCCTACAATGACAAAAGATCTTCTAGTCGAGAGCGAAACTGCTACAGCTTTGGAAGACCCGGACACTATTCCAATGAGTGTACGGCTCCCTACAAGAGAAGAGAAGATTCTCTAAAAAGAAGAAGCAAAGAATCACCACCAAGAGAGAGAAGGAGTAGAGATGATCGTTATGAACGAAGATACTCACGGAGAAGCAAGGATTCGGAAAGGAAGGAAAAATCATCAAGGAGCTACACAAAACGAAGACATCAAGCTCATGTTGGTGAATGGGTATCCGGCTCTGACTCCGATAGCCACTCCGAGAGAAGTTATCACTCCGACTCCGAAGATACTCAAGATGAAGGTGTTGCCGGTCTAGCAATTGTGTCAACCAACTCCTACGACATATTTGACTCACCAAATGAAGGAATTGGAAGATGCTTCATGGCCAAAGGTCCTAAGGTAACACACCCCGAGTATGTTGATTTCAATAGTGATGAAGATGACTTGTTAGGTGATGATTTGCTTGTTGACAACTCTAGTGATGAATACTATGATGAAACGTCAATTAATCATGCTAATCAAGATAAAATGAATGACAATGATAAGGAGAAGATTGAGGCTCTAACTAAAGAACTAAACACTCTTAAGTTAGCTCATGAAACTATCTTCGAAGATCATCGAGAACTTTTAAGAGCTCATGAGAAATTACGCTTTGAAAAGCTCAATCTTGAGCAAGAGCATGAGTTCTTAAAAGCAATCAATGATGATCTTCGCAAGAAAAGTTCTTCTTACATTGCCAAGCATTTACTCTTATCCACTTACATGCCTCATGTCAATTCTAGTAACAAGAACAAGAAAGATTCTTCCTCTAGTAGTAACAATGATCATGCTAAATCCAATATTGTTGCTTCTAGTAGTTCTCTTGATTCCACTAATGATTCTCTTAGCCAAGTTACACTTGAGCAAGAAAATAGCTTATTGAAGGGAATTATAGAGAAAGGAGTGTACAAAAGCCTTGCCGGGAGTAAGCAATTCGAGGAAATTGTGCGCAAGCAAGGAATGCACCGGAAGAATCAAGGTGTTAGTTTTGAACGAAAGTTCAATGCCAATGGAGTTGAGTGGGAAGAAGATCAATACCCCAAGACAAAGTTTGTTCCTCAACAAGAGAAGTATGATACTTCTTTCATGGGGACACAAGCTCAAGATGATCTTCCACCACAAGACTACAAGCAAAAAGGCAAGGACAAGCTTCAAGAGGAAATTGATGCATTTGAAGAAGCTCCTAAGACCTTAGTCAAGTGGATTCCCAAGACTACTTCAAGTTCTACTTCATCAAGTATGACTACAACTCCAAGGATTCCCATCAAGATGGTGTGGATCCAAAAGAAGAAGAACTAGAGAGTTCTTGAGGGTGACTCCGCCAACATACTTCACTCTTATCATTTTGGCAAGAACAAGTGCAATCAACTTCCACATCTTGCACTAGTTCAAGGAGTCACAAACCCTCTTGTTGATAAGACAAGGGACAAGGTAACCTAAAAGTTTTCATGGACATCATCTTGTGTGCGCATCACTCTATGTCTATGGATATCCTTGTTTGTTCCTTGTGGGACTAACCCATGTAGGTATTGAAAGTGCAATTCACTCAAATGGATAGCTCCAAGTGATCTACATCAACATTGAGCGTCCACATCTTCAACATCTACATGAAGTCATCATCGACAAAACCCAAGGTTAGTTCATCCCTCTTAGGGGGGATATCACATCTAGGGGGAGCTTTACTCTAAGACATGACCTAAAGCAACTCTAAAGATGTGAACACAACAATGCTTATGTAAAAGTGGTAACCCCACTTGATCTTAAACGATGAGTATGACCTATGATCAAGTGTTCTCACTTGACTCCTAAGTCAATATACTCATATATAGATGACCTTGTCATCGCAAATTGCTTGATAGATGCTAGAATTGGTTGTGCATGCTTTGTCACATATTTCATTTGCCATCTTATTGTGTGAGCATGCTGGTTGCATATTTTACTCATTCGAGGACATCCACTTGTTGTTTTGATTGTTTGGTTTTATTTCCTTTTTCCAAGTGGATGGACAAGAATGCCTAAGAACCTCCTCTAGCTATCTATGCTTTTCTCGTCTCAAACTCTATTCATGCTACATCACAAAATTTGATCAAGTCAGATTCGAACCACTCTGTGTGAGGAGCGCTCGGAGTCCCCGATTCTTCATAGACTTAAACTTCCAAAACCTCTTTATGATTCTCGGTCTGACCGATACCCTACTTTCGGTCCTACCAAGATCATTAAGTTGATCTAGGTTTTCGATCTCGGTGCAACCGATTTGAACTTTTTGGTCACACCGAGTTTCAGTAACTGCTTGCAGTTATGAATCTCGGTGCCACCGAGTTGTTCCACTTGGTCACACCGACAGGGTCGGGCTATATATAGTCACGGGCAAAAATTTGGAAATTTCTCCGAACCCCTTCGCCCGCATGATAGCCTGCTCTGCCAACATGGTCTCCAGATCGTCTCCTCGCCGCCAGCCGCCTCCAGTCACTGGTCTCCATCGCCGTCAACGGAATTCTACCCCGCCGTTGCCGCCGTAGCGAGTCTCCGCCGAACTAGGGTATGGACTCGATCTTTGTGCTATTCTCCAATCCGATTCTTAGCACATTCTGATCATCATGATTCTTGCCACGATTGAAACACTCCTATCCAGTCAATGCGCTCGTAGATTAGGTTTGATTCGAAAATTTTAGAGTTAGGTTTCCGCCGAAACCATCTCGGACCCACCGAGTTGAAAAACTCGGTCCCACCGATTTGGCTTATGCCATTGCACAAGTGAGACTCGGTCTGACCGAGAATTACTTACCGGTGTGACCGATTTTGGAACTTTGTGAAACCCTAGCAGTCTCGGTGCCACCGAACTGTGACTCGGTCTGACTGAGTTCACTAGTTTAGGTTCCAAAACTGCTTCGGGATCACCGAGTTTAAAAATCGGTAGATCCGAGATGATTTCAGTGGGAAACTAAAAATAAGTTTTTGGATCATTCTTTTGCAAAAATATCTGCATTTTGTGATGCTCATCTATTTACCTCATCTATAAACTATTCATAGGGTCAGCAGTCAGAGTTTGCAACATGTCAGACCAGAGTGATAGCCAGAATGTGTCAGAACTGCAGGTGCACATGAGTGAGGGCACTAGTCCCTCCAGCTCTTCAGATGAAGGCAGCAGGAGCACCCCTAGCATTCTGCCAAAAGCTGCCACCAGACAGAGGAAGAAGAGAACTTCAGATTCTGAGGATGAAGATTATGTGGCAGAAGAGGAAGCCACATCAAAGAGAGTTGAGCCAGCTAAAGGCACAAAGCCAGGGATGAAAATCAAAAGGCCAGCAGGCAGGCAACCTATGCCAAAGGCCAGAGCTTCAACCAAGATTCCTGAGAAGTCCACTCCCATAGAGCCAGTTGCTGCTGAAGGCAAGAAGAGGAAGGAAAGGGTCAAGAAGACCGTAGCCAGAGTGCTTGGAAAGGCTTCCATCATGGAAGAAGAAGAGGAAGAAGAGGTTGCTGCACCAGCACCTAAGGCACCTAAGCTTATGGGTGATGCTATCAGGACAGGGGCTGCTGCATCTAAGCCCAAAGAAGCACCCAAAGCTGCCTCCAAGCCCAAGTCTGCACCAAAGAGAAATACAAGAAGCATCCCAGCTGCTGAGAAGAACAAGGCCCCAGTGCCTGAAGCTGCTGAAGAAGAGGATGAAGAGCAAGTTCTCAGAAAACTCAAGCCCAAGATCCCAGACCACAATGATGCTCATCCTGTGGCTGAGGATATGAAGCTCAGGAGAGACTCAGGGCTGAGGAAGTGGAGAGAAGCAGATCCATATGCTTCAAGGAGAAGGACTGATGTGGATTACAGGTTTCACACCAAGGAGAAGCAAGATTTTTATGAGACAGTGCTGCTAGACAAGAAGCCAATAGTCTATGACATGAGATGGGTCGATTGGCAATACATCAAGGACAACGAAGGGTACTACCCTGGAGTGCAGGACAGCTTCAAGGCATGTGGAGTAGAGGAATTTGTTGGGCAGAAGCTCACAAAGTGGAACGAGGAACTCATCATGCAGTTCCACTCCACAGCCCACTTCTACCTAGATGGAAAGATCACATGGATGTCTGAAGGTACGAGGTACCAATCTACTGTTGAAGAATGGGCTAAGTTGATAAATGCCCCAGAGGAGCATGAGGATGACTTGGATCTCTATGCCAAGAAGAAGATGGACCACAACTCTATGTCCAACATGTACAAGGAAATTCCAAACGAGGCACTTGACACTTTCAAGTTTGGGTCTGTGCACTATCTTCTGTCAGGGCTGCCAACCATTAATTGGATACTGAGGCACACCTTGTTGCCCAAGTCAGGTGATCACAAGATGATCAGAGGCCATGCAATCAATTTGCTTCATGTATTTGATGTACCTCAGAAATTCGAAGTCATGAGCCTTATGGTAGAGACAATCAAGAGGACTGCAGCAGACCAGAAGAGGAGCTGTGGGTATGCCCCACAAATTCAGGAGCTCATTAACTCCAAGATGGGCACGGGCATATACTTATTGGACAAGGAACACCTGCCCATCCGTCCAGATTTTGAAGATAGTCAAGTTGTGATGACTGAAAATGAACCATCGTCTGCACAAGCACAAGCAAAGAAGGAGAAGGCAAGGAAGGAGAAAGCTGCCAAGATGCCAACTCAAGAGGAGGCATCTGAGTATTTCTTGAAAACTAAACAAGAGTAGCTTGGTTACCTAATTGTATCCATCCTGCGGATTGAGAAAGGACTAGCCACCCTAACTCAAGAGGATGACATGCAGGAGAGGAGAGGCAGGACTACAACTGATGCCTTTGCCAGAGTGCCACGAGGTCCGAGGTCGTCTGAAGTGCCAGTTGCTGACACCAGAGCCACCACTTCTGCACCTGCTACAGCCTCAGTTCCACCAACTCCAGCATCTACTTCAGCTCCAACTCCAGCGTCTACTTCAGCGTCTACAGAAGCCTTCGTCCTTGGAGTGATCCGGACTCCACCACCACCTGAAGATCAAGCCTGAGCGTCGATCTAGCACTATGCATTTTCTAGGAACTTTTTGGTAACTTGTTGCCAAAGGGGGAGAAAAATGTATAGATCATAGGCTTTGAGAGAGAGATTGTTGCTTTTTTCTCTCTTGCTTTATTTGGTGGTTTTTCGAACTTTGTTTGCTTTTGAGTGCTTGAGATACTATGTCATTGCTTGTGAGACATTGATGATCATGTGTTTGATCATAAGCTACACTTAATGTTTGCTTAATGCTATTATCTTATCTATCTTATGTGATCATTCACTTTTCTTGGTGATGAGAGCATGTATTTCATTCTTATCATTTTAAGCGCTCCACCAAGATGTATGTGACATGGAAGAGTAACCCATGACTCTAACTCCTTGTGCATTTGTAGTCCAAAGCAAATTTTAAATATGCACAAATTTAGGGGGAGCTCTTACTTGTCACATACTTCTCAAAGCGACGATATATTTCATGCTTATTATCATTTGTCGAAGCTTTGATCTATATTTTGTCATCAATTACCAAAAAAGGGGGAGATTGAAAGTGCAACTATCCCTAGGTGGTTTTGGTAATTCATAACAACATATAGCTCATTGAGCTAATGCTATTCCAAGATGATTATTTTAGGAAAGCTCAATGATTGGCATGGCATGGATGGTGAAAGTGGAACCCTCAAAATGCTAAGGACAAAGGATTGGCTCAAGATCAAAAGCTCAAGACTCTTCATTTCATATTTTAGTGATCCAAGATCACATTGAGTCTTTAGGAAAAGCCAATACTATCAAGGAGGGATGAGGTGTTGCTTAATGAGCCTCTTGCTTCATGTTCTTAGTGATATGCTCCAAAATCCTCAGCTACTTTCCCATATCCACATATGACCTAAACCCTAAGCCAAACTCGGTCCTACCGATTCTTTCCATCCGGCGCCACCGAGTTTCACTTGTCATAAGCCACTGCCAAACCCTAGCAATTCGGTTCTACCGATAGGGATCTCGGTCTCACCGAGATGGGATTGCAAACTCTCTGTTTCCCATTCGTAACTTTTCGGTCTCACCGAAAGAGCGGATCGGTCCCACCAAGATTGCAATGTAAATTCAGTGTTTCCTTTTTGTAACTTTTCGGTCTCACCGAAAGAGCAAATCGGTCCCACCGAGTTTGCCTGACCAACTCTCTGGTTAGCTAATTACCAAATTCGGTCTCACCGAGTTTGTGTAATCGGTCTCACGGAGATTACGTTATGCCCAAACCCTAACCATTTCGGTCCTACCGAGTTGCATGTCAGTCCCACCGAAAATCTCTAACGGTCACTAGGTTTACATTTTCGGTCCGACTGAGTTTGTTGACTCGGTCCCACCGAGATTGGAAAACTGTGTGTAACGGTTGGATTTTGTGTGGAGGCTATATATACCCCTCCACCTCCCCTTCATTCGTGGAGAGAGCCATCAGAACACATACACAATTCCAACTCATATGTTCTGAGAGAGAACCACCTACTTATGTGTTGAGACCAAGATATTCCATTCCTACCATATGAATCTTGATCTCTAGCCTTCCCCAAGTTGCTTTCCACTCAAATATTCTTTCCACAAGATCCAAATCCTATGAGAGAGAGTTGAGTGTTGGGGAGACTATCATTTTAAGCACAAGAGCAAGGAGTTCATTACCTACACACCATTTGTTACTTCTTGGAGAGTGGTGTCTCCTAGATTGGCTAGGTGTTACTTGGGAGCCTCCGACAAGATTGTGGAGTTGAACCAAGGAGTTTGTAAGGGCAAGGAGATCGCCTACTTCGTGAAGATCTACCACTAGTGAGGCAAGTCCTTTGTGGGCGATGGCCATGGTGGGATAGACAAGGATGCTTCTTCGTGGACCCTTTGTGGGTGGTTGCTTCTTCGTGGACCCTTCGTGGGTGGAGCCCTTCATGGACTCGCGCAACCGTTACCCTTTGTGGGTGGAGCCCTTCGTGGACTCGCGCAACCGTTACCCTTCGTGGGTTGAAGTCTCCATCAACGTGAATGTAGGATAGCACCACCTATCCGAACCACAGGAAAAACATCCGTGTCTCCAATTGCGTTTGAATTCTCCAAACCCTTCCCTTTACGTTCTTGCAAGTTGCATGCTTTACATTCCTCAGCTCATATACTCTTTGCATGCTTGCTTGATATGTATTCTGTATGTTGAAATTGTGCCTAAACTCCACTTAAACCGAAAAAGCTTAAAAATTGCAACTTTAGCATTAAGTGTCTAATCACCCCCCCCTCTAGACACGTCTACTTCAAGATCCTACACGTTTGCGCCTTTTGGCTCACGTATATGGTAGTGTCGCTAGCATCCATATGACAGATAACCCGGGCCGACATGACTAGTCGTGAACCCAAAGTGGCACTAACTTACGGGGACATGCATAAATGAATCAACATCAAGCATGTCGGTCAGCAGCGTGCTAATCCAGGCTGTAGCACTGGGCTAACAGGACTCCGGGAACCCAGGCTGTAGCAGGCTACTATGGCTCATGGAAGCACAAGACTACATTTCCCCATAAGAGAGGCTACCAAGGATAAACAACTAGGTTGTCGGATCCCACACATACCAAGCATTTCAATCATACACACAATATGCTCGACATGTGTAAGTACAACATGGCATCACAACATAACTCTACGACTCAAGTATTTATTCATTAGGCTCCGAAGAGCCAAAAATTACAAACATGGGTCTCATGACCCCAACATACAGAGCATACAAACAACAAGCACATGCGGAAGCTTAACTTGTCTGAGTAGAGACAACTACAAATGAAGAAGGCTGAGAAGCCTGACTATCTACCAGATCCTGCCGAGGGCACATGATCGTAGCTGATGTATCAAGCTAAACGTCGAAGTCCACACGGAACTACTAGAGAGACTGACGTCTCTCTGCAAAACATAAAATAGGCAAACGTGAGTACAAATGTACCCAGCAAGACTTACAGCAGAACTAGCTACATATGCATCAGTATCAACAAAGGTGGTGGTGGAGTTTGACTGCAGCAAGCCAGCTTTGACTCAGTGGCTATCATAAACTATGACTGCAAGTAACTCTTTCAAGGTGGCACACACGAGTCCACATATTCACCATATAAATACACCACTATGGATCCGCTCCCGTCTCCCGACGAGAACGCCATCCATAGCACTCACGCTTATCTTGCGCATTTTATAGTATCCACTTTCACTTGTCTATGAACTATGCAAGGGGTCCAAGTTTCTGTATCCGAGGAATCCGGCTATTCGAATAGATAATGATAACCCTGCAGGGGTGTACTTCTTCACCCACACTCTCGCCACTTACCACCATGTACACGTCGTGTACCTCGGCAACCTTCAAGCGGAAGCCTGGCGAGGGAGTCGGCCACGACCTGACTAACCACACAAGTCTTCCGTCCAGGTTTATCACCTATTTGGGTTCCATCCGCAAGGAGATCCGGCTGGGGTGTCGCTCATGGCCCCAAACGATGTGTACAGGGTTCCCGAGCCCACCATTCGGGTGCCACTTGGTACACCGGGCCACTGTGCCTAGTCTGTCCCAAGCCTACCTGTACCGGGTGCCACTTGGTAGACTACTAACACTACCTACAAACACCAGAAACTAGTTGCAACTCATGGACAGAGATCGAGTTGATTAATAAGTCGAGAGGGGTTGAGTTACCGGAACCCAATGTGTGGTAGTAACTGTTCATGGATCACAAACACAGAACTCGGTTCCTAAGAACGGCTACAATGAGACAACTCACCATGTACTCCTACATGGCCTCTAACCGCTACCTTTACCAAATCGTGTTCACACACTTAGCTCTCAACAGTAGGACATGTTTACCACATTCCAAACAACTCCTGCTGATGCTGGTGGGTTTCATCTATTTACTGTGGCAATGATAGGTCATGCAGGGGAAAGGGGTTCAGCTACCGCAGCATGTAACAGTTGAAACGTTGTTGTCCTAATGCAGTAAAAGAGAGCAGGAGCGAGAGAGTGGGATTGTATCGGAATGAACAAAGGGGTTTTGCTTGCCTGGCGCTTCTGAACACAGTATAGTTCGTCATCGGTGTCATCGAACTCATCGTCGGAACGTCGTCTATTGGGAGGGGACAAATACCGGCAACACAGAAGGAAATACAATCAATGCAATGCACAATATGATGCATGATCAAGACATGGCAAAATTCTGGTATTTGGGCTAATGCATCTAGCAACCAGATTAAATGAAGTTGGTTTGAACCAAAGGTTCATATTCAAACTCCATTTAATTGATTTGACCTGATCAGCAGGTATAAGTTGTTCAAACATGCATGAAAATAGTACAGATGGATAGATTGGATTTCATTCCGAGCTACGGTTGATTTTCTATGAATTTTATAAATTTAGGAAAATTTCTGAAAATAAATAAATCATTTAAATTCCAGAAATAGCTACAGTGTTAGCATTGCGTCATGCTGACCTCAGCAGGTCAACACGCGCCAGCCCAGGTCAAACCTGACGGATGGGACCCACATGTCAGTGAAACAACTAACTAACAGAGTTAGTTAGTGTTAGGTTAGCACTAACCTAGGTTAAGCAGGGGCCTAGGCCCACATGCCAGTGGCTCATCTAATTAACTAGGTTAATTTAACACTAATTAAACCTACACTAATTAAGCAGGGGCCTGGGCCCACCTTTCGTTGACCCAGGGGAGTCAAACCCCAGTTCAAACAAGGTCAACTCACCGGCGGCTCGACGCCGGCGACGATAGACGCGACGGAGGGGCTCGGAAATGGGCCACAGGGCATCATTTTGGCCGCGGTCTATTGCGTTCGAATGCACGCAGTGGCGCGCATCGAGTGGTGGCAGCGGTAGGTGCTGGTGTGGCCGGAAAAGTGGCCAACGGCGAGGTTCAGCGGCGGCAGCAGCTCGGGCATCCTCGGGGTGGCGCTACAGAGCACGGGACGAGGTGCTGCGGGTGTCTACAGGCTCATGGGATCGTGCTGAGCACGATGGTGTGCTCGGGCACGAGCTGCGGTGCCTGTGGCCACGACGGCGACGTGCGGTGGCGGGGGCGAGCTTCGACCATGGTGGAAGAAGGATCTAGCGGACGGGAACGGAGGGGGCGAGCACAGGGGGAGAATCAGGAGCTCACGGAGAGTGCAGAGGTGGCCTCAGCGTGCTCGGGGAAGCACTGGAGCAGGCGGGGCGGCGAGAGGGATCTCCGGTGGCCGGCGACGAAGATGATGAAGATGGCGTCGAAGCAGGGCCTTTGGTGGGGCGTGGCTGGAAGGAGAGGATGAGGGAGGCCTGGCGACGCTCGTGGACACGTCGGAGAGGCGAGGGGAGCACGGAGGCTGCAACGTTACAGTGGCGCGGCAATGGCTGCGCTCGGGCGCGAGTGGGAGAGAGAGCAGAGGAGGGGGAAGAGGTCGGGAGAGAGTGAGAGGGTTCCAGGGGGTGCGTGGCGCTGCGAGAGAGGTCCAGGGGAAGGAGGAGGCAGACAGGCAGGGAGGAGGTGGCTAGCGTGTGGCTGCACGCGCCGAGCACGCGCCCCTGCCTACTGGCGTGAGGAGGAAGGCGACAGAGGGCTACGGTGGTGGGCTGGGCCGGCCGCTTGGGCCGCCAGGTGAGCCCAGGTGAGGTTCCTTCTCTCTCTCTCTCTCTTTCTGTTTCAGTTTTCTCTTTTTCTGTAATCTTTGTGGCTTTTCTAAAAATACCTAGACCCTTTAAAAAATCACCAAACTGCACATTCCCACTGTATAGAATATATCCAACATGGAACATTTCAGTTTAGGATTACTTGGGCATTTAAAATATTTACTAACACTTAAATGCCCAAATTTGAATAACATATGATTTAATCCAGTGAACTTTTGATGACCTAGAAATTTGCGCACCATTTTTGTCAGAGATTCTAGACCACGACAAAGATGATGAACATTTTAGAAGGGCATTTTGGCTTGATTGAAAATGATTTTAGTAACCCTAGTTGGTTTAAGGGGGGTGCTGGGGGTTCTGACATCCCCATTTCAAGTTTCTGAGGAATTTAAACATGATGTAACACCAGATGCTAGCACTAAGCAGTACTAGAAGCTAGGGATGTGACAACTCACCCCCACTAAAAAAGAATCTCGTCCCGAGATTCAAGATGTGACGTAAGATGAAGGGGGAACGGAAACTAACACAATCTTCACGATCCAGGGTGCACTCCATAAGAACGTTGATTCGATCACCATCATGGTCTCGAAGTCTTGCTCCAGGAACTCCCACCAACATGACAACGAGAGGGAAAATAAACTCTAGAAGGATCGATCTTCTCTAAGATCGAGCAACTCAGGATTAACTCACGGAATGAGACATAGATACATCTCACGAGCTGAGATGCGAAGCACACATCAGGAGTGATGGAAAGAGGTAGATGACAAGGTTCTACTGGTAGGCAAAAATCCCATGCTGAAGAGGGTGGGATAAGATCTCAAGATAGCGATGAAATAATCACCATGATTCTATAATGGGGCACCTTAGGGGAGGTGACTCGTAGAATTATTCCCTTAAGTGGCAAAAAAGAATTACTTTTGATCCATAGATCATTGAAACTCTTCATACCAGCCTAAGGCAATCACAATCGATCATTTGAAGGAGTCGGAAAAGGATGGCATACTCAGACTAGAATGGATGATGTGGACTACCTTGTTGAAGACAACACAATGAGTGATTTTTGCTTATCATTGGAGATGGATGGACCCATGGTAAGCCCATTTTGAAGATAATCCTGAGTAGTAATTACCGAGAGGGCAACCCATGGTAGGATTGGCACAATGGGGTGCAAGCTGGAAACAAAATGCAAATGTTGGGGATTTTCCAACCATCATATCTGCTTGAGATTTAGATCTGGTTGGTAACAGGATACTTCAGACTCGGCATGTCTGAAAAGAAGAGTTGCAACACAAATCGACGAGATGATGTTGCGAGATTCTCGGGAGATGAACTACGGTAGCAAGCTCCAAAACATGAGCTAGTTCTGCTACAAACTTGTGAACACGTTGTCCCAGACAAGCATGATCACATGGTAGTCTTACAATAAAATACTATCGAGTTCTGGTAGGGAACCATCATTAATGATATCGAAGTCTCCGCGCGGAAGTCTAAAGTAATGACCTTAGAACATACTCCTTTAACTTGAACAAATCAATCAGTGGCTTGGTGTGCTAGGAATTACGTATGGAATGGAGGTGGCCAAACCTATCAAACCATAGAATACTTCACGCATACATGACTGACTTGGGATGATTCCATAGGAAGCAAAACAAACTTTCTCAAAGTCATGACGGCAACTTGCACCAAATGCATGTGAATTAGAGGAAGTCACTTCTTTCATCCAAGCATGAGCTTCATGAACGGAACACGAAGGCATTGCTTACAAAGTTCCCAACGCTAGGTTGATGTTCAACATGAATCATGGAGGAGACAAAATGCTGTTGATGGGCTCAACAGCGACTCGTCGGAATTTCCATATCATTGGACTTCCACCATCATGTGAACATGGTGATAGCATTGGTCAGACCAAAATATGTAATGGTGTATGCTCGAGGGATCAACCATGAGTAAGACAACATTACGAACATCGTTGGTTCTGATTTGACTTGACGATAGCCCATACTCAAGTTAAAGTTTTCACAAGGCAATAGATCCAACAACTAATCACGAGGACCAATCAATAGAGATATCATCTTTCTTCAACACACACACACACACACAGAGAAGATATCCCTTAGAGATGAACTAAGTTAAGCAAAGCTTCTACCTTCCAACTCTCCATGTTGTGGTCTAGCTCAACCAACTAGCTCAGAGATATCCAACACAGATTCTTGGAGAAGGGGTGATTTATAAGAAAACCAACTTGATCACGAACTCAACATAGCGGTCAGGTGACAACCAGGTAATACTTCTGAGAAGATCTTCGGAAAATCACGAACCACCGATATGTTACTAAGCTCGAGAACAACCTTGCTTTTCAGGGCAAGATGATATGATCAAAAGAGTGAGGGATTGACATAATGCTAACTCATTGATCGAGGAGTGCACCAGAAATAAGGACTAGACAGGACGATCAATCTTAGGATGATGATTTAATAACCAACACGCTAAGAATGAGAATATTGTCCATTAACTACCAAGCAACGGAGTTGCTAGGAGTATTGATTTCACACATCACGACTCACTTGCCAGCATTCCGGTTACAATAACACGGAAGCCGAGGAATGAACAATGATGGCAAGAAGTATCACTGCGTCAAAAATTCATAAGAGATGGTGCAATTCCTATGATATTCTTGACATGAATAGGGTAATACTCCAAGGTAGAACAGAACAAAAGCTGGTTTGGCATTTGATCTGCGGAATACAACTACTTTGACCCAATCCTAGAAATGGATAAGGTACTGGAGTTTGTTTCTCCTAGTCATTCCAGAACAGAATGGCTTGACGGACCACAAGAATAATGGGCATCGATGAACACGAGTGCACGACTACTTCTGACTATCAATTGATAGACGGGGGTCAGAATACAACTAAAGAGAGACAACGCAAAGACATATAACTTTCTGAGTTGTGGATGCATAGATTAGTATGTCGAGCAAAGCTCAACAATTCTTCCGGATAACCCATGCAGAAAGGTAGAACTAGCAGATTCACGATGTAGAATGGAGAACTCATCAAGAGCACTCTAGTTATGATCTTTTGGTTCAAAAGAACTTCTGCCATAAGCAGTTCATGGTATTGGAAGAAAGAAATACCACAGACCTCAAGGACTATCAGAAAGGTTACTAATATCCTAAAGGAACGAGCAAACACTATCTACATGAAGTAAGTAGGGTGAACCTTGGGTTCAAGAACCCAGGAATAGACTACCTACTATTAAGTAGCATCACGGGATGCTTTCGAGAATGATGGACAGAATCATCACACTAGAACACCAAACATGGATGGAGTACCAGGTGGTTCTCTAAGATGCCTATGATCATAATAATAGGTCCAACATATACGTCGAGGCAATGGAGTACCTCAACACATCGATTATTGTGCTTAATCTGGCCCAAAGGAACAACTGGATGGGAAGAAGGGATTTGCAAATGCATCAGACTAATTAGAAACCTGGGATGACTCGGACAGCATAACGGCTATAAATGCTCAGAAAAAGATTTGAGACATTCACAAGGATTTGCATAGTCACTTAACAACATCATAACAAGGCTCTGGTTCAGCTGACAACATACTAAAGTAGTAGAAACTGAATTGAGGCCTGGAACCAACAATCCTATCAGTCTCTACCATAGCAACTCGTCATCCTAATAGATAGATGAGAAGTCCTAGTTCTTAATCCCCGTAGAAAAAGAAGAGGATGACTCAGATTAGAAGGGCATAAGGTATAAGGAGTAAAAAGAGCCTTACATTCCCTTCCACAATCAATTCCCTTATATAACTAAAGCATTTCTAGACACAACTTCGACCAGTTTGGCTTGGTAATCCTACAGGCAGTCAGGCTCTGATACCAAAGCTGTCAGAACCCAAGTCACACTGATCTAGCCTGTAACACCTCGGGGAGGCGAGGGGAGCACGGGGGCTACGGCGTTACGGCGGCGCGGCTGCGGCTGCGCTTGGGCGCGAGTGGGAGAGAGAGCAGAGGAGTGGGAAGAGGTCGGGAGAGAGTGAGAGGGTTCCAGGGGGTGCGTGGCGCTGCGAGAGACGTCCAGGGGAAGGAGGAGGCAGCCAGGCAGGGAGGAGGTGGCCGGCGTGTGGCTGCGCGCGCCGGGCACGCGCCCCTGCCTACTGGTGCGAGGAGGAAGGCGACAGAGGGCTGTGGTGGTGGGCTGGGCCGGCCACTTGGGCCGCCAGGTAAGCCCAAGTGTGGTTCCTTCTCTCGCTCTTTCCGTTTCAGTTTTCTATTTTTCTGTAATCTTTGTTGCTTTTCTAAAAATACCTAGACCCTTTCAAAAATCACCAAACTGCACATTCCCACTGTATAGAATATATCCAACATGGAACATTTCAGTTTAGGATTACTTGGGCATTTAAAATATTTACTAACATTTAAATGCCCAAATTCAAATAACATATGATTTAATCCAGTGACCTTTGGATGACCTAGAAATTTGTGCACCATTTTTGTCAGAGGTTCTAGACCACGACAAAGATGATGAACATTTTAGAAGGGCATTTTGGGTTCATTGAAGATGATTTTAGTAACCCCAGTTGGTTTATGGGGGGGTGCTGGGGGTTCTGACATCCCCATTTCATGTTTCTGAGGAATTTAAACATGATGCAACATCAGATGCTAGCACTAAGCAGTACCAGAAGCTAGGGATGTGACATTGATCCTATCCTACCCAAGCGTTATTTAGATTTTGACACTTTGAAAGAACACAAGATCCTTAAGGGAAAGGTTGATAATTTCACATACAATCTAATGTTTAACCAAAAATCTATTGTGGACACATATTTGCCTGCGCCTGCTCTTTTTCGTTGTAACAGCAAGGGAAGATATTTTGTTCTTGAGAGCAAGGTCCGAGCTCATAACACAGAAGTGGTGGTGGCACGGCGTGCTAAGGAATCCGCATCGAGAGCCTCTGTGAGCTACCACGCCGACTACTACCCTCCAAGCTACTGACCGACTAAGTCTGAAACCTGTTTAAATGGGTGCCATCATATCTTCTATGCCTTTTTCGCTCATGTTCGGTAATGGACTTTTGTTCTATGCACTTAGTAGATTCATGCCATGCCTTTAATTTCCATGATATGTTCCTGTAGCATGTTGCTTGCTTGCTCTAAACAGTGCTTTCCGATGTTGTTTTTCCCATGTTAGTATTTTCACGAAGTTTGAGAAGCTGATATCTTTTGCACTTTTGCCATGCTTGTTTGAACCTATTCTAGTGTGATTTAGCCGTAGCTCAGTGTTCATGTTTTGTCAAGAATCTCTTGTACATCGCTTCCCCATGCTTTGCTGCTATGTTGGAGTGCAGTAGCTTAGTTTCTTGTTGCATCCTAAGTGCCATTGTGCTGTTAATCACAGTTTTGCACCATTCTTGTTTAGCTTGCCATTTGCAAACCGTGCATCCGTTTCAGGCGATCCTTATATCGATTTCGACCGAAATCATCTCATCTTTCCAGCGGCATACTTGGTTTTCCAAGTTGATGCCTTGATCATTCTTTCCTTCCGGAGCACGCATATGCATTGCATATCATATCTTGCATATCATGCCATGTATTGCATCAGGTTGCTTCCACATTGCACCGTGATTGATTGTTGTTCCATTGCTTGTGTTCTTGCTTTGGGTAGAGTCGGGAGAAGAGTACGTGATCGAGGTACCTGTTGAGTACGCTATCGAGGAGCAAGCTTTCGACAACTCTGAGTACTTTGCCGGCAAGATGACCATACCCTCAAAATCACTTCTATCTTTGCTTGCTAGTTGTTTGATCTATCGCTATGTCGCGCTACCTACCACTTGTTATATCAAGCCTCCCATATGTCTATGTCAAGCCTCTAACCCACCTTCCTAGCAAACCGTTGTTTGGCTATGTTACCGCTTTTGCTCAGCCCCTCTTATAGCGTTGCTAGTTGCAGGTGAAGTTGAAGTTTGTTCCATGTTGGAACATGGATATGTTGGGATATCACTATATCTATTATTTAATTAATGCGTCTATATAGTTGGTAAAGGGTGCATGGCTCGGCCTTCTGCCTAGTGTTTTGTTCCACTCTTGCTGCCCTAGTTTCCGTCATACCGGTGTTATGTTCCTTGATTTTGCGTTCCTTACGCGGTTGGGTGTTATGGGAACCCCTTGAAAGTTCTCTTTGAATAAAACTCCTCCAGCAAGGCCCAACCTTGGTTTTACCATTTGCCTAGAAACCTATAACCTTCCCTTGGGTTCTGCAAACCCGATGGTCATCTTTATTTTAATCGCCCCGGGCCAGTGCTTCTCTAAGTGTTGGTCCGAACCGGGCAGCTTGCGGGGCCACCTTGGGGAAACTCGAGGGCTGGTTTTACTCATAGCTTGACCTATCTGGTGTGCCTTGAGGACGAGACATGTGCAGCTCCTATCGGGATTTGGCGGCTTTGCTGGTCTTGTTTTACCATTGTCGAAATGTCTTGTAACCGGGATTCCAGGTCTAATCGGGTTGTTCCGGGAGAAGGAATATCCTTCGTTGACCGTGAGATCTTGTGATGGGCTAAGTTGGGACACCCATGCAGGGTATAAACTTTCAAGAGCCGTGCCCACGGTTATGTGGTAGATGGGAATTTGTTAATATCCGGTTGTAGAGAACTTGACACTTGACTTAATTAAAATGTATCAACTATGTGTGTAGCCATGATGGTCTCTTTTCGGCGGAGTCCGGGAAGTGAACACGGTCTTGTGTTATGCTTGAACGTATGTTAGCCACCATATATGCTTAGTGCTTGCTGCAGCTCCACCTCATTACCTTACCCTACCCATAAGCTTAAATATTCTTGATCTCGCGGGAGTGAGATTGCTGAGTCCTCGTGACTCATGGATACTTCCAAACAGTTGCAGGTGCCGATGATACCAGTGCAGCTGACACAACCGAGCTCAAGTGGGAGCTTGATGAATATCTTGATCGTTGTTTTGTGTCTTTTCCGGTTGATCAGTAGTGGAGCCCAGTTGGGACGATCGGAGATCTATCATTTGGGGTTGTCTTGTCTGTGTAAATATGTTTAACCTGGCAAGTGAAAGGCAATAATGACAACATTCGATGAACTGGCCGTGGCAAAGAGAACCTGGTATGAACTTGACTTGTCTTGTCTGTGTAAATATGTTTAACCTGACGTCCATGATTCAACCCATTATGATTAAACATGTTTGCAATGACAATTAGAGATTATAGTTTCTCATGCCATGCATAAGTAGCTGGGAGCTAATAATGATTTATCTTGGATATCAACATAGCCCATTATGGGTTGTCTTGGTACATGTTCATGCATCTAGTTGAATCAAAACCAACATAGCCTCTATAATGTTTATGTTCATGGTGTTCATATCCTACTCATGCTAGTGTCCAATGTTACTTACGCATAATGCATCGTTATGATTGTTGTTGCTCTCTAGATGGCCGCTTCTCAATCTAATTGCTAGCCTTCACCTGTACTAAGTGGGGATTCTACTTGACATCAAAAACCTTGAACCCAAAGTTATTCTAGATGAGTGCACCATACCTACCTATATAAGGTATTACCCCGCCGTCCTAAGTAAATTTGCATGTGCCACCTTGAAAAACTTCTAAAAAATTATCCGTTTTGTGTGCCTGGATCGTTCATGGACCGACAAGATGTGGTCGATATCTTCTGTGCTAAGCGGGTTATTCTTAGGTCGAGTGTTTATTCACTCGCCATCGCACAAGAAAATGGGCAGTAATAGGGATGCCCAGTCCCAAACTGCAAAAATTGAAAAGAGTTCATCTTTGAAATAACTAAACAAAAACTCCCAATGGAGTCAAAACCTTTACTTTTACCGCTTGGCAACCGCCACTAGCATGCTTAGCATGGAAGATGTTGATAACTAATGGCCGTGAAGTGAATAAGAAGGGCACATGCCTCAAAATATCATTTATCTCTGTTTTAAAAACTGAGCTCTAGCACCTCTGCAAATCCTTGTTTCCCTCTACGAAGGGACTTTCTATTTATTTTTATGTTGTGTCATCGCCTTCAAACAAACAAGCGCCAGAAACTGAGTAGAGCATAGCTATCATGATTTATGCATTGTGTGTAGCTAATGTTGGGTGCATCATGACTGGATCTTTTCTACCATGAATTACAATGTTTAGTCGCTGCTTGAACTTTGGAGGTGCTCAGCATTTATGTTTTGCGGTCTCAGAAAGGGCTAGCGAGATACCACTATTGTCATATTATATCATGGTTGTTTTGAGAATGTGTTGCCATTTGAGATATCTTATTATTGCTCGCTAGATGATTATGTCATTGATATGAATCATTATAATGTTAAGGTGTTATTGTTGACATGGTTAGTTATAATGTTGGCTGAAAGCCTGGGTGCTGTTTAAGCTTATTTATGCAAACAAGAGCAAAAGAGTTCGTAAAAGTTTTTCTTTCTCACTTTTAGTTTATCAACTGAATTGCTTGAGGACAAGAAAAGGTTTAAGCTTGGGGGAGTTGATACGTCTCCAACGTATCTACTTTTTCTCATGCTTTTTCTCTTGTTTTGGACTCTAATTTGCATGATTTGAATGAAACTAACCCCGGACTGACGCTGTTTTCAGCAGAACTACGATGGTGTTGTTTTTGTGCAAAAATAGAAGTTCTCGGAATGGAACAAAACTTTTTGAGGATTTTTTATATCAATAATAAGAATTTCTGGAGCCAAGACCTACCGGAGAGGGGCCCCTGGGTGGGCACAACGCACCAGGGCACACCCCCTCTCCTGGCGCGCCCTGGTGGGTTGTACCCACCTGGTGCCTCCACTGATGACCCCTTTGATACTATAAAAGCACATATTTCCAGAAAGAAATTAGGAAGAAAGAATTATCATGATCCAGGAGATAGAGCCACCGCCAAGCCCTGTTCTTCCTCGGGAGGGTAGATCTGGAGTGCGTTTCAGGCTCCGGAAAGGGGGATCTTCGCCCTTCATCATCACCAACCCTTCTTCATCACCAATTCCATGATGCTCCCCACTAGGAGCGAGAAATTCCTTCGTAGGCTCGCTGGTCAGTGAGGAGTTGGATGAGATTCATCATGTAATCTGTCTGATCACGGGTTCTGGCAAAACCCTTATGGTTCGAACACTAGGGTGTGCGTGAAGATCTCCCCCCTATCGATCCACGTCCTAACATAGCTAAGATCTCACGAACTAACTCGACAAACTCGCAACACAATGGACACAAGATTTATACTGGTTCGGGCCACCGTTGTAGTGTAATACCCTACTCCAGTGTGGTGGTGGTGGATTGCCTCTTGGGCTGAGGATGAATAGTACAAGGGGAAGAACAACCTCCTAAGGTTGAGGTGTTCTTGTGCTTGGTGAAATTGTGTGTGTGGGGACCCGGTCCAAGGCTCTGTTCTCGACCCGTCCCCCTACTATGGTGGTGGCTAGTTCTATTTATAGTGGCTTTGGTCCTGTCCCCAAATATTGAGCGGGAAGGGAGCCAACAACGGGCAATTTGAAAGGGGACAGCTAGTACAAGCTATCCTGACAAAAGCAGTCTTCGCCTGCCAAAGGCTCTGGTGGTGACGACGTCTTGGGCTCCATGGTGACCTCCGTCTTGCTGTCCTTCTGGTCTTGGTCTCGTTGCACCAATATGGAAACCTTTGCTTGACGCCTCGGTACTCCGCGCCTGCGCTTGCCCCCTTAGCACCAAAGAGGAAACAAGGATGCGCTCGTCTCGATCATCATGGCTTACGTCATGAGAACCTCACAAGGTTTGCCCGGCCTTGAACTCTCCGCTCCTCATGAGCCAGCCTGGTGAGGCCGCTCCTGAGGAGGTCTTGTGTCGTCCGCCTCACGAGGCTTGGCCCCTCGCGAGGGTCTTGATTCCTTGTTGATGAAGATGGGCCGTACGGGCCTGCCAGCAAAGCCACGCCATGGGCCGCAGGCAGGCAAGTCTAGGGACCCCTGTTCCCAGAACACCGATAGTAGCCCTCGGGCCCAAGGCGCGCTCGGGCTTGGCTTCGAGGCGAATAGAAGGGTCAAGTCCGGAGCGCCGCGGGCCCCAATAGCCTGCAGCCTCGGTCGACGTGTGGCGGTTGATTGGACGTGGGCGTCTCTGCTTCCCCACGCTGCCTTGGCAACTGCCCGACTGTCAAAAGGCTGGCGTAGACAGTGTTCGCCTTCACTGTTTCCTTTCGCCTTGCTCAGATACCCTTTCTTTCTCCCCACTTCTGAAATATTCAGATCCGCTCCACACCTTTCCTGCATCAGCGACCAACGGCGCCCCGGAGGGTCAAGCCCGCCTCGTCGCCGGTGCCGCCTACGGCGAAGTCTTTGTACGAACCTGCCCTTGACTCACCCAACATCTCGGAGAAAAGCCTCACCTCCACGCGCCCGCTGACGGCGGGGGAGGGTAATGAAAGGGGGAAGACGGAGCTCCGGGTTGCCTCCGACGTGCCGGAGCCCGAGGGGAGCGCGTTCTTCCCCTTCTTCACAAGCAGTATTGCTGCCGGGTTGGTTCCTCCCTTCTCCGATTTCTTCAATGAGGTCCTCGACCACTACGGGCTGCAGGCGCTGCATCTCCATCCCAAGTCCATCCTTCTCTTGTCCATCTCCGCCTACTATTGTGAGGCGTATCTGGGCGTGATGTCGTCCGTGGCCCTGCTGCGCCACTTCTTCTTCCTCCATGCCAGCGAGGGCCATATCTCGGGGTGCGCCAATTTCATCGCGGCCAGCAAGGACAACTCGATCTCAAACACCGGGAAGAAGTCTGACAACCTCAGGGCCAAATGGGTCATGATGAGCGCCAAGCGTGTCCACCCGTGCTTGGCGCTGCCGACGGAAAAGCCCCAGGCCGACAAGGCGTGGTCCTGCGTGAAGCTCACCGACGAGCGGGCGACGTTGGTGCTGGAGCAGATGAAGTCTGACCTGAAGACCGGCAACACGAAGGTGGCGAGGATTACAAGGGCCATGCTCCTGAGGGAGTTCCTGGCGCTGCGCGTGGCCCCGCTTCAGGCCTGCTCGCGCCCCTTGTGGGAACTCAGGGATGAAGAGGACAAGGTTCGCTTGAGCTCGGAGGCCTTGTCTGACGAGGAGATGACCGCAACTCTCCACCTCCTGGTTGGGAACAATTAGGAGTATCCTCCGAATGTCTTTACTCCCTTGTTCCGCCACAAGGACATTGCGCTGATCGTGGCCTCCAAGCCGACCTTTGACGGGCGTAGACTGGTGCTGCTTGTGCTCACCGGGGCCCCAGCGGCGCCAATGCCGTTGGAGCTGTCTTCTGGTGAGTCCCGCGGGGAGGAAGAAGAGGAGGAGGAAGACTCGGAGGTAACCCCTCAAGGAACGGGGGAGACCTCCCCCCTGAGTATGGCTGACATCCTCCGTGCCTTCCCCGACGTTGACAAGGCCGACGCTTCCTAGGAGAAGGAGGCACTGGCCGTGATCCCGACGAGGAGCAGGTTGGCGTTGATCCCCCGAGGATCTGCTGCTGCTCCGGTGTTGGCTGGGGCCACTTCAGCTTCTGGTGCTGGTGCGCCCACGCCTCGAGTCACGACGCTCTCAGGCTTCAAGCTCACCAAGCGGAAGGTGTAGTACGTTGCTGTGGACCAGTAAGTGCCCTGCCTCGCCTTGTTCCTGCTGTCGATGCTCGTTTCCGACTCTCTTTGCTTGCTACGCAACCAGGCTATCGTCTGCGGTGAAGAGGAGAAGGGAGAGCGAGGTGGTGCCGCTTGAGTCCATGTCGCCTCCTACGATCGTGCCCCTCTCCATGAGCAAATGTGGGGATGGCGCTCATGCTTCTCCATCCCGGTCGTCTTCGCGAGGCCCGGTGGAGCATCCTCAGGGGGAGTCAGCCCCCGAAGCGCCACTGGCTCAGGAGGTGCTAGTGTCCGGCACGGCTGGTGAGGTTCTGAAGGCTCAGGAGCCCTTGATCTCCGAGGCTCTGGTTACAACGTCTCCCCCTTCTCCTGCTGCATCCCTGGCCCCAGGTTCTTCTGCTTCCTCAGCCATCTTGGAGCGCGCCCTTTCGGAGATGGCCCAGCTGCGGGATGATCTCTAGGACACGGACTCGCACCTGGTGGCCGGGCACTTGGAGCTGGTCTCTGGCTGGCTTCACTCCGAGTCGGCGGTTCGAGCCTCGCTGAGCCAGGCTGCGGCGGCCTCCAAGAAGGAGAAGCAGGCCACCGCCAAAGCTGCCACCGATCACGAGGCGGCATTAAAGGACGCCGAGGCCGCTCGCGGCCGCTGTCGAGAGCTGGAGGACAAGCTGAAGGGCCTGCGTGACCAGCATGCGGAAGAAGCATGTGGCCGCCAGGCGAAGGAGGAGGAGACAAAAGCCCAAGAGGACGCCATCAAGGGCCCCGACGCCAAGTTGGGAGAGCTGGCAAAGGCGCAGGCAGCGGAGCGTAGCCGACTGGAGGAGTTGGAGCGGAAGGTGAGGGCGATGGAGGCCGACCTTAATGCCAATGCGAGGGTCCTTGCCGAAGACTGCATGGCCTTCTCGACCTTCGAGGAGAGGCCCCACATGGCGCTAAAGAAACTGTATGAGAAGGGCTTGGAGAAGCCGCTGACCACCAACGAGGATGGCCCTGCTCAGCTGCTTCCCTTCCTGGTGAAGGCGCTCGAGGACGTCATGGAGGGCATCGGTCCTATGGCGGAGGCAGAGGCTCGCGTCCTTTCCTCAGCCGCACTGACACGGGTCTTCAGCCACCTGCACCTTCGTGACCACAGCGCTCGTCTTGATGAGCTACTGGAACCTATAGCTGATGAACACTGCGCGGCTGCCGCCGCAGCTGTGAAGGCTCAAGTGGAAGCCTTGTTGAAGAAGTTCCACGCCTTCGCCCCCGCGCCCTCAACCGGCGATGCAGGTGAAGGCGACGCTACCCAGGAGGGTCCACCTTTTGCAGGCGCCAGCAGTGTCCAGGGGTGACTGGCGGCTGCTTTTCTGCTTTATTCCTGCAACATGCACCATGCCTCGTGGAGGCGTTAAACTTGCGTTTGATATTGTGAGAACAATATGTATTGTAATATTTGCTTTCAGATTTTGTGATTTTCTTCCTATTTTCTTTGTGTTCTGTGTCAGCACAGCCCGGCCCCACGCGTACCTCAACCAACGTTGGGCCGACCGGAAACCAGGATGGACCAAGGAGTGAGGGGCTACGTGACTAGTTAGGCTCCTAAGTCGCGATGCTCAGGAGTCCCCCTTGACGCGCAAACAACCTATAGGAAGGATACGCGAGGATAGGTTAATGTTCTACGTCGGCCGAGCCCGGCCCCGCGTATACCTCAACCGCCGTTGGGCCGACCTGAAACCAGGACGGACCAAGGAGTGAGGGGCTATGTGGCCAGTTAGGCTCCTGAGTCTCGATGCTCAGGAGTCCCCCTTGACGTGCAAGCATTCTCCATACCTTTGCCCTCGTCGAGGCTCGGCTCGGGAGGGGCGTGCGACGAACAGGTCTGGGGGCCCTAGTTGGGCAGCATACGCTTGGGCGTGACCCAAGCACAGCCCGCGTGCCTAGCCCCCTCACGCGGCTCTCCCGAGGGGAGGTGTTGCGTTGAGGCCGGACATTGAGCTCTGGGGCTCCCTGAGGTTGGTACGGTCGTGGGGCCGCCCTTAGTTGTTTATCACCAGCGCAGAGCATAGTGCTTCCACTTGTGCACGGGCATAGCCGCTCCTCGGTAGTGTCGACGGCCAGCGCGGAGCATGGTGCTTCCACTTGGGTGTGGGAGGGGGACTCCCTACTGTGGAGAGCCCCCGGGGCGTGTACAACCCCACCCTGACACATGGCTTGCACGGCGGGGCTAGACGAGGTGTATCTAGGCACTCATGAGCCTGCACGGGACTCACGAGGCACTACCTCAAGGCGGGTTGCACCTAGTCTTGATTCTTGTTCGTTGTCTTGGTCCTGCGAGGTGGTTAGACAACCTGCGCCGAACGAATCTCCTGAGGTCATCGCGTGAAAAATCCAAGCACCAATGGCCCCAGGAGGTGACGTGAACGGGGCGGACCTGCCAAACAGAGCTCAGCCGCTGGATTTATCGACGCTGCAGGGACGGGCCTGAGCATAGACGCCGTGCTTAACTTACTCACGCGAAGGGTCCTGAAGAAAGACGGCCGGCGCGCGGCTCCCATGGTGGGTGACAATCAAGCAGGCGATAGTCATAGATAGATTAAGCATGGAAAGCAACCTAGCCCAGGTAAATGTAGGGAAGATACATGCCACTGGGTCCGGCCCGAGCAGCTTGGGGATTACGCAGACCGAGGGGCGCCCCCAACAGGGTAAGCTAAAGACATAAGAGGAAAGATACATGCCACAGGGACGGACCCACACGTCCTGGGAGTGATGTAGCCCTGGGGGCGCTCCCAGCTGAATGAACTTTGGAAAATGCCACATGGTTCTGTTAATGAAGGAGAGTTGGGGTAGCTGAAGGCATGCGGCGAAGGGGCTGCCCATCATGAGCCACCGGGGCCCTGGGCCTCGGGGGGCTCTGGGGGTCCAGGGGGTTCCTTGAGGACCTTCTTCATCTCCGTCAGCACAACGTGGTGCCTGGCCTCCTGAGCCGCCAGGATGCTCCACAGGTTGCATTGATAGGCAGCTGCCACGCTTGGCAGGCCAAAGGGCATGCAAACGTAGCTATGAGGTGGGCCCTCGCAATGTCCCACACGCGAAGGCTAGAGAAGCTCCTGAGCGGCTGTCCGATTGAGCACTGGGACATCGATGCAAACGCGCAGCCCGACATCCTCGCCTGGATGGGGAGCTGCGCCTGGTGAGCGGCGGCCGCCGCGCATGGCCCTCACGTCTTGCAGTTCCTAAGTGGTCTTGGTGATGAATGTCAGGACCCCGATCCTGAGTCACACCGATCTAGCATGTAACACATCGTATTACTTTGCGGCCTGATGCACGGTATTCCCACGGGTGCCACTTTACTTGGCCCGGGACCGTTTGTGCCTTTTGGCTCACGTATATGATAGTGTCGCTAGCTTCCATATGACAAAGGACCCGAGCCGACATGACTAGTCGTGAACCCAAAGTGGCACTAACGTACAGGGACAAGCATACATGAACCAGCATCGAACGTGTCGGTCATCAGCGTGTGAATCCAGGCTGTAGCAACTGGGCTAACAGGACTCTGGGAACCCGGGCTGTAGCAGGCTAGCAGGACTCCGGAAGTCACCGCATGACGTTTCCCCGAAGGGACAGACACAGGAACGAAGTGGGACACATGCTGGCCAGTCTAGGTGTTCCAGAGTAGTAGTAACTAGGTTAGCAGGACTCCGGTAAACCGGGCTGTATAAGACTACCATGGCTCAGTGGAAGCACTAGACTACAATTCCCCATAAGAGAGGCTACCAAGGATAAACAACTAGGTTGTCGGATCCCACACATACCAAGCATTTCAATCATACAAACAATATGCCCGATATGTGTAAATACAACATGGCATCACAACAAAACTCTGCAACTCAAGTATTTATTCATTAGGCTCTGACGAGCCAGATATTACAAACATGGGTCTCTTGACCCAACATACAGAGCATACAAGCAACAAGCACATGCGGAAGCTTAACTTGTCTGAGTACAGACAACTACAAATGAAAAAGGCTGAGAAGCCTAACTATCTACAACATCCTGCTGAGGGCACAAGATCGTAGCTGAGGTAACAAGCTAAACATCGAAGTCCACGTGGAACTACTAATGAGACTGAAGTCTCTCTGCAAAACATAAAATAAGAAAACATGAGTACAATTGTACCCAGTAAGACTTACATCAGAACTAACTACATATGCATCGACATCAACAAAGGGGGTGGTGGAGTTTAACTGCAGCAAGCCAGCTTTGACTCAGTGGCTACCCTGAACTATGACTGCAAGTAACTCTTCGAGGTGGCGCACATGAGTCCACATATTCACCATATCAATACACCAATATGGATCCTCTACCGTCTCCCTACGATAAGGCCATCCATAGCACTCATGCTTATCTTGCGCATTTTAGAGTATCCACTTTCACTTGTCTATGAACTGTACAGGCAACCTAGAAGTCCTTTACCGCAGACACGACTATTCGAGTAGATCATTTATAACCCTGTAGGGGTGTAATTCCTCACACACGCTCTCGCCACTTACCACCATGTACACGTCGTGTATCTCGGCGACCTTCAAGCGAAAGCCTGGCAAGGGAGTCGGCCACAACCTGACTAACCACACAAGTCTCTAGTCCAGGTTTATCGCCTATTCGGGTTCCATCCGCGAGGAGATCTGGCCGGGGTTTCACTCACAGCCCCAAACGATGTGTGCAGGGTTCCCGAGACACCAAACGTGCGCTCGGTACACCATGCCACGATGTATCTACCGCATCATTGCCCACCCCTAGAGTCAGCTCTATGCACGGCCTAAAACACATATCCTACAAACACCAGAAACTAGTTGCAACTCCTGGACAAAGAACAAGGGCGGTTAATAAGTCGAGAGAGTCAATTAAGGATCCCAATGTGTGGTAGTAGCTGTTCATGGATCAGAAACACAGAACTTAGTTCCTGTGGATGGTTTCAATGAGACAACCCACCATGTACTCCTACATGGCCTCTCACCGCTACCTTTACCAAATCGTGTTCACACAATTAGCTCCCACACAGTAGGACATGTTATCACCATTCCAATTCATCCCTGATGAATCAGACCTGACTCAACTCTAAGCAGTAGCAGGCATGAAAAACAAGCATGAATGAGTAGGCACATCAGGGCTCAAACAACTCCTACTCATGCTAGTGGGTTTCATCTATTTACTGTGGCAATGACAGGTCATGCAGAGGAAAGGCGTTCAACTATCGCAGCATGTAACAGTTGAATCGTTGTTGTCCTAATGTAGTAAAAGAGAGCAGGAGCGAGAGACTGGGATTGTATTGGAATGAACAAGGGGTTTTGCTTGACTGGCACTTCTGAAGATAATATTGTTCTTCATCGGTGTCATCGAACTCATCGTCGGAACCACATCTATCGAAAGGGAGCAAATACCGGCAACAGAGAAGGAACACGATCAATGCAATGCGACAATATCATGCATGAATGTGACATGCTAATATGTTGTGATTTGAGCTAATGTAGCTAGCAACAAGTTAAATGGAGTTGTTTGAACGCAAGGTTCAAATTCAAACTCCATATGTGAAATTCAAATGCCATTTATATGATTTGTCCTCAACAGCAGCCATAAGTTGTTCCAACATGCATGAAAACAGTACAGATGGATAGATTGGATTTGTGTGATAATTCTTCATATATAAATTATTTCATTCATGGTTACGGTTGAATTACTATGAATTTTAGAAGTTTTAAACATTTTCTGGAATTTCCAGAGTATAAATAGATCCACAAAATGAGTTACTGCATCAGCATTGCGTCAGTAGGTCAACAGGATGGTCCAGGCCAAACCTGACCAGTGGGACCCACTAGTCAGTGTCAACACTAAATAACAGGGTTAATTTGCATTCAGTTAATCCTATCTAAACTGTCGGTGGGGCCTGGGGCCACTAGTCAGTGAGTCAGTAGGTTACTTAAGTTTAGTTATAAACATAACCCAAAGTTAGTAGGGCTGGGCCCACATGTTAATGACCGAGGGGGTCAAACCCTAGTCAACTCGGGTCAAACCTGCCGGCGACTCGACGCCGGCGAGGCCAGACACGGCGGCGAGGCTCGGAAATCTCCCTCCGGTGACCAAAACAACGGTGGAGCCCATCTATGAGTAGCTGGAGCTCGCGCGCATCGAGTGGTGCTCTCCGCTTCACCGGAGAAGACCCAGAACGACGGTGGTGGTGGCAAGTGCGGTGGCCGCCATTCGGACGTCGGACTAATCGACGGTGCAGGGCATGGCAGGAGCCGCGGGTGGGCGTGTTGGACTCACGGGGGTGCAGTGAGCTTAGTGGTAAGCTCGGACGCGTGCTTGCACGACCGTAGCCCTGATAGTGACATGGCCGGCGGCGAGGAGCAATCGGCTCCGATGGATATGGTGGTTAAAGGACGCGGACGAGCACGGGGAGAGAGGGGAAAATGGCAGGGGCTCACGGCGAATCTAGCAGAGTCGACAGCGAGGCCTGGGAGGGTCTGGAGCTCGTGAATCCATGCCGGCGAGCTTCAGTGGCCGACGATGAAGAAGATGGAGGTGGCGTCGATGCAGAGATTCCCGGGTCACTTGGCTCGTTGAGGACGTAGCAGGCGGCGAGGTGGAGCTCTGGGCAAGATGAGATGGTCAGAGGGGCACGGTGGTTATAGTGAACGGCGTCGGTGGCGACCAGCCCCGCTCGGTGGTGAGAGAGAGAGGGATCCAGGGGAGGGGAAGGATGAGTGGAGCAAGGGATACGACCAGGGGGCTGCGTGGCAACGTCCAGAGCCTCTAGGGCGTCGAGGGGCAGCTAGGCAAGCAGGAGGTGACCGGCATGCGGCGACCACGCGCCGGGCACGCGCGCTCATCCTCTTGGCAAGGAGGAAGACGACTGGAGGGGCTGGTCAGGTGGGCCGGGCCGCTAGGTAAGGTCCAGGTGGGTTTCTCTCTCTCTCTATGCTTTCTGTCTTTTATTTCTCTTTTCTATTTTCTGTAACTTGTTTCTGATTTAGTAAAAATACTAAATCACTTTATAAAATCCTGAAAACTTTTGTGGCCACTATCTGATTTAAACCAGAGGCCCTCACCAAGTTTCAGAATATTTGGAGCTACCAAATATTTTATAGGAATTTATAGCTCCACTTCAAATACAATATGATTTAATTCAAAGACCATAAATGCCTTGGAAAAATGTGCATGACCTGTGGTAAAGGTTTTAACCTCTTTCCATAAATAATGAACATTTTTAAGGGCATTTTGGATTCATTGAAAATATTTTTATTTTGATCCTAATTGCATTCCATTTGGTGCTAGGGTTTGTCATCCCCATTTCAAGTTCATTTGAGAATTTAAACATCATGCAAACACCATTAGCTAGTCTAGAGCATACCAGACTAGGGATGTGACAATGAACTCCTGAGCGGTGGGCATTCCTTGACCTATGTTCTCTTGAGGGAAACGTGTCGCGAAGCACACCTCCAAGTGGTGCCCAAGCACCTCCCTCATGATGTTGGCAAAGTCTGAGGCCCTCCAGAAGAGAGCCCCCGAGCCCTGCACGAGAGGGGCGCTGGGCGCACTTTCCTATGCGATGGAGGGAGGCGCCCCAGGCGCGGGCATCGATCCTGATGAGGCGCCGCTTGCTTAAGGTCGTGCTTGGCGCAGCTGCTTCTTCTTCTTGGGGGTGGCCTCAGGAGGGCACTCGCCCTGACTGTCGGGGTCATTGATTGTTGTAGCTTGGAAGGCACGCTCGAGGGAGCACACCGCGTCTCTTTCTTCGCACGGGACTATGATGATTCCGTCGCTTCCCGGCATCTTCAGGACATTGTAACCGTGATGGGTCACCGCCATGAACTTGGCCAGGGCTGGATACCCAAGGATGGCGTTGTACGACAGGTGGATGTAGGCGACGTCGAAGTTGATGAGTTCGGTGCAGTAGTTGTTGCGTTCTCCGAAGGTAACAGGGAGGCGGACCTGCCCGATCGGGGTAGTAGAGCCGTCGGTCACTCCTGAGAAAGACTTGTTAGGCTGAAGTTGGTCATATGGCACTTGGAGGTTGTCGAACGTGTCGACAGACAGGACATTGAGCCCTGCGCCACCGTCGATGAGCGTCTTGGTAACTTGCACGTTGCTGATGACTGGTGAACAAAGCATTGGGAGGATGTGTGCAGTAGCCGCGCACTTGAGCTGATCTGCCGAACTGAACATGATGGGGCACCTGGACCATCTGAGTGGACGCGTGGCCTCGAGCTTGGGGAGAACTGCATTCACTTCACGGGAAAATTGTTTGAAGATACGCTGCGAGGCTGGGGCTTGAGCACTACCCAAGATGGCGATGGCACGTGGCTCCTGGAAACCCCCAGCCCCCTCGTCTTGATGATGGTCGTCATTCCTTCTGGGTGGTGGCGGTAATGGAGGAAGGCCAGTGTTGCCTTGAGGACGAGCCTCACGAGGCTGGTCCCTCCAGGCGCCCTCGCGAGGCTGGTCCTGCCAGCGGTCCTCACAAGGCCGGTCGTGCCACTCCTGGCGTGGGCCACGGTCGTCCCAGCATCCACCACCACGTCCTCCTCCTTGGCGGTAGCCCCAGTCGTTGCGCTCAGGGCGTCGACCGAAGCATCCTTCTCGAATGGCTCTGAGCTCTTGACAGTCGCTGGTGTTGTGGGTATGCAGGTTATGGAAGGCGCAGAACGGTCGGCTGCCCTTGGATGACTCAGGCTGGTCTCTGCCGCGTTTGGTGTCTGGCTCCGCCACGAGCAAGGCTGCTCCCTTGTGCTTCACGTCCTTGGCCTTGGTCTTCTTCTCCTCCGGGTCCGCAGCAGGGAGCTCGAGGAGGGAGAGGCGCCCCTCCTCAGCTCTTGCACACTTGGTCACGATGTTGAACAGCTCCAAGGTCATGCATAGCTCATCATGGATGGCGAGCTCCTCCTTCATCTTGACGTCGCGGGCGCCATCGGAGAACGCTGAGATGATGGCCTCGTCGGTTACCTTTGGGGTCTTAATTCATGAGCTGTTGAAGCACTGGATGTACTTCTACAGGGTCTCTCCTGGTTGTTGCTTGATACAGCGCACGTTACCCGCGACCAGGGGGCGGTCACGAGTGCCCTGGAAGTTGGCGATGAAGCGGTTGAGCATCTCATCCCAGGAGGAAATTCAGCCTGGAGGCAGGTTCAGGAGCTAGGAGCGGGGCTATCCTTGAGAGACATGGGAAACCAGTTTGCCATGACTTTCTCGTCGCTGTTGGCCGCCTCTATGCTCAGCTCATAGAGCTGCAGGAACTCCGCGGGGTCGGGGGTGCCGTCGTAGCGAGGAGGTAGATCTGGCTTGAACTTGCCCGGCCAGGCGACGCTATGCAACTAGGGGGGAAGGCGCGACAGCCGACCGTGGTCACTGGGACCTGCCTTGGAGGTGGAGCTTGGTCTTGGCGCCCGTGCCCCGCTACGTCTAGCGGTGCGGGGCCTTGCCGCAGCAAACGATCCTGGCGCGGCGGAGCGAGGAGTGGCGGAGAGTTCGCTTGCGGTCGAGGGACTTCTTGATAGCTTCTTTCTTCATGCGCGGGCGCCGGACGCGGTGGGTCGCGTCGTGGAGCCGTGCGCCTTAGTGCTAGGACGCCGTCTTGGTGCAGAGGTGGTGGAGGTGCTTCATGAGCTGCGTCGCCCGTGGCTGGCGGAGGGCGAGGGAGAGAGTGGGATGGCGCAGGGGAGCCCCCTACGGCGCGGACAAGCTTGGCGATGCAGTCAAGCCATTCCTCGTAGAGGTCGTCGACTGGGCGGTAGCGCAGGAGCTCGTGCGCCAAGAGGAGCGCGGCCCGTGCGTACGCGGGAACGCGACGAGCATGAGACAACGAACCAGCGGGAGTCAGCGATGGAGTGGCGGTGCGGCCGTCCTGTCACACCGAGGGGTGCAACAAGGAGGCTTGCTGCTTGTTCCCCGCCGGGCCGGTGGTGGCGTTGGCGGAAGGCAATGGAGAGCGACGGGGTGGCCCGCCGACAGGGGTCGGCTGAGCGACGTGGGTGGAGAGGGTAGCCCGGCGCTCGGCACGGGTGTGACGTGTGACGTGCGTCCGCCATGGAGACGATGAAGTGATGTGACCCGAAGTGACGGGAAGGAAGCTTCGGCGCACCCCTACCTGGCGTGCCACATGTCGGATCACGGGTTCTGAGAAAATCCTTAAAGTTCGAACACCGGGGTGCACGTGAAGATCTCCCCCCTATCGATCCACGTCCTAACTTAGCTAAGATCTCACGAACTAACTCGACGAACTCGCAACACAAAGGACACAAGATTTATACTGGTTCGGTCCACCGTTGTGGTGTAATATCCTACTCCAGTGTGGTGGTGGTGGATTGCCTCTTGGGTTGAGGATGAACAATACAAGGGGAAGAACAGCCTCCTGAGGTTGAGGTGTTCTTGTGCTTGGTGAACTTGTGTGTGTGAGGATCTGGTCCAAGGTTCTGTTCTCGACCCGTCCCCCTACTATGGTGGTGGCTAGTTCTATTTATAGTGGCCTTTCTCCTCTCCCCAAATATTGAGTGGGAAGGGAGCCAACAACGAACAATTTGAAAGGGGACAACTAGCACAAGCTATCCTGACAAAAGTAGTCTTCGCCTGCCAAAGGCTGTGGTGGTGACGCCGTCTTGGGCTCCATGGTGACCTCCGTCTTGCCGTCCTTCTGGTCTTGGTCTCGTTGCACCAATATGTAAACCTTTGCTTGACGCTGCGGTACTCCGCTCCTGCGCTTGCCCGCTTAGCACCAAAGAGGAAACAAGGACGCTGCGCACGCTGGCGCCCGCATGGCGCCCGCCTGGTCTCGATCGTCATGGCTTACGTCACGAGAACCTCGCGAGGTTTGCCCGGCCTTGAACTCTCTGCCCCTCATGAGCCAGCCTGGTGTGGCCGCTCCTGAGGAGGTCTTGTGTCGTCCGCCTCACGAGGCTTGGCCCCTCGCGAGGGTCTAGATTCCTTGTTGATGAAGATGGGCCGTACGGGCCTGCCAGCAAAGCCACACCGTGGGCCCCATCAGGCAAGTCTGGGGACCCCCATTTCCCAGAACGCCGACATAATCGATTTAGTTTTGTTAGGGCCTGATCCCTAGTATCCATTATGTTCTTAGATTGATGTTGCTATGACTTTGCTATGCTTAATGGTTGTCACTTTGGGCCTGGGTGCCATGATTTCAGATCTGACCCGTTTATGTTATCATCATTATATCCATGTTCAAGATCTGATCTTGCAATTTATAGTCACCTACTACGTGTTATGATCCGGCAACCCCGGAGTCTCAACAACCGGGCCCACTCCCGGTGATGACCGTAGTTTGAGGAGTTCATGTATTCACTATGTGTTAATGCTTTGTTCTGGTTCTCTATTAAAAGGAGGCCTTAATATCTCTTAGTTTCCAATATGGACCCCGCTTCCACGGGAGGATAGGATAAAAGATGTCATGCAAGTTCTTTTAATAAAGCATGATGACTATTTATGGAATACATGCCTACATTATATCGATGAACTGGAGCTAGTGCCGTATCGCCCTAGGTTGTAACTGTCTCATGATGAATAACATCCAACAAGTCACTGATCCAATGCCTACGAACTTTTCCATATTGTTTCTGCTAAGTTACTACTGCTATCATCATTGT
Source organism: Triticum urartu (assembly GCF_003073215.2). NCBI lineage: Eukaryota > Viridiplantae > Streptophyta > Magnoliopsida > Poales > Poaceae > Triticum > Triticum urartu. Next base: position 366,594,525 of record NC_053024.1, read on the forward strand.
TACACTTGCTACAAAATTACTGCTATCACTGTTACTGTTACTATTGCTGTTGTCACTACTATCAAAACTATCAAACTACTTTGCTACTGATCACTTTTCTGCAGACAATTAATCTCTATGTGTGGTTTAATTGACAACTCAGCTGCTAATACCTTCAAATATTCTTTGGCTCCCCTTGTGTCGAATCTATAAATTTGGGTTGAATATTCTACCCTCGAAAACTGTTGCGATCCCCTATACTTGTGCGTTATTAGAGTTCATACCGGCTTTCCTTCACCTCAACCACTTCATCAAATCATTTTCATTATTGACTTTCACTGGCATGACCGAATGATATGAAGATAATAATAGTGCAAGTGTGCCATGGACTAAGCCGGAATCTACAAACATTTTATTCAAAGGAGAAGACAAGGTATATGGGCTCTTTGTTAGATCAACAATAATGCATATGGCAGGCACTCAACAATTTCATCGTGGTCTTCTCCTTACGAAACTCAAAGAAAATGAAAGAATTTCAGAGAAACACACTGAAATGTTTGTGGAGTTTTTGGTTTTTCTGAAGAAAGCAAATTAACAAAGGGAAGAAAACAAAAATGAGAGAAACTATTTACATGGGGAAGCTCCCAACAAACAAAATAAGAAGGAGAAATCTTTTTGGGTTTTCTTTTTACTACTAAACAAGAAAGAAAACTCAAAAAGAAATGAGAAATATTTTTCGATTTTCAAAGTTTTTGAAACACACAAGAAGAAAGTGGAAATAAATCTCACATAGATATACAATGAAAAAGGATGAACACTGACAATTGGAATGAATGTGTAGTACATGAATGTAATGTCGGTGAGGAATACGTACTCCCCCAAGCTTAGGGTTTTGGCCTTAGTTGGTCTACAACCACGGGGCGAAGTATCCCTCTCCAGGATAGTGCTGAGGCTCCTGCGGGTCCCACTGATAAATGGGATCTTGAGGATCCCACTGGTAAATTGGCTCTGTGGCCGCCTCGGACTCAGGTGCCAGCTAAGGTGCTGGGGGCTGTTGGTGGCCCCAATAGGCATAAATATCCTCTGACATAATAGTCTACCTGCCTGAAAAGAGATCGAATAAAGAAGGTGCAGGTAATTTAATAGTCTTACGAGTATCCTGACTGAACACCAGGTTACACCGAAATCATGGCATTCCACTATCATTAAAGTCATGACCAACCATGCTAGTCTAATCAATGTACCTAACAGGTAATAGCTTCTCCTCAACCTCATCTTGCCTAATAGGAATCTCAAAATGCCTAGCGAGGTGAGAAGCATAAATGCCACCGTAAATAACACCCTTCGAGCGGTTAGTGTGTAACCATTGAGCAATCATGGTGCCCAAACTAAAAGTTTTACCGATGTAAAGAGCATTGCGCAAGATAGCAAGGTCAGGCGAGCTGAGTGATCCACTCTCCCACCGTCCAGTGAAACACGTCCTGGCAAATAATGACTAGTGACGTAACACAGGAAAAATGTAAGCTAGTGATCCTAGCCTCAGAAACCCTCTATGCTCCCCTGTAAGTGCATCTAGTGCCACCCCTAGTTGGTTTTGGAGTATTGACGGTGAACTTGGTTGAGGGACTAATGTTTTGTGAGAATTGTAGGATAACACAGGTAGTAGTCCCATATGGATTTGGTTTACCTACCAGAGATGACCCCTAAAATGTGTGAAGACATTGAAGACAATGGTGGTCTGTGAAGATATTCATAGTGAAGATTATGACATGAGAAGACATTCACGTAAACACTATGTAGTGCGAAGACATAGTTGTTTCGTAGTTTCTGTTTCTTCTTTGTTGAGTCATAGGAACCACCGTACTGTTAAGTGGGGTCCAAGTGAACAAAGTCAGAGTGACTGATGTGATGCTCAACTAAATCCTATGTCTTCGAGCAAAGGCAATGAGAGCAAATCTTATCCAGAGGTGGATAAGTCAGCTTTACTTGTAGCCCAAGTCAAGCTGCCGCGTGTGTTTGAAATCTAACCGTTGGACACGTGTCAGTTCCTTAGTGACCCAGGGTCATTTTGGACAAATTAGGTCGGGTTGCCTCCTGGCTATAAATAGCCCATGCCCTACACCATAAATTGGTGGTTGCTCAGAGTTAGTGCACGGCTTTTGTCGCTTGAGATCAACCCACCTCCAAAGCATTTGAGAGAGAGATCCTTGCAAGGACAAAGCCCTAAACACCCAGAGCCAAGGAGTGTTAGGCATCACTGAAGTCTTCTTGTGTGTGTGACCTGAAGAGTTGTTACACTTGAGGACTGTGAATCCTCCAGCCGGTTAGGCGTCGCGGTCTGAGCATCCAAGAGTCATTGTGGATTGCCGGTGAACAAAGTCTGTGAAGGTTTGGAAGTCTACCTTGAAGACTTACCAGAGTGATTGAGCGAGGACTGGGTGTCCTTAGATCAAGGGGAATAAGGTGAAGACGTGGGCTTCTGAGTTGAATCTCAGCCTCCTATCGGTGGGAAACGACACCTATGGGGTCACTGGGATCCCTTCTACGGTTGGTGTGTGCGGGGTTGTGCAAAGAGCGGGTCTGGCAGTCAGCACACAAATCGTTTACCCAGGTTCGGGCCGCGGAGACGTGTAAAACCCTAGTCCTATTTTAATGTATATTTGGGTGTTCTTGTGGTCTTGAACTAGCTGCGGTGGCTCTCTAGTAAAAAAGATCAGAATCCCTCTCCAGTATGCCTCGGGCCTCCTTTTATAGACAAAAAGGGGTCACCACAGTGGCACACAGGAGGTGGTAAGGTGTACAGGGGCTGAGTCTATCCCCTGGCATCATCGGACAAACGCATTTAATGCGCTGCCGACGTGCCCCTCTTGCTTTATTGGGGACGGCAAAGAAGCTCGTCCAAGCTGTCCTCGCCTTGCCTGGCTCAGACGTGCGTTCAAGTTGACGAGGTGTTGTAGCGCCACGTTGGCTGGCTGCTGGGATGGCGCGGTGGTGGAGCCTTCACGAAGATCTGCATGCCACCACGCAGGTGCTTGCTGAGTTGGTGTAGAGGCCGCACGCTACCATGCAGATGCCTACCCAGCTGGTCGAGCTGGCAGCTATATGGGAGCAGCGGTGGAGTCTTGGCAGACGCGGGCCTAGCTGCGGCCCCGCAAGCGTCCTCGACAAGGGTCTTGCCGAGGGCCCGGCAAGGGTCTCGCTGCGGCACCGTGGTCATCCCCGGCAAGGATCTTGCCTGGGGTCTCGTGGATTTCCTTGGCAAGGATCTCGCCAAGGATCGTCATCTTCTGGTTCTCATCTGATGTTGTGTATCTATGATCTCTACAAAGATCTGCATGCCACCACGGAGGTGCCTCCTGAGCCTTGGTTCCAATATGGTTGATGGTGTTAGAACCCCTTGGGGTAAAGGGTGTTGCACTCTGCTGGCGTCAGGCAAGTTGCCTCGGCAAGGATCTTGCCGAGGCTGCGGAAGCCACCCCGGCAAGGGTCTAGCTGGGGGAGTCCACCTCGCCCTCTTGCTCTTTGTGTCTCTGCTCTTGGCGTTGCTTTGGTCGTCTTGTGCTCCGGCGTCCCTCCTCTGCCCTGCTTAGTGTGGCCGTGGACGCGGCTCTGACTGCCCATGCACAAGTAAAGGGGTGCAAAAGAAGAGCTCCTACTTTTGTACACTGACAGGAGCCCCCGAGCCTAGGCCACACATAAGCGCGACGCGTTGATGGGCTAGGCCCAGAACGGTGCGAGGGCAGGTGGGGCGGATGTCTACCGCAGTAACTTCTATGTCCACTGCGCTTCCCCATGACCCGCATTGAACGCGCGATGTGGAGGGTCATGCGTGACATGGGGGTCATGCGTGGGGCGGTTTCCGCACGCATGCATCACATCATGGTAAAGAGGCGTCTCACGCCTTCCCCATAAAGAGAGGAAAATGCAGAGGCACGGCTCATTTACTGAGTGGGCTCGGGTCGTGGTCTTCAAGGCGCCCCACGACCACGTGACGGAGAACGGCCGCCTCATCCGTCCCCTCGATTTCTTCTCGCCCGTCACGTGTCCTCCGTGCTCTGAAGATGGTAGGCGGTGGGTGCGAGCCTTGAATGGTGAGGCGGGGAAACAGGCCGCTGCTGATTGGGGCAGCAGGTCGGCCTCGATTCTCTGCGCTCCTGATGGTCGGATTGGCTAAGTGGGGCGGCCAAGTCCTGACCCCGCCCCTTTATAAGAAGGGGGAGGGGGATGGCACCCCACAATCTTTCATCATCCCTCTCCTTCCACCTCGGCTCCGCTCTTTCATCTGCCATGGCGAGAGGGGGCACCGGTCCTTTGATGGTGGCGGCGAGGGTCTCTGCTCGACAGCCCGTCCCTCCTTACCAAGAGCCCGCAGCACGGAGCCAGCCACGATAGGAAGGGGGAGGGGGCGAGGCCGAGGCCGGCATGGCGCTCGGGGAAGAGGGGGATGGGGTGGCGCACCGGCCTTGCCTCCGCCAGCGATGCCTCCCTCAATGGAGGGCCATGTAGGGGACCAGCCTCGTGAGTTCTTCATTAGGCTGCGTCGGCCACCGCTTCGTCTCCTTCGTCTTCCTGCACTATTCGCTCGGGAGATGGAGCTCGATCCATCCCAGACCATGAGGTTGCATATGAGGGTTTGCGGGAACGGCGGCACGCGGGTCAGCATTGACTTTCCCGCCCCTCAGATCATGTATCTTCACCGTGGATGGAAGACCTTTGCTTGCATCCATAGCCTGACGGCGGGGCTCGTTCTCTATTTCAAATTAATGGAGAATGGCATGCTCTCTGTCAAGGTCTTTGGAGACTCTGGAACTCCCTGATGTGCTGCGTGGAGAGCTCCTCTGATGATGAAGACTCCTCTTCAAGCGGGAGTGATGAGGAGGACAGCGACAACGACGACGAGAGCGTCGAGCGAGGGCACGTTAACCTCGTCTCCGACTGACCGCATCGCCCCTCCCTTCATCGTGCGCTCTGCCGAGGGCCTTCCTCGTCAAGCTCTCCATCGGTGCATTCCCCGTCTCCTCCTTTTTGCCTTCACCTGCCGCACCTAGGAGGAAAAGGACAAGAACGGGGATCACGGGGCATTTATCTTTTCTAGTTTGTAAGCATGCGGGCACTCGTTAGATTTCAAAATTTGTAATCACCTTTCTCGTGTACCCATTCCATATGAATTGTACTTTTTTGCAACGTATGAATGAAAGGAAGGGTGTTTGCTGGGTTTCGTTTGCGTGTGGGCGAGGGCCACACTATGGAATGCGTCCTCGTTATCTTAAGATAAACATGGTATCCCGGCAACAGGCCTTGACGTCCTCCTGCTCTATGTCCCGACTATGCTCACACTCTTGGTGGAGGTGGAGGCCGAGTAGGATTAGGCCTTTCGCTCACTCTCTTCCCACCATACTACAACCAAGTTCCGGTCCAAAGTAGAATTTTCGGACACGGGATGGAGGTAGCAAGATGGTACGAGAGCGAGTGAATCCTTACACGTTCATACGGGCGCACGGAGTGGGGGAGAAAAACTTATCTGCGTTGCAGCCCACGGCAAACTTGGCTTGCCGCGGTTACATACTTGTGTCTGCAGCCCCCGACAACCTTGGTTTGCCGGGGCCGGAGTGTCGGCTCATTCTTTTCTTCCCAATAGCTCAGCAAAAATGTCCATGTACACTGTGAATCAACGAAGATGGAAAGGAACAGAGTGACGCACACTCGACCTCTATGCTAGGGGTTAGCCGCTGCTAAGCACTATCAACCCTAACCAAGGGAGAGACTCAACCTAGCATGCATGCTAAAACTTAGGGCACCAACGCTTCATTTATTTATGCTCAGGGTCTGCGCCTGGCTTTGTACAAAGGGTTACATGCCTTGCCGGCAAGGCTTGTACAAAAGGTGGTTTGCTGGGGGGGCCCGACAACCTCGCCTTATGGGTAGAACTTGCGAAGATGTTCAATTTTCCAGGAGTTGGTCACTGGAATGCCATCTTCGGTCTCCAGGCGGACTGCGCCAGGCCTGGTGACTCGTATTACCCGATAAGGGACTTCCCACATCGGCGTCAACTTGTTGGAATTCTTGGCCGACTGAACGTGCCAAAGAACAAGGTCGCCTTCCTCAAAGCTTCGGGCATGAACCTTGAGGCTATGGTAGCGGCGCAAGGCTTGCTGGTAGCGTGCTGCTCATACAGCCACCCGAAGACGATCTTCCTCAAGGAGCGTTGCGTCATCTTGCCGCAACTGCTCTTGCTCAAGCTCATCATAATAAGCACTCCAGGTGACCCATATGTGAGTTCCGTGGGGAGAACTGCTTCTGCCCCGTAAACGATTGAGAAGGGTGTGTGACCGGTGGCTCGATTTGGCATCGTTCTGATTGACCAAAGAACCGCCGGCAATTCATCAATCCAGCATCGTCCACACCTGCGTAGCCTGTCAAAAGTCCTCGTCCGGAGGCCTCGCAATACTTCAGCATTTGCCCTCCCAGCCTGGCCGTTGCTCTGTGGATGTGCAACAGAAGCAAAACAGACCTTGCTGCCGAGGTCCTAGATGTACCGCATGAAGGCGTGGCTTGTGAACTATGTGCTGTTGTCGGTGATGATTCTGTTTGGCACACCAAAACGATAGACTAGCCCCTTGAAGAATTTGACGGCTGACTATGTTGTCACCTTTCGCACTGTCTCCACCTCCGGATACTTTGTGAACTTGTCGACTGCAACGTACAAGTACTCAATGCCCCTGACAACACGGGGAAAGGGGCCCAGTATGTCGAGCCCCCAGACCAAGAATGGCCAGGAGAGAGGGATTGTTTGGAGCGCTTGAGCTGGTTGATGAAGCTTCTTCGAATGGAACTGACACTCTTCACACTTGGTTACTAGTGCCGTTGCATCCTGGAGGGCAGTGGGCCACAAGAAACCTTACCCGAATGCCTTGCCAGCAATGGCCCTTGACCCTATGTGGGAGCCACATATGCCTTTGTGTATCTCTACCAACAACTCCAGTCCTTCCTCCCCGGGAATGCACTTCAATTTCACATTGTTTGGTCTTTTTACGTATAGGACATCGTCGACAAACTGATACATGGTAGACCGACGGGCTACTTTCTCTGCTTCTCCCTGCTCCTCAAGGAGTTCCCCTGTTCGGAGGAATCAGAGGGTATGTTGTGCCCATGCCGGAGCTTGAGGCTCGACAGCAAGGACTAAAGGCACTTCCTCTGCCATGGGAGCAGCTGTCTCTACAGCTAGGACTTGACGCCCCGCCGGAGTCGGTTGCCCCATGGCCGGCTCAGTGTCCATGGCAACATCCTTGCCGGCAGCCCTGGGAGCTCAGCGGGAAAGTACTTGCCGGGGCCTAATTTCCTTCACTTGTTCTGCTCTGTTGATGGCTCAACGGATGGTTGAGTCAGCTGAAGCACAAAAGTTCATGGTTCCACAGGTAGTTTGAAGGCAGCGCGCTTCGATAGGTAGTCGACGATGTCGTTCTCCACTCGGGGAACATGCTCCGCCTATTGTCACAGCCTGATTTTTGGCCCTTACTTTTTCTTTTGATTTTCCTAGGTTTTTGCTTGAGTTTTCTTTTTCCGTGGCTGTGTGGTCTGGAAATTGAAGAAGATGACCTCTTCTTTCTTTCCAGAGTGACTAGTCATCCCCATCTCCATCCCAAGACCTTGACATTTCCATATTGGACCAATCCAATATTCTTTTTATTGGGAATATTCCTTTTTCTATTAAAGGAATAACCCAATTTACCCTAGGTTGTGAAGCAACCTATATTTCTATCACTCCTAAAATTCCCAAATAATTCTCAAAAATTGTTTGGGTCATATATTCCTCAAATATGGAAAAATATTTCATTGTCCATGTTCTCCATCATGCTCAAATAATTCATTTGCTATTCTCTCCTAAATGGCACATTGTGAAGCAAGTGCTATTTATCTTTTCCCATTTGACCGCAAACTTTGTGGACATCTTTTCATGTCTATATAATTTACCGGTGCTAAAATTCAACTTTATTTGCCTAGCCAATATTCCTCAGCGATTTTTCAAAGTTCCTGTCTAAGGGAATCCTTTGTGAAGGAAGTGCTAGCTAGGGTTATCCAAATAAGTTCAAAATTTGCACACTCCTTAATGTGCTCATATAAATGCCCTCCTCCAATTTGCAGCCCTATCCAATCATCTATGTGAGCAGAAGACCAAATCTTTGATTATGTCTAAATTTTCAGTTAGTGAAGCAAGTATATTTTATCTTGCTCCATTATTGCTGAAACTTTGTCAGGGCCTCCTCCTACCTATATAACCTATCAACACAAAATATGGGCTCATTCAATCTAGCCATATTTCCTCAGGAATGTTCCTAAGTTTCTTGTTGAGAGAAGTGCTATATGAAGGATGTACCATTTTGGCTTGGCCAAATGGCATGAAATTTTTATGGCACCCTCTTATGACCAAATAAGTCTGCCATGTGAGTGCTTCTTCCTGATCTAGTTTCTTGATGAATTTATGCAGTTGTTAAGCAACTGTAATAATCCTTGAGCCAAACCCCTCCATAATTACCAGGACTATAGTCCTTCCTAACCTAAATCTACTAAACAACTTGTTTGCCTCTAATCTCACCTCAGTTGATCACTGTTTCATGAGCAAGTTTACTGCAGTAAATTTCAGAGCTCACTTATCATTTAACCACAACGTCTTTAACCGAGCTACCACCTCAGTTGCAACCTACCCAGGAAGGACTAAACCCTAGACACCATTTGGGTAACAGTGTGGCACTGTGTGCGCCAGTGCGCGGTGACCACCGCTTTGGCACACACTGGCCGCGCCCAGAACGTCTTCTTGCTTGGGCCCCCTTCTCTGCTCGGCGCCTCAGCAAGCACGAGCCTGTCTACCGTGTTCCCCACGTCGTTGCCGTCCTCCTGGAGCCTTTTCCCCTCCGTCCGTTTCTCCGTCGGTGCTTGTCCCCGCGTGCCCACGAGAGAGCTATAGCCGAGAAGGCTTTAATGGCGTTCAGCCGCTTCTCCTCTGTGCCTCTCGGCCGCTCCTGCCCCTGTGCACCTCTGTAGCTAGTCCGCACCTCCCTCGTCGTGATCCCGCACCCTCCCGTGATCACTGTCATCTCCAAAGCATGGCCGGATCCGAGCGGCAGCACCCGAGTCACGGCCACGCATCCGTGGCCTCCCCCCCGTCGCCCCGGTGTAACACCCCGGATGTTACTTGCCATATTTGTAACTCCGACTCTTGCCACTTTGGGCTTTAAGTTATGAGATTCCCTTCGTGGTTGGGTTTTTGTCTTTGTTTTGCATTTTTTTCATGTCATGCATTTCATAGCACGTCATCATGTGCATCGCATTTGTATTCGTGTTCATCTCATGCATCCGAGCATTTTCCCCGTTGTCTGTTTTGCAATCCGACACTCCCACGTGCACCGACGTACCCCTCTTGTCTCTTTCCGCGAGCGGGTGTTATATGTTCTCAGAATGGACCAAGATTTGCCAAGTGGACTTGGTACACTACCGGCAGACCGCCTGTCAAATTTCGTTCCATTTGGAGTCCATTTAATGCTCCAGCGGGTAACCTGGTAACCGTGAAGGCCTTTTGTGTGTTGCAGCCCAACACCCCTCCAAAACGGCCCAATAACCCATCCAAACCATCTCCATGTCCTCCGTTGTCCGATCACGGTCGTCTGCGCGAAAACTACACCTCATTTGGCATTCCTACCTCCCTCTACATATAAATATGTGATCCCCTTCCAAAGTCCCGGTCTAGACACTAGCTCTCCCTTTCCTCGCGCCGCCGGACACGTCCGGGCGAAGCCGAACGCGTCCGCCACCACCGCCCGACTAGTACCGCGCCGCCACATGTCCCCACGCCCACTTCGCCGCTGCTCCGTTCCACCGGCCCACGAGCCCGCAGCGGACCCAGGAGGCCCGAGCCGCGGCGCGGCTCCGCCAGGTTTCCTCCCCGCCACCCGGCTCCGCCACCGCGCCGCCGCCTCCTTGCCCTAGCGCCTCTCGCCACCGACCACCGCCACCACTCCCCGCTCGCTCCGCCACCAGCGCCGCCGCCCCGCTCGCTTCGCCACCAATGCCGCCACCTCGTCGCCCACCGCCGCACCGCGCCGGATCCGGCCAGATCTCGCCGCCCCCGACTCGCCGGCGTCCTCTCCGTCCATCTCCGGCAAGTTCTCCAGCGAATACTCTGGCGTGCCTCAAAAACTGTGCCAAGCTAACCCTAGATCCGGAGGGTGAGAAATTCCTCTAAGTCCTTTTCTGAAATATTTTGTGCACCTGTTCATCGCCTCGTATCTCAGTGAACGTGACTCCGATTCATGCATATGATATGTCAAATTGTTCGTATCGTTGAGCTCTCCGTGATAGAAGCATTTCCATGCATGTTCATGTTCATTATGACGCCATTTTCATTGATGCAATAGTGATATAAAATGTTAGGAGCTGGTACTTATCAGATCATGAGGTTTTGTCATTTTTGTTGCAATTGATGTGTGCATCGTATGAGCTTGAGGTCTACATGTATTTTGAATTACATCATGCCATCTTTAGAGGGGTTATTGTCTTGTATTTTTGTGATCTATGTGGTGACTAGCACAAGCATGCAAAATAGCCTCTGCAATGTTGCTATTTTCAGGGACGTAGGATTTTGCTAAGTCCTTTTCCTGCTGTTATTTTGATGCCATGTAAACATGATGCTATAGTGAGATCCATGCTTGTTTTGAGTTGCTTTAGTAAGGATGCTTTGAACATGTGGTTATGCTCTATATATCCATGCCCCAGTTTGCAATTATGGAGTGCCTTAGCATGCCTTGTTGTTGCTCTACTTTTGCTATAAAATGTTCCTGGCAGAATGTTAACATGTTAATCAATTTTGCCATGGTTGTTGCTAGTGATACATGCATCCCATGAACTTGGTATTGCCATGGTTAGCTTCATGATCATGTCATCTCGCTGTTGATATGCTTGTTATGTCATGCAATGCTTTGTGGTGAGTGGCATGAGCTCGCAAAGTTGCTATCATAAATTTGTTTATGACATGCTCTGTTTTTCTGCTGAGTCTGAAACTATTAATAAAACTTGCTATGTTTACATGGGTGCCATCATATCTTTTGTGCCTCTTTGTCTCATGATTAGTAAGCGACTTTTGTTCTATGCTTTTAGTAAAATCATTCTATGGCTTTCTTTTCTATGACATGTTCTTGTAGAATGTTGTTTAGTTGCTCTAAATAGTGCTTCCTGATGTTGTTTTTGACATGTTAGTATTTTTCACCAAGTCTGTGAAGCTAATATTTGTTGCACTTTTGCCATGCTTGTTTGAACCTGTTCTATTGTGATTTAGCCATAGCTCAGTGTTCATGTTATGTCAAGCATGGCTTGTCATCACTGCCATATGCTTTGTTATTATGTTGGGGTGCAATAGCTTAGTTTCTTGTTGCATTCTAAGTGGCATCGCGTTGTTAATCATAGAATAGCACGATTCTTGTTTTGCTTCCCACTTGCAAACCGTGCCTCCGTTTCCGGTGATCTTTATATTGATTTCGACCAAAATCATCTCATGTTTCTAGCGGCACACTTGGTTTGCCAAGTTCATGCCTTGTTCATTCTTTCCCTTCCGGAGCACGCATATGCATTGCATATCATGTCTTGCATATCATGCCATGTTTTTCATCATGTTGCTTGTGTAGTGCATCGTGGTTGATTGTTGTTCCTTTGCTTGTGTTCTTGCTTTGGGTAGAGCCGGGAGACGAGTACGTGACCGAGGAACTTGTTGAGTATGCTTACGAGGATCAAGCTTTCGACAACTCTGAGAACTTTGCAGACAAGATGACCATACCCTTGATATCACATCTATCTTTGCTTGCTAGTTGTTCGCTCTATTGCTATGTCGCTCTAACTACCACTTGTTATTATGCCTCCCATATTGCCATGTCAAGCCTCTAACCCACCTTTCTTAGCAAACCGTTGTTTGGCTATGTTACCACTTTTGCTCAGCCCCTCTTATAGCGTTGCTAGTTGCAGGTGAAGTTGAAGTTTGTTCCATGTTGGAACATGGATATTTGTTGGGATATCATTATTATCTCTTATTTACTTTAATTCATCTATATACTTGGTAAAGGGTGGAAGGCTCGGCCTTATGCCTGGTGTTTTGTTCCACTCTTGCCGCCCTAGTTTCTGTCATACCGTTGTTATGTTCCTTGATTTTGCGTTCCTTACGCGGTTGGGTGTTATGGGAACCCCTTGACAGTTCGCCTTGAATAAAACTCCTCCAGCAAGGCCCAACCTTGGTTTTACCATTTTCCTACCTACCACCATATACCTTTCCCTTGGATTCTGCAGACTCGAGGGTCATCTTTATTTTAAACCCCCCGGGCCAGTGCTCCTCTGAGTGTTGGTCTAAAACGGGCAACATGTGGGGCCACCTCGGGGCAACTTGAGGGTTGGTTTTACTCATAGCTTGACCTATCCGGTGTGCCCTGAGAACGAGATATGTGCGACTCCTATTGCGATTTGTCGGCACATCGGGCGGCTTTCCTGGTCTTGTTTTACCATTGTCGAAATGTCTTGTAACCGGGATTCCGAGACTGATCGGGTTTTCTCGGGAGAAGGAATATCCTTCGTTGACCGTGAGAGCTTGTGATGGTCTAAGTTGGGACACCCCTGCAGGGTATAAACTTTCGAGAGCCGTGCCCGCGGTTATGTGGTAGATGGGAATTTGTTAATATCCGGTTGTAGACAACTTAACACTTAACTTAATTAAAATGAATCAACCGCGTGTGTTGCCGTGATGGTCTCTTTTCGGCGGAGTCCGGGAAGAGAACACGGTCTCGTGTTATGCTTGAACGTAAGTAGCTTCAGGATCACTTCTTGATCACTTATAGCTTCTCGACCATGCGTTGCTTCTCTTCTCACTCTCATTTGCGAATGTTAGCCACCATATATGCTTAGTGCTTGCTGCAGCTCCACCTCACGACCCTTTCCTACCCTTCAGCTTAAATAGTCTTGATCTCGCGGGTGTGAGATTGCTGAGTCCTCGTGACTCACGGTTACTTCCAAACAGATGCAGGTGCCGATGATGCCAGTGCAGGGGACACTACCGAACTCAAGTGGGATTTCACAGAGGATTCAGGCCGTTACTATGTTTCTTTTCCGGATGATCAGTAGTGGAGCCCAGTTGGGACGATCGGGGATCTATCATTTGGGGTTGTCTTTCTTTATTTTGGTTCCGTTGTTGGACCTTTGATTGTACTTTGGATGATGTATGGATCATTTATGTATTGTGTGAAGTGGCGATTGTAAGCCAACTCTTTATCCCTTTGTTATTCAGTACATGGGATGTGTAAAGATTACCCCTCTTGCGACAAGCCTACCATGCGGCTATGCCTCTAAGTCGTGCCCCGACACATGGGAGATATAGCCGCATTGTGGGTGTGACACCCGGCTATATATAGGCCTCCCCCGAGCCACTCCGAGCTCATCAGCCTCCTCACAGCGCTCCTCTAGGCTCTCCCTACCTCTAGCTTGAGTTCCAGAAGCTCTTCTTGCCGCTCATCACCACCATGGCTGCCTCTGCTCTCTGCCTAAATTCAGGCAACGTCGAGCCCCTTCCTCTCTCCTAACACCACCCTTCAACTCACTTAGCTCCGGCGAGACCCCCATCCACTTACCTCATTGCCGGAGCAACCTCAGTGCCAAACCCATTGGTGGCCAAACCTACCGTCCGCCACGTTCAACATCCCGCTCTGTCCAGTGCTCTCTGGCAAGCGTGACTCCTCCAGTCGGGTGTGCCACTCGGCGCCGTTCATCTCGGTAGTCGAAGCTCCGCCTGAGGTGGACGAAGCCACCGGGACGGGCGCCGGCGTCCCCTCCCTCTGTTTTGCGCCCGACCTCACCTTTCTGTCGTGCCATCGCAAGGAGGACGATGGAGGCGGGAGGAGAAAGAAGAGATGTCGTGCTCCCCTCCCGTCAGCGACCCAGAGGCCGGCCCCGCACTCTGCTGACGTGGAGTAAGTGGACACGTATTCCTTCAGATACGTTTTCCTTTTAGCAAAGCGCATTTTCATCTTCTTCGGCTTAAAATGCGTTTCCTCAGTCCCGAAAGCGCATGCGCTAAAATACGTTTTCTGTTTTGTCCTCCAGGGGCCTGTTTGTAGAAATCTTTTTATAGATTGGTCCCTGAACTTTGCTGGGCTATATCTTTTTACCCATAGCTCCAAATCAGGTGATTCCAAAGCCCACGTCTTCGTTTTGTCGAGCCCGTTCTGATGGAACCATTTTCAACATGTTTTGGCATTCTGAAAATGACCATTTTCCCCTACCCTTATTTAGCCCCTCTGAGAGAGTACGTTTTCCGGCGATCCCTTCCGCGAGTTTCTTGCACTTTCTCCCGGTGATTTCTTCCACCCTAGGCAAAGCACACCCTCCATTTGCATGATTGCAATGTAGTGACAGGGTTTATTTATTTGAACTTGCTTAAAATATTGCATTAGCTATGTATGATTTGTTCGCAGCATTTCTCGGAGTAGTGTTTTGATCTTGATATTGCCATGATATTGCTTGGAGTTCTAGGACTTATATTTTGATGATTATGTGGATGACATGTGCCTTTGGATTCTTAGTGGCTATTATGATTATTTTCATGATGCTATTATGCTTTGGAGTATTACTTTGGATATCATGTTGCCTTTGAATTATTAGTGGCTAGTGTTATTTTCATCATGAGGCTAGATGATATTATGTTTTGGAGTATGATGTTAGAGATGATGTTTGCATGTGGACCATAGCTGGATAGCTAGTTCTTGATATTTGAGTAGTAGTATTATCGTTCTTGGATTATAGGTTGATAGATGATATCTGAGTATCAGTCACTACCATTATATTTTGGGGATAAATTCCGTCATTAAGTTGGTCAGGTGCCACGGAACCGGGCTTTTTCCAGTGCAACCACATTTTCCTTTTATGGGAAGGCCCTAATGCGATCTATTGTCATGCCTCTCGCTGGTGCCTCCAACGAGGGAAGGTTATGGGCGTGCGGTACCCTGGCACGGTAAGCAGACATAACTTGTGTGCCCGTTGTTGTTGTCTCCGGATTGTCCCCGTTTGGGACCGTTTTGCCACGATGGTGGCCGTTTTGCCACGATGGTGGCCGTTGGTGCCATTGGCAGGCACAGGGCCACCCATGACCTAGCCCAGAGGGGAGTTGGTCGGAGTGGCCAGGAGAGTGTCGTGGCAGTAGATCGGTTTCGTCGGAATGTCATTGGTCCACCCGAATGGGAGTGCGAGGCCATGGATTCCGTGGTGTGGGTAAAGTGTGCTACCTCTGCAGAGTGTGTGTGTTGAATCTATCGACAGCCGCGTCCTCGGTCATGGGCATGAGTTCGTACTAGGTCACATCGTTCGATCAACACTCACATGATGGAATGACTTATAGGTGATGTATATGTTGATATTGTGAGCTGTAACAGTTTCGCAGGATGATGATGATGTTGGGATGATCTTGAGGATGATCATTCAGTTTGTGATGTGGTCACGAGGTGATCA
This sequence comes from Triticum urartu, assembly GCF_003073215.2. Lineage (NCBI taxonomy): Eukaryota > Viridiplantae > Streptophyta > Magnoliopsida > Poales > Poaceae > Triticum > Triticum urartu. The sequence goes on from NC_053024.1 coordinate 366,610,029, forward strand.
TGTGGATGTTCCGTTTGTGATCCATGAGTGATCACCGTTTCGTTACGAGGTAACCCGTTGAACCAAGTGTGGTGCCGTTTGTGATCTATGAGTGATCACCGTTTGGTTTTGATCACGAGGTGATCGAGATGGTATATTACTTAGCCAGTTAGCCAAGAGTGATATGGTTATGGAGATATGAGATGTTGGTTTATAAGTATGATAGTAGTTTCATACCATTCTTAGTAGATGCTTCATCATAGTACTTTTAATTTATTAATCAGTTTAATGCTATGTTATTTTCTTGCCTTGATGTTTATGGTTGTTGTGAGATTGCAAGTGAAGGAAATATTCCCTAGAGGCAATAATAAAGTTATTATTTATTTCCTTATATCATGATAGATGTTTATTATTCATGCTAGAATTGTATTAACCGGAAACATGATACATGTGTGAATACATAGACAAACAGAGTGTCACTAGTATGCCTCTACTTGACTAGCTCGTTGATCAAAGATGGTTATGTTTCCTAGCCATAGACAAAGAGTTGTCATTTGATTAACGGGATCACATCATTAGGAGAATGATGTGATTGACTTGACCCATTCCGTTAGCTTAGCACTTGATCGTTTAGTTTGTTGCTATTGCTTTTTCATGACTTATACATGTTCCTATGACTATGAGATTATGCTACTCCCGTTTACCGGAGGAACACTTTGTGTGCTACCAAACATCGCAACATAACTCGGTGATTATAAAGGTGCTCTACAGTTGTCTCCGAAGGTACTTGTTGGGTTGGCATATTTCGAGATTAGGATTTGTCACTCCGATTGTCGGAGAGGTATCTCTGGGCCCACTCGGTAATACACATCACTTAAGCCTTGCAAGCATTGCAACTAATGAGTTAGTTCCGAGATGATGTGTTACGAAACGAGTAAAGAGACTTGCCGGTAACGAGATTGAACTAGGTATTGACATACCGACGACTGAATCTTGTAAGTGCATCTAGTGCCCCTTAGTGATTTTGGTGTATTGAAGACTTATAGGTTAAGGGACTAATGCGTTTGTGAGTGTACACAGGTCTATAAGTCTATGAGGAGTTTGATATTTACAGAGAAAGTCGACCCCTAAAAATGAAGTTCTTCGACTGAAGACTTTGGATATCTGAAGATTTTCTGAAGACTTTGAAAGTGATGAAATTGGTGTGACCTTGAAGACTTGGTATTCATTCGAGGAACATTAAGCATGAAGACTTTTGTTTTCGTAGTTTCATTTTCTCTTTCTTGAGTCATAGGAAACACCGTACTGTTAAAGGGGGTCAAGGAAATACTAAGGAAAAATTTCCATGTGATGCTCAACTCAAAATCCTACACCTACCAATTCCTTTGAGTGAAGCCATTGGAAATCACATACAGTTCAGTCAATTTCTTCAGTGACAGAGACGAAGTGCTTCTGGTCTCTGAGGAATTTGTTCTGACTGAGGAGTTAGGAATTCGCCAGTGCGGATTGCCTACATAGTGAGGAACATGATAGCCCTGAGGATTTTTGCTACTCAAAATTCCGACCGTTGTTGTGCTATGCGCCAGCTGTCCCAAAATATCCATCCACCTAACGGTCATATCATTGAAGGGAATTTATGTCTTATCATGTCGGACTGCTCCCTAGGCTATAAATAGCCGCCCCCTACAACCACTAGCTGGTTGGCTGCTCCGAGAGAAAGAGACACTTGTTGTTTGAGAGCAACTCATCCTCCGAGGACTTTGAGCAAAAATCATCAAGTGAAGAAAAACTAAAAACCCAAACCCAAACACCTACAAACCCCAAGTGATTGAGCATCACTGAAGAGATTGGTCCTGCGTGGATCCGACGCTTGTTACCTTTGAAGACTGTGATTCTTCCAGACGGTTAGGCGTCATGGTCTAGAGCATCCAAGAGGAATTGTGGATCGCCGAGTAACCAAGTTTGTGAAGGCTTGGAAGTCGCCTGAAGACTTACCACGAGTGATTGGGCGAGGTCTGTGTGACCTTAGCTCAAGGAGAATACGGTAAGGACTGGGTGTCCTGAGCTGCGTGTTCAGGACTGGGTGTCTGGGACTGGGTGTCCTTGAGTTTAAATACTCAGCCGCTCCTACCAGACGTACAACTAAGACATCAGTTGGAACTGGTCTACCAAATCATTGTCTTCACCAAGCTTACTGGTTCTATTTCCTCAAGTCTTTCATTTCCTCATAACTGTGTGGTGTGCTTGTTCATATCTGTGTTTGAAGACTTTGACTAAAGACTTTCTCAATTTCCCCAATTCAATTTCTTCAGTCTGTTTGTCTTCATCCTGTGTTATCCTGTGCTTACGCTTCCTGTACTCTGCACCTGTCTTCATTTCATCATGATGACTATGCTTGTATTCTGCCATGTTTACTTTTGAGTACTTATTCCACTACTAGTAGTTCTTCGCTAAGGAATTTCCTCACCGGCAAATTCCTTAGTGAAGAATTTCATCAAAATCGCCTATTCACCCCCCTCTAGTCGATATAACGCACTTTCAATTGGTATCAGAGCAAGGTACTCCCTTCTTCTATGTGATTTTGGTTTAACCACCTGGAGTTTTAGTTATGTCAACCGCAGGTATGATCAAGGTCTCTGCTGGGTGTCCTACCTTCGATGGGACGGACTACCCCTACTGGAAGAATAAGATGCGAATGCATCTTGAAGCAATTGATAACGATCTCTGGTATGTTGTGGAAAATGGTGTTCCCTCAGTCACACCTTCTCTGAATGCTGCTGGTGTGAAGAGATTCAAGAAACTCGACTCTCAAGCGAAGAATATCATATGAGGCCATCTGAGCAAAGGACAGTATGGTAGAGTGAGTACTTTGGAGACAGCGAAGCTTATCTAGGACAGGTTGTCCAAAGTGAATGAAGGAGTCTCAACACAGCATGACTCTCGAGTTGATGTTCTTCGCAATCTCTTCAATCGCTTCAAAAGACTCGACAATGAAAATGTTCAACAAACCTTCGATAGCCTCACTGACATCTCAAATGAGCTTCAAGCACTTGGTGCCACTGACATCACCGATCATGAGGTGGTGAAGAAATTGCTGAGATCGCTTAATTCCTCATTTGACACTCTAGCATTGATGATATAAGAACGTGCTGATTACAAGTCACTTGATCCCGCTGATATTCTCGAGAGGCTAAATACTCATGAGTTCCAACTTGCTGAAAAAGATCACGTGCACTGAAGGCCAAGGCAGTATCTGAGTCTGAAGATGTAGAGTATGGTAGCAGCCTTGGTGATCCTGAAGAACTAAGCCATGATCTGGCTCTGCTTGTGAAGAAGTTCCAAAAGTTCTCAAGACGTGGTCGCCTTGGAAGACCCTCAAGGAGCAGTGATTCCTCATCTAGTGACTACAAGAGGAGGCTCTGCCACAAATGCAAGAAACCTGGACATTACATTCAAGATTGTCCTTAGTGGGAAAAGGAATCAAAGAAGAAGAAATACAAGGATTACAGTTCTGATGATGCGAAGAAAAAGAAGAAGTCCACAAAATCTTCATCATCAAAATCCTCAAAGCCTTCATATCACAAGAAGAGCAGCTCCAAGAAGGCCAGGGCATTCATTGGCAAGGAAATGGACTCTGAGGCTGAATCTGAAGAAAATGAGGAAGAGGAGTCATCTAAGGAGTCCGAATCCGGAGTGGCGAGCCTAGATCTCGCTACTGCATTCGTCAGCAAGTCTATCTTCAACACTGAAGAAAATGGCCTCACCAACAAGGCTGATGAAGGGGATGATGACTACGCTCCCACCTATGGCTTCATGGCAAAGGGTGCCAAGGTACTTAAATATACCTCATCTGAATCAAGTGAGAATGAATCTGATGAAAACCTTAAGCTCAGCTATTCTAAACTTGCTAAGATTGCTGTAAAACAACAAAGGGCTTTAGAAAAGGTTCAAAACATGCTAGACAAAAGTGATGATATGTTGGGTGAAGAAATGGATCACACTAAAGCCTTGACTGAAAATCTTCAGAGATTTCAGACTAGGTTTGACAATCTTCAAAGTCATCATAACACTCTCTTATACGATCATGAGAAGCTTTCTTATGAATTTCTTCAAAGAAAGCAAGATCTTGAGAAGCTAAGAGTGAGTTATGAAGATCTTCAGAAAGAGCGCGATTCATTACTTGCTCAACAAATCAGCGCTTCTCAGGAAGAATTTGTTCCTCCGTGCTTGAAGTGGATTGAACGTGAATCTGCTAATTCTTCACCTGAATGTTCAAATGCTGCTAATGTTTCAAATTCTTCACATGCCTCTGCTATCACTAATTCCTCATCTGAGGACATTGCTAGTATCACTGATGATGCAGGGCTAAAGGAATTGTACATGACAGGCATGTACAAAAGCCTCAAAGGGCATAAGACTCTTTGTGATGTGCTTAAAAAGCAGATCCTCAATAGGAACCCTAGGAAAGAGGGTATCGCCTTTGAGAGGAAACTCAATGCTGATGGTACATATTGGAAGCCTGAGCAGTACCCCAAAACTACATGGGTTGCTGCAAAGGGAGCTCCAGTTGATCCATCTAACTTATCTGGATTTGCATGTGAATCTCCTCATTCTGATGATGAGTCATTTGACTCCAACTATAAACTGTTCAAAAATCAGAATGGTGAAGTATTTGCTAGATATGTCGGCACTAACTGCAGGAACGGTCCTCCTATGAAGAAAATCTGGGTTCCCAAAAGATGCCTTGAAAATCTTCAGGTGAATGTCATAATGACGCCACTTGTGAAGAATAGGAACTCCAAATCAAATTCTTCATATGGATCCAAGTCCTCATACGGACCAAACTCCTCACATGGATCATATTCCTCAAAAGGATCAAAGTCCTCATATGAACATCATCATGCTAACCCGTCTGTTTCGCAGGGAAGATCTAAGGATTATGGATATGTGCATTATTCTTCAAATCATTATGTCCATAAGTCCTCGAAGAATTTCTCTGCATACTCTTATGCTTACTCTAACCCCTCTTATGTGAAACGAAATGGACTGGCTTCTATGCCATCCTTCTCGTATGGAGCTCGCAGAATGATGAACTCTTTGCCACCCCATCAGATGTGGGTGGTGAAGAAAAAGAACTAATCTCTTCTGCAGGGTCAGGTCTCCAGACGTACGTAATCATCTGAAGAATTTGCTGGAGACCTGAGTATGCCTGATAGGACGCAAGCTAATCATGAAGAAATGAACTTTCATTTCTCACGTCCTCACACTGCTTTATTTGTTCTGTTGCTTGATGAAATTGATCTGATGAATTGATGTCATATTCTTCACTGATGAAGTATATGAGTTTGTAAGCTGCACTAATTCATCTGCAGGATGATCAACCCAAAGCCACTGAGTGGGTCCTCGATAGTGGATGTACAAACCACATGACTGGTGACAATAATATATTGATGGATGCTCCATTATCTCCATCGCATCTGAAGCATATCATCTTTGCTGACAAAGGCAAGAGTCAGGTATTGGGTCTAGGTAAGGTTGCGATCACAAAGGATCGACACATGGACAAAGTCATGCTTGTTGAGTCCTTAGGATACAACCTTATGTCTGTCTCAATGCTTTGTGATCTTGATATGGTTGTTGTCTTTGGCAAATACCGTTGTGTTGTGGTTATGGAAGCTGACAATTCCAAAGTCTTCGAAGGCTTTAGGAGAGGTGACCTATATATTGTTGATTTCTCTACAGGACCACAACTAGCCATGTGCCTACTTGCAAAAGCTTCAGAAGGCTGGCTCTGGCATCGACGACTTGGTCATGCGGGCATGAGGAATTTGCACACGCTTGCAAAGAAGAAGCATGTCATTGACATCGAGAATGTCAAATTCCTCAAGGATCTCCTATGCGGAGCCTGTGAAGCTGGGAAGATGACAAAGGCCAAGCATCCAGCGAAGACTATCATGACCACTACTCGCCCATTTGAATTGCTTCACATGGATCTCTTTGGTCCTAATAATTATTCTGCTATTTCAAATGAAGCATCTCAATATGGCTTTGTTATTGTTGATGATTACTCTCGTTATACATGGTACACCTTGTTACTTACAAACATGAAGTGCAGGAAGTCTTCAAACGATTTTCCTCGAGGGCTTCAACCAACTTTGGTGTGAAGATCAAGCACATCAGAAGTGACAATGGCACTGATTTCAAGAATTCTGGTCTCGATGACTATCTTGATGAACTTGGTATTACTCATGAGTTATCTGCTCCTTACACTCCTCAGCAGAACGGCGTCGTGGAGCTCAAGAACAGGACTCTTGCTGAGATGGCTCACACTATGCTTGATGAATACAAAATGCCTCGTCGTTTCTGGAATGAGGCAATTGATACTGCGTGCCACATCATCAACAGAGTATATCTTCAAAAATTCTTCAAGAAGACTGCCTATGAATTCCTCACTGATAAGAAACCCAATGTAAGTTATTTCAAAGTCTTCGGTGCTAAATGTTGGATTAGAGATCCTCATCACAACTCAAAATTTGCACCGAAAGCACATGAAGGTTTTAGGCTTGGTTATGGAAAGGACTCGCACACCTATAGAGTCTTTAACAACGTTCTTCAAAAGGTTGTTGAAATTGTAGATGTGCAGTTCGATGAAACTAATGGCTCGCAAAGAGAGCACCTACCTACTGTGATAGATGAACCAGCACCTGAGGAAACTATCAAGTTCAAGGCTACTGAGGATGTCATTCCTACTGAAGAATCTGCTGAAGAATTCATTCCAGAACATGAAGAAAGTCGAGCTAATGCACCTGAAGAAAATACTGAAGAAAATGGTGCTGAAGAGAATGCTGATCAAATTCTTCAACGGCAACCAGCTCATCCTCGCATTGCAAAAGAAGTGCAAGTTGAAAAGATCATCAATGACATCAAAGCGCCAGGTCCTCTCAAACGCTCAAAAGCTTCACATTTATCTAACTTTTGTGGGCATTTTGCTTTTGTCTCTATTATAGATCCCACTAAGGTAGATGAAGCATTTCTTGATCCTGAGTGGATTCGGGCCATGCAAGAAGAATTACATCAGTTCGAGCTCAACAATGTCTGGGAACTGGTGAAACGCCCAGATCCACGCAAGCACAATATCATTGGCACAAAGTGGATCTACCGCAACAAGCAAGATGAAAATGGCCTTGTGGTGAGGAATAAGGCACGACTCATAGCTCAAGGCTACACACAGGTTGAAGGAATTGATTTTGATGAAACTTTTGCACATGTTGCTAGACTTGAGGCTATTCGCATATTACTTACTTATGCTAACCATCATGATATCACTTTATATCAAATGGATGTGAAAAGTGCATTCCTTAATGGTAAGCTTGAGGAAGAAGTATATGTTGCTCAACCCCCAGGTTTTGAAGATCCAAAGAATCCTGACAAAGTCTTCAGACTCAACAAGGCCCTCTATGGCCTCAAGCAGGCCCCACGGGCGTGGTATGATACCTTGAAGGAATTCCTCATGAAGAAAGGCTTCAAATTTGGTTCACTCGACCCTACTCTTTTCACTAAATCTTATGATGGTGAATTATTTGTGTGCCAAATATATGTTGATGATATTATCTTTGGCTGTACTGACCAACGTTATAGTGATGAATTTGCCTATATGATGAGTGAAGAATATCAAATGTCTATGATGGGAGAGTTCAAATTCTTCTTAGGTCTTCAAATTCATCAACAAGGCAATGGCTTATTCATATCTCAGGAGAAATTCCTCAAGGATGTACTGAGGAAATTCAGCATGCAAGATTGCAAAGGTGTCAAAATTCCTATGCCCACAAATGGCCATCTGTGCACTGATGAAAATGGTATTGACTTCGATCATAAGGTATACCGCTCCATGATTGGTTCTTTATTGTACTTATGTGCATCTAGGCCAGATATAATGCTTAGTGTTTTCATGTGTGCCCGATTTCAAGCTACACCAAAGGAATCACACAATAAGGCTGTGAAGCATATTCTTCGATATCTAGCTCACATACCAACACTTGGATTATGGTACCCCAAGGGCTCGGCTTTTGATCTCATTGGATATTCTGACTCTGACTATGCTGGTGATCGTGTGGACCGCAAGTCAACATCTGGTACATGTCATTTCCGAACGATCTTTGGTCTGTTGGTCCTCGAAGAAAAAGAACTATGTATCACTATCTACTGCTGAAGCTGAGTATATTGCCGCTGGTTCCTACTGTGCTCAATTGCTATGGATGAAGCAAACTCTCAAGGACTACGGCATCAACATGAAGAATGTGCCTCTCTTCTGTGGCAATGAGAGTGCCATCAAGATTTCTCACAACCCAGTTCAGCACTCGAAGACAAAGCACATTCAGATTCGTCATCATTTTCTTCGTGATCATGTGTTGAAGGGCGACATTTCTATTGAGCATGTGAAGACTGAAGAACAGCTAGCCGATATCTTCACAAAGCCCTTGGATGAGAAGAGATTTAGCAAGTTGCGGTGTGAGCTAAATATTCTAGAATCTTCGAATGTTCTTTGAAAAGGAAACTCATCCTAACACTTATGCAAAATTGATGACTTAGATGTGCAACACATGAAGAAATGTTTTTGTTCACTCAATGAAGAATAACACTCTTAGTGTGAAGAAATTAACGAAGAATTTGATTCTCAGAACCCTACGATAATTGTACGCGGTGTCTGAAATCATCATTCTTATACGGTGGGTCACGCCACCACCAAAAGTTGAAATCCCTTAATTGTTCATATTCTTCAACTTTGCATTGTCTTCACTGCTTCCGTCGTTTTTCTTCATTGGCTATATATATATATGAGTTTATGTCCTCTATAGCATTCACTTATTGTTAATTCTTCAAGTTGGTTTTTCTGCTAAGTGAATGTGATCGGACCCTTCCCCTCTATTCTATACTCAACCCAATCTATTCAAAAATTCTTCATGTGCGTTCTATTTGAAACTCGTTCAAAATCTTCACTGTGTCCTTGTCAGCTAAAGAAATTGCGAACGGAACTTTAAAACCTATCTTATCCAAATTTTCGGCTTTGCCGCTCAAACCGTTCCGCATCCCACGATATACTTATCCACTCACCCACGATCTAACACGATCTCCACTTCTCACTATGTGGGTGACACATGTCATGCGAATGAGAAGGGTCAGGGGCACGTTCGTCCAATTTCTTCGGGCGAGTAGTTTTTCACCGTGGCTATAAATACCCCTCCTTCCCTTCCTCACTTCTTTTACTCCGCTCGACCTCTCTCTAGCTCAAGCTTCTCAAACCCTAGCGCCGCCGCTACTTCATCGCCGACGGTGAGGAAGAGCTTCACTACCTCGACCTCGTCGCCGACGTACTCGCGCCGACCGCGGAAATCTTCACTCCGCCGCCGCCGTAGCCGTCTTCCTTCGCCGAGTTAGGGCGTGGAAGATCTAAATAGATGAACTTCATCTCTACACCTCACTGTTCATCGTGTTCTTCGTCCAGGGTAACTAAAAGTTACTTTTACTGCCCTCGTTGATTCGAATGATTATCTACAAAATCTTCAAAGATGTTTTTCTTCATATCGTCACACACTAAACACCTCACAAGTCATATGTTCTTGATTCGTTTCTCTAAGCATCATTTTTCTTCAAGATTCCTCAATTGTGTGGATCTTCGATCTATACAACTCTGGAACCTAAGACAAAGAACTCGTAGTGAAATTCTTCAAGACTCATCTGGTCAAAGTCCTCAAACTTGTTCTTTTTGAAAAACCCTCTGAGAACGCATATGACCTCTCCAAATTCGTCGCAACTATACTCTGTTCACAGGTACACATGTCAGTTGCTGAATTACGAGGTTCTCATTAACTTAACTCATTTGCAGCGTTCCTCGAAGAAAAGTTGCATACTTCTTCAGAGAATTCGATTGTTCAAATTCCTCAACTGAAGAAAATGGCTGATGGTAAAAAGCCACAGAAAGGAGGAAAGAGGCATGAGGTCAATACAGCATTTGAGATCCCTGATGAAACATACGCTGGGTACTGCACACCTACTGAGGAAACCAAAAATGAGCGCAAGGTGCACATTCAGAAGATAGAGAGGAGATGGGCTAGAGAGTGGAGGGAGTATAGATATGTCACTCCCAAGTATATGAAGAAATTCGCACTCAATCCTCCATGCCCATGACCTCCATTGGCACCTGGCCAAATAGCTGATCCCACCAGCCTCAAGCGCGGTGAGGACTATCCTGACGAATGGGCCAAGCGCCAAGCCAAGTTGGCTAAGCAAGCCAGAGAAGCAGTCAGGAAATTCAATGAAGACTCTACTGCTGCTGCTGCCTCTGCTGAGGCCTCTGCTGTCATGTCGAAGAAGGCTATGTCAAAGAAGCCTGCGCGCAAGCCAAGTGCTTCACCAACAATGCCCTCAAGGCCAAGTTCCTCAGCAATGCCCTCACGGCCAGAATCCTCAAAGCCCTCACGGCAAATTCCTCATGCTGCTCCTGCTCCCTCAAAATCCTCAGCTCCTCCAAAGTCCTCAGCTATTCCAACAAAGTCCTCAGCACCTGTGCATCTCGCCTCGTGCCAAAGGACTGCATGCATCTCCATTGCCTCAGGTGTCTCATCTAGTTCCTCAGCTGCACCAAGTTCCTCAGCTGGCCCCTCACTGCTGAAGACAAAGTCAATTGCTGGATGCGGTCCTCGACCAAGTCCTTAGAAGAAGCAGGTCGCTTTCCAAGTGTCGTCTGATGAAGACGAAGCTGATGATGATGAACTTGCAGAAACCATCAGAGATAGGCAAGTACGGGCCGCTAGAGCCAAGGGAACAGAGGTGCCACTGCTTTTGGATCCCAAGTTGATCCTCGAATACATTAATGTTTGGCACAAGGACCCCAACACTCCCATGCCTAACTTCAAGCTAACTCCTGGCCAAAGTCACATGCTGACCCACTTCATTCAAGAAGAAAAGTGGAAATTTGAGAAGGCCAGGCAGATCAAGAAAGCTCAGTACAAGAAAGAGCGCTATCTGAAGAAAAACGGTGTCTCTATGACAACTGAAGAACTTGTCACTATTCAAACTGCGATCAAGAAACTCAGTGATGACTTTGACGCATATCGCGCTGATTGGCTTGGAGCCAAGGTTCATTTTGTGAAACTTGCGGATAACTTCACCTCAAATGTTGCAGCCCCAGCGCAATAGGAAGTTCCTCAGGCTGAAGCATCTGCTCAGCCGACTAAACAACATGCCAGCACCGCTGATGAAAATTAGGCTGCTGAAGAAAATGTGAGTTCCAGGGCTGATGACTGCATTCCAGCCGCTGAAGAAATTGCCAGGGCACCCACTAGTGGTGCGCCTGAAGAAAATGAAGAAAATCAACCAGATTCCTCTGCTCCTCCTGCGCCTACACCAACTCCAATCCTTCCATCTACATCAGATGTGAAGAAGACCAAAGCTGCGGAGCATGCAGCAGTGAAGAAAAGGAAAGCATCAAATGCTTCAGATTCTTCAGCTCCAAAGAAGATGAAGCCTATGACAAGTTCATTTGCTAATCCCATTGATGCTGTTCCCATCTCAACCAGGCCATCAAAGGACCTTGTTCCTTTTGATGAAGAATATGTGATCCCCAGCGGATCTGATGAAGAAACTCCTTCTGCTGCTTCGTCTGAGCAGTTGGATGAAGAAATTGAAGTGGATGCGATCCCTTCAACACCTGTCATCTCCTCGCCCATGTCTCAGTTCACAGCTGAAGAGGCTGGCGTTGAAGAAATGGAAGATGAAGATGTGGACGTTGGCTGCTCCACACCCGTATTTAGTGATGAATTCTGGGAAAGTCAGCATCCAAACTCTCCAATGTTCACACCGTTGCAGCAAATACCTCAGTGGCCTGCACAAACTGTTCAAATGGGCTCTGAAGAAACTCACCCCACTTCATCTGTACATGAGGAAATTCCAGCCACTAGCACTGAAGAAACTGCTGCTGCTGAACATCTGAAGACGCAGACTGCCATTGAAGAGGAACCAGAAATTCCTCAGCCTGAAGAACCTGAGATTGTGATTCCTGAGGTCGTGATGCAACTCACTGACACTCCACTGCCCAAGCCCAAGGATCCATTCTCACGCAAGCAAAAGTTCAGGGCTGATGATTTCTTCGGCGAGCATCTATTCTTCGAAGACTACAACCCTTATAACTCTGCTCGCATTAGGAAGAGGCATTTCTGGACTGCTAGTCAAGCCAATTTCTATTCCTCAGTGCTGTTCAACAAAGAGAAAATCTTCTACCATGAGCACATTCCTCACGTGGATATGGAATCTCTGTCGTGCTTCACACCAGTCCTCAGTGTTCTTCACGACACTGGACTGTTAAACTTTTGCTCTGACATCTGCGATTGGAATGAAGAACTGATTCTTCAATTTTATGCAACGTTGCACATCACAGGAGATGCTGAAGATGTGAATTCATGGGTGCTGGACTGGATGTCTGAAAACACTCACTACACTGCACCAGCCTCTGAATTGCTTCATGCCTTACCACTCAGTCCTCCCCTTGAAGAAGCTCGTTGCATCTACAGTGAACCTAAGCTTACAAATCACTACATGCAGGTGCTGATGAAACCTTTGAAGCCAGGTCAAGCACCAAGAACCAAATTCCTCGTGAAGGAATTGCTTTACGTGCCTAGAACTGTCTATCGTATTCTTACGAGGACAATGAGTCCTATCAAAGGCCATGACTCATCTGATGAGGAAATTGTTGGCATCATGAAGTATCTGGTATTCCACATCGTTCATGGCATTCCTGTCAATTATCACAATTTCTTCATGAGGACTCTGGCAAATGTTGCACTGTCTCCGTTTGAGCTGAAACCTTATGCACCTTGGATTATGAGATTCCTTAGGACAAGGTCTTTACTCAACTACAAAGCTGATTTTCAGAATCACCTCAGCTACTTGCCCCCACTTGAAGTCCTCAAGCAAACCTATTCCTCAGTTGATGGAAAGGGCAAGGCACCTGCTGTTATAGATGAAGGCATTCATCCATTGGATGGTCAATTTCGAACAGCTGCTTCGTATTCCACCAATGATGACTCTGCCACACATGACTTTGCCAATGCACCCAAGTCCACTCCTCAAGCCACTGCTTCGCGCGTGATGACTGACTGTGAACTTCTGCTTAGTCTTCACCAGAAGGTGGATCGAAATCACAAATGGGTTAAGCATCAGTTTAGTTTATTTCTTCACAACATGACTGCTACACACAATGCAGTGAAGAAAAACCATTACTACCTCCATCAAGTCTTCGGTCGCACCTGGGCAATCCTGTCACATCTGTATGGTGAAGACGATCTGAAGAAAATGGGTCTCAAGGAAGATTTTGACTGGTGTGCACCTCCACCGAACAAATTCAAGAAGGTCAAGGTTCCTTCTCTGGTGGCCAAGTCATATTCTTCATCGCGTGACACTGATGAAAATGAAGACTTGGATGACACTGCGGCAGGCCCTACTACAACAAACGACCCCAACAACGCTGGCGCTCCTTCATCAACTTGATATTCTTCAGGGGCGTTAGTCCTCATATTCGATCCTTTTGGTCATTTGATGACAAAGGGGGAGAATTTTGAGTTAGTCTTCAAGCGGGTCTTTCTATATGGGCGTTTTTTTGTTAAGTTACAACTCTCGTTCTTCTGAGACTTTATTGGATCGAGTTGTAAACTTAAACCCGATGGTACGCTCATACTTTTGATATGTTTTTCTGCATGCTTATTCCTCATATATTCTAATGCACGCATGCTGAATTACATCAGTCACCATATTTCATCATGCATTTCAAATTCTTCATTGTGATATGTCAAATGCGTGTATGAATTACAAGATATAGGGGGAGATCTCCATGATTCAACTCTTCAAGTGTGCATTGCTTCAAAAGCAAATTCCTCACTATGCACATCTTCAGGGGGAGTTCTTCTATATATTACAATCAAATTCCTCAATATCAGTATTTACACTTCATATGTTTATCCCAGTTGAAAACCTAACCTATATTGTCATCAATCACCAAAAAGGGGGAGATTGTAAGTGCATCTAGTGCCCCTTAGTGATTTTGGTGTATTGAAGACTTATAGGTTAAGGGACTAATGCGTTTGTGAGTGTACACAGGTCTATAAGTCTATGAGGAGTTTGATATTTACAGAGAAAGTCGACCCCTAAAAATGAAGTTCTTCGACTGAAGACTTTGGATTTCTGAAGACTTTGAAAGTGAAAAATTGGTGTGACCTTGAAGACTTGGTATTCATTCGAGGAACATGAAGCGTGAAGACTTTTGTTTTCGTAGTTTCATTTTCTCTTTCTTGAGTCATAGGAAACACCGTACTGTTAAAGGGGGTCGAGGAAATACTAAGGAAAAATTTCCATGTGATGCTCAACTCAAAATCCTACACCTACCAATTCCTTCGAGTGAAGCCATTGGAAATCTCATACAGTTCAGTCAATTTCTTCAGTGACAGAGACGAAGTTCTTCTGGTCTCCGAGGAATTTGTTCTGACTGAGGAGTTAGGAATTCGCCAGTGCGGATTGCCTACACAGTGAGGAACATGATAGCCCTGAGGATTTTTGCTACTCAAAATTCTGACCGTTGTTGTGCTATGCCCCAGCTGTCCCAAAATATCCATCCACCTAACGGTCATATCATTGAAGGGAATTTATGTCTTATCATGTCGGGCTGCTCCCTAGGCTAGAAATAGCCGCCCCCTACAACCACTAGCTGGTTGGCTGCTCTGAGAGAAACTGACACTTGTTGTTTGAGAGCAACCCATCCTCCGAGGACTTTGAGCGAAAATCATCAAGTGAGGAAAAACTAAAAACCCAAACCCAAACACCTACAAACCCCAAGTGATTGAGCATCACTGAAGAGATTGATCCTGCGTGGATCCGACGCTTGTTACCTTTGAAGACTGTGCTTCTTCCAGACGGTCAGGCGTCATGGTCTAGAGCATCCAAGAGGAATTGTGGATCGCCGAGTGACCAAGTTTGTGAAGGTTTGGAAGTCGCCTGAAGATTTACCACGAGTGATTGGGTGAGGTCTGTGTGACCTTAGCTCAAGGAGAATACGGTGAGGACTGGGTGTCCTGAGCTGCATGTTCAGGACTGGGTGTCCGGGACTATGTGTCTTCGAGTTTAAATACTCAGCCACTCCAACCAGACGTACAACTGAGACAGCAGTTGGAACTGGTCTACCAAATCATTGTCTTCACCAAGCTTACTGGTTCTATTTCCTCAACTCTTTCATTTCCTCATAACTGTGTTGTGAGCTTGTTCATATCTGTGTTTGAAGACTTTGACTGAAGACTTTCTCAATTTCCTCAGTTCAATTTCTTCAGTCTGTTTGTCTTCATCCTGTGTTATCCTGTGCTTACGCTTCCTGTACTCTGCACCTGTCTTCATTTCATCATGATGACTATGCTTGTATTATGTCATGTTTACTTTTGAGTACTTATTCCGCTGCTAGTAGTTCTTCTCTAAGGAATTTCCTCACCGGCAAATTCCTCAGTGAAGAATTTCATAAAAATTGCCTATTCACCCCCCTCTAGTCGATATAACACACTTTCAAATCTCGGGCAAGTAACATACCGATAACAAAAGGAACAACATATGTTGTTATGCGGCTTGACCGATAAAGATCTTCGTAGAATATGTAGGAGCCAATATGAGCATCCAGGTTCCGCTATTGGTTATTGACCAGAGACGTGTCTCGGTCATGTCTACATAGTTCTCGAACCTGTAGGGTCCACACGCTTAAAGTTCGATGACGGTTATATTATGAGTTTATGGTTTTTGATGTACCGAAGGTAGTTTGGAGTCCCGGATATGATCAAGGACATGACGAGGAGTCTCTAAATGGTCGGGATGTAAAGATCGATATATTGGACGACTATGTTCGGACACCGTAATGGATTCGGGGAGTTTTGGGCATATACCGGAGTACCGGGGGGTTACCGGAACCCCCCAGGGAGACTAATCGGCCTATTGGGCCCTAATGGAGAAGAGGAGGGGCAGCCAAAGGGCATCCGCGCCCCCCTCCCCCCAAGTCTGAATTGGACAAGGAGGGGGCGGCGCCCCCCTTTCCTTTCCCCCTCTCTCTCCTTCCCTCTCCTCTCCTACTCCCACATGGAAAGGGGGAGTCCTACTCCCGGTGGTAGTACGACTCCTCATGGGGCGCGCCTAGGGTGGCTGGCGCCCTCCTCCTCCTCCACTCCTTTATATACGGGGAGAGAGGCAGCCCTTGGAGACACAACAATTCATCTCTTGGATCTTTTAGCTGTGTGTGGTGCCCCTCTCCACCATAGTCCACCTCGATAATATCGTAGCGGTGCTTAGGCGAAGCCTTGCGACGGTAGAACATCAACATCATCAACATGCCATCGTGCTGACGGAACTCTCCCTCAAAGCTCGGCTAGATCGGAGTTCGAGGGACGTCATCGAGTTGAACGTGTGCAGAACTCGGAGGTGCCGTGCGTTTGGTACTTGACCGGTCGGATCGTGAAGACGTACGACTACATCAACCGCGTTGTGCTAACTCTTCCGCTTTCAGTCTACGAGGGTACGTGGACACACTCTCCCCTCTCGTTGCTATGCATCACCATGATCTTGCGTGTGCGTAGGAATATTTTTTAAATTACTACGTTTCCCAACAGTGGCATCCGAGCCTGGTTTTATGCGTTGATGTTATATGCACGAGTAGAACACAAGTGAGTTGTGGGTGATACAAGTCATACTGCTTATCAGCATGTCATACTTTGGTTCCGCGGTATTGTTGGATGAAGCGGCCCGGACTGACATTACGCGTACGCTTACGCGAGACTGGTTCTACCGACATGCTTTGCACACAGGTGGCTGGCGGGTGTTAGTTTCTCCAACTTTAGTTGAACCGAGTGTGGCTACGCCCGGTCCTTGAGAAGGTTAAAACAACACTAACTTGATGAACTATCGTTGTGGTTTTGATGCGTAGGTAAGAATGGTTCTTGGTCAGCCCGTAGCAGCCACGTAAAACTTGCAACAACAAAGTAGAGGACGTCTAACTTGTTTTTGCAGGGCATGTTGTGATGTGATATGGTCAATACATGATGCTATATTTTATTGTATGAGATGATCATGTTTTGTAACTGAGTTATCGGCAACTGGCAGGAGCCATATGGTTGTCGCTTTATTGTATGCAATGCAATCGCCCTGTAATTGCTTTACTTTATCACTAAGCGGTAGCGATAATCGTAGAAGCAATAGTTGGCGAGACGACAACGATGCTACGATGGAGATCAAGGTGTCGCGCTGGTGACGATGGTGATCATGATGGTGCTTCTGAGATAGAGATCACAAGCACAAGATGATGATGGCCATATCATATCACTTATATTGATTGCATGTGATGTTTATCTTTTATGCATCTTATTTTGCTTTGATTGATGGTAGCATTATAGGATGATCTCTCACTAAATTTCAAGATAAAAGTGTTCTCCCTGAGTATGCACCGTTGCCAAAGTTCGTCGTGCCCAGACACCACGTGATGATCGGGTGTGATAAGCTCTATGTCCATCTACAATGGGTGCAAGCCAGTATTGCACACGCAGAATACTCAGGTTAAAATTGACGAGCCTAGCATATGCAGATATGGCCTTGGAACATTGAGACCGAAAGGTCGAGCGTGAATCATATAGTAGATATGATCAACATAATGATGTTCACCATTGAAAACTACTCCATTTCACGTGATGATCGGTTATGGTTTAGTTGATTTGGATCACGTGATCACTTAGATGATTAGAGAGATGTTTATCTAAGTGGGATTTCTTAAGTAATATGATTAATTGAACTTAAATTTATCATGAACTTAGTACCTGATAGTATTTTGCATGTCTATGTTTGTTGTAGATAGATGGCTCATGTTGTTGTTCCATTGAATTTTAATGCATTCCTTGACAAAGCAAAGTTGAAATATGATGGTAGCAATTACACGGATTGGGTCCGTAACTTGAGGATTATCCTCATTGCTACACAAAAGAATTATGCCCTGGAAGCACCACTAAGTGCCAAACCTGCTGCAGGAGCAACACCAGATGTTATGAACACCTGGGAGGGCAAAGCTGATGACTACTCGATAGTTCAGTGTGCCATGCTTTACGGCTTAGAACTGGGACTTCAACGATGATTTGAACGTCATGGAGCATATGAGATGTTCTAGGAGTTGAAGTTAATATTTCAAGCAAATGCCCGGATTGAGAGATATGAAGTCTCCAATAAGTTCTACAGCTGCCATATGGAGGAGAATAGTTCTGTCAGTGAGCATATACTCAAAATGTCTGGGTATCATAATCACTTGACTCAACTGGGAGTTAATATTCTTGTTGATAGTGTCATTGACAGAGTTCTTCAATCACTGCCACCAAGCTACAAAGCTTCCTGATGAACTATAATATTTAAGGGATGAATAAGACAATTCCCGAGCTCTTCGCAATGCTAAAGGCTGCGGAGGTAGAAATCAAAAAGGAGCATCAAGTGTTGATGGTCCATAAGACCGCCAGTTTCAAGAAAAAGGGCAAAGGGAATAAGAAGGGGAACTTCAAGAAGAACAACAAACAAGTTGCTGCTTAGGAGAAGAAACCCAAGTCTGGACCTAAGCCTAAGACTGAGTGCTTCTACTGCAAACAGACTGGTCACTGGAAGTGGAACTGCCCCAAGTATTTGGCAGATAAAAATGATGGCAATGTGAACAAAGGTATATGTGATATACATGTTTGATGTGTACCTTACCAGAGCTCGCAGTAGCACCTGGGTATTTGATACTTGTTCTGTTGCTAATATTTGCAACTCGAAATAGGGACTACGGATTAAGAGAACACTGGCTATGTCAGGACCCCGATTCCAAGTCACATCGATCTAGCCGGTAACACCTCATATCACTTTGCGGCCTCACGCACGGTATCCCCACGGGTGTCGCCTTACCATGGCCCGGGACCGTTTGTGCCTTTTGGCTCACGTATATGATAGTGTCGCTAGCATCCCTATGACAGAGAACCCGGGCCGACATGGCTAGTCGTGAACCCAAAACGGCACAGACCTATGGGGATAGGCATACATGAATCACATCTAGCATGTCGGTCATCAGCGTGTGAATCCGGGCTATAGCACTGGGCTAACAGGACTCCGGGGAACCCGGGCTGTAGCAGGCTAGGCAGGACTCCGGATGTCACCGCGTGATATTTCCCCAAAGGGACAGACATAGGAATGAAGTGAAACACATGCCAGCTAGTCAAGTGTCCTGAGCAGTAGTGCTGGGCTAGTAGGACTCCGGTGAACCGGGCTGTAGCGGACTACTATGGCTCAAGGAGCACTAGACTACATTTCCCCATAAGAGAGGCTGCCAAGGATAAACAACTAGATTGTCGGATCCCACACATACCAAGCATTTCAATCATACATACAATATGCTCGATATGTGTAAATACAACATGGCATCACAACAAAACTCTACAACTCAAGTACTTTATTTAAAGGCTCTAGACAGCCATACATAACATGTTCATACAGGTAGGGATCACATGACCCGACACTCAAGTCATACAAGCATACAAGCACATGCGGAAGCAAATAGTCTGAGTACAAACACTAGAAACAAAGAAGGCTTGTCAAAGCCTGACTATCTACATAGGGCCCTCCATGGCCAGGATCACCACCTGGGTGGCAAGTTACTCATCGACGTCGAGGTCTACATAAAACCCATCAGAGGGGGCGGTGTTGTCATCTGAAAATAGTAATTAAAGCAACATGAGTACAAAGGTACTCAGCAAGTCTTACAACAGATCCTACTATACATGCTCATTCTCAAGAAGGTGGTGGAGTTATTGCAGCAAGCCAGCTTTGACTCTTGGCTAAGCTATCCTACGAGACACCACTAGTAAAATAGTTTTCGCACACGAGTCCACTAATCACCAACACAATACTCCACCTGGGATCCTCCCTCGTCATCCTACGAGAGGGCCATCCTCGGTACTCACACTTATCTTGAGTCTTTTAGTAGTAACCATTAACTTGTCTATGAACTGTATAGGCAACCAAGTAGTCCTTTACCGCGGACGCGGCTATTCGAATAGATGATGTTAACCCTGTAGGGGTGTACTTCTTCATACACGCTCTCACGACTTATCGTCGTTTACATGACATGTACTCGGCAACCTTCAAGCGGAAGCCCAACGAGGGTGTCGGCCACGGCCTACCTAAACACTCAAGTCTCTAGTCCAGGTTTATCGCCTATCCAGGTTCCATCCGCAGGGAGTCCAGCCGAGGTTTCCATATACGGCCCCGAACAATGTGAGCAGTGTTCCCGAGACACCAAACGGGTGACTCGGTACACCGTGCCACGGTGTATCTACCGCATCATAGCCCACCCCTAGGGTCAGCGCTACGCACAGCCGCCAACACATAACCTACAAACACCAGAAACTAGTTGCAACTCCTGGACAGAGTACTAGGGTGATTAAGAAGCCGAGAGGGTCCATTGGTTTCGGGCCCAATGTATGGTAGTAACTGATTCTTGAATCACACATACAGATCTCAGTTCTTAGGGACGGCCTCAATGAAACAACCCACCATGTACTCCTACATGGTCTCTACTCGATACCTTTACCAAAACATGTTCAACCCATCCCTCACATTACCGACATAATCATTTCACTCTAGCCCATCACCAAGATGAACCAGTCCTGACTCAACTCTAAGCATAGGAGGCATAGCAAGGTAGGAGCCACATACATGGCTCAATAAACTCCTACACATGCTAGTGGGTTTCATCTAGTTACTGTGGCAAAGACAGGTCATGCAGAGGATAAGGGTTCAACTATCGTAGCACACAGCAGTTCGAAACGTTGTTGTCTTAATGCAGTAAATGAGAGCAGAGGTGAGAATAGGGGATTGTATCGATATGATCAATGGGCCTGCTTGCCTGATGGAGTGGTAGTAGGGTACTGCCCTTCAGCTGGATACTCAGAAATATCCTCGGAGGCAGAACCTACCACGAAAGACACCACAGAACACAATCATCACATGGCAATATGCAATAATATGATGCATGATATGACATGCCAATATGAGGTGTCCTGCCTAATGCAATGTGAAACAAGTTGAAATGGGTCCATTTGAATCAAAGATTCAAATGGAAGCTTAAGTTCTTATGCATTATAAGTGTATTAGCTTGTTTCACCTAAACAGCAAGGTTAAAGTGTTTTGTCATGCATGAAACTAGTACAGATGGATAGATTGGATTTTTCTGTCCATTTTTCATATATAATTTGTTTGATTTGGAGCTATGGTTGATTTCCTATGATTTTTAGAAGTTTTGGCTATTTTCTAGAATTTCCTATATAAGAATAAATCTAGAAAATAATTAACTGCGTCAGCACTGCGTCACTGTGACGTCAGCGGGTCAAAAGCGCCAGCCCAGGTCAAACCTGACTGGTGGGCCCCATCTGTCAGTGACTATCCTAACTAACCAAGTTAATTTATATTAATCTAATCCTAACCTAGGTTAGTTAAAGCCCTGGGGCCACATGTTAATGACACAGAGTTAGTTAACGAGGTCATTAACCCCTAACAGTGTGATTAGCACTAATTAAAAACTAAACTATTTTAGTTAGGAGCCGGCCCCACATGTCATTGACTCAGGCGGGGTCAAACTGGGGTCAACCCGGGTCAAACTCGCCGGAGTTGACCCGGGGCTCGTCGCCGGCAAGGCCAGGGACGGCGGAGGGGTGCGGGTTTCCTCCTCCGGCGACCATTTGGCCGGCGGAGGGCATCTACGTTACGCGGGCACTCGTCCGTGTCGAGTGGTGTAGGTGGTTGGGCCTGGGTAGCCGGAATCGTCGCCGGCGTCGACCTTGGCGGTCGCCGGGGCTCGGGTGAGGTCAGGGTCGGTGCTACGGTGCATGGGAGGGCTAGTGGGTGTGTGCGTTAGACTCCTGGGGGTTTGCTGAGCACGGTGAGGCGCTCCGTTGTGAGCTTGCACGGCTGTGGCCACGGTTGCGCCATGGCCGACGGCGAGAAGCTCTCGGCCGCTGTGGGAAATGGAGCTACGGGACGGGTGCGAGCTTGAGAGAGGAGGGGAGAGGAAGAGGGGCTCACGGCGGTGCGACGAGCTGCTCAGCGGGCTCGGGGAAGACCTGACGGCAATGAATCGACCGCGGCGGTCCTCGGTGGCCGCGGAGGAAGAAGACGAGGCAGCCGGCGATGCAGGCCGTCCCAGCGGTCGGGGCCAGGGTGGGGCGGAGTGTCGGACGATGGCGGAGGCCGTGGACAGCGCGGGGAGGCGAGGGGAGCATGGTGGCCATGGCAAACGGCGTCGGCGGCGATGAGCTCCGCTCGGGCTGCGCAGGAGAGAGAGCAGAGGAGGGGGAAAGGTTGGGAGAGAGTGAGAGAGATCCACGGGGGTACGTGGTGTCTCCCAGAGGCGTCCAGGCGTCGAGGTGGAGCGGCAAGCAGGAGGTGGCCGGGGCGCGTGGCCACGCGCATGGGGCACACGCCCGGCGTCCTTCTGTCGCGAGGAAGACGACAGGGGGGGAGGCCAGTGGGCTGGGCTGGCCAGCTGGGCTTTGGTGGGTGCCAGGTAAGAGGCCCAGGTGCTGTTCTCTTTCTCTTCTAATTAAATTATGTTTTCTATTTTTCTATAACTTCTGAGCTTTATTAAAAATGCCAGGGAATTTCCAAAAATCATAACATTAATCATGGCTACTGCTTAGAATATATCCAATAGTAAACATTTTAGTTTATGATTATTTGAGCATTTAAAATATTTTATAGCATTTAAATGCCCAAATGCAAATACTATATGAATTAATCCAATGACCTTAGGATGTCCTAGAAAGATGTGCACCATTTTTGTCAAAGGTTTTAACCCAAAACAAAAAGGGTGGACTTTGTAGAAGGGCATTTCAGGTTCATTGAAAAAGTTTTTAGTAAACCCTAGTTGTTCCAGGGGGATGCTGGGGGTTCTGACATCCCCATTTCATCTTTCTGGGAAATTTAAACATGATGCAATCACTCTAATGCATGAACTAGCAAGGGTGTGACAACTCACCCCCACTCAAAAGAATCTCGTCCCGAGATTTAGGATCTGTTGGGAAGAAGGTGGGGTACTCAAGTCGAAGATGATCCTCCCTTTCCCAAGTGGCTTCTTTCTCGGAATGGTGTGACCATTGAACCTTGAGAAACTTGATGTTATGGCGTCGAGTCGTACGCTCGGCTTGATCAAGGATACGAACGGGATATTCCCGGTATGAGAGATTATCTTGTAGATCAAGCGTTTCGTGGTCCACTCCACGGATAGGATCCGCGAAGCAACGCCTGAGTTGAGAAATGTGGAAGACATCATGGACTCTGGAAAGATGCGGAGGTAGTTCCAATTGGTAGGCAACTTCTCCTTGTTTGGCAAGAATGCGAAAGGGTCCAATGTAACGAGGAGCCAATTTGCCTTTGATACCGAAACGATGGGTTCCCTTTAATGGAGTAACCCGAAGGTAAGCCTTCTCACCGACTTCATAAGTCATGAGCTTATGTTTACGATCATATTGGCTCTTTTGACCAGATTGGGTTGTTTTCAATTTCTCACTAATAACGCGAACCTGCTCTTCTACTTCCTGAATCATATCCGGGCCAAAGAGTTGTCTTTCCCTGGTTTCTGACCAGTTGAGAGGCATTCGACATTTTCGTCCATAGAGAACTTCGAAAGGAGCTTTTCCCAAGCTAGCTTGATAACTATTGTTATAAGCAAACTCCGCGAATGGAAGGCATTTCTCCCAATCCATTCCAAATGAGATGACAGAAGCTCGGAGCATATCTTCCAGAATTTGATATACTCGCTCTACTTGACCACTTGATTGGGGGTGGAAGCCGGTGGTAAAACAAAGACGAGTTCCCATAGCATTTTGGAAACTTTGCCAAAATCGAGAAGTGAAGAGACTCCCACAGTTTGAGTTAATTTCCAATGGGACACCATGAAGAGACACTATTCGGGAGATGTATAAGTCAGCTAGCTGGCTAGCGGTGATACTCTCACGAATAGGTAGAAAGTGGGCCACCTTGGAAAGACGATCGATCACGACGAAGATGGTATTATTCCCTCTCTTGGTCCTGGGAAACCCAGTAATGAAATCCATACTGATTTTATCCCATTTCCATTCAGGAATAGCCAAAGGTTGAAGGGTGCCAGTAGGCCGTTGATGCTCTGCTTTAACGCGGCGATAGACGTCGCAACTAGCAATGTATTGAGCAATTTATCTCTTCATCCTAGTCCACCAAAACCTCTGGCGTAGGTCTTGATACATTTTAGTACCACCGGGATGAATAGTGAGAGGGGATTCATGAGCTTCCTTAAGGATCAGCCGCCTCAGGTTTCGTGCTTTGGGAACTACTAAGCGGTTTCCAAAGTATACGACACCTTGGTCATCAACGGAGAAACAATTCGCGACTCCTTTCTTAATGTTTCTCTTAATACGGGAGATTCCCAGATCTACCTTCTGTGCCTTGATGATCTAATCCGCAAGGGTAGGTTTCGCCACCAGGGTGGATAGGAATCCTTGAGGAACAATGTGAAGGTTAAGCTTACGAAATTCCTCGTGGAGAAGTGGTTGACTTTGTTGTAACATCAGGTTGTTACAATAAGATTTACGACTTAGCGCATCAGCCATGACATTGGCTTTGCCCGGGGTGTAAGTTATTCCTAAGTCGTAATCTGAGATCAACTCGACCCAACGTCTTTGCCTGAGATTCAAATCTGGTTGGGTGAAGATATATTTCAAACTTTGGTGATCGGTGAAGATCCCGCAACGATTATCGAGAAGGTAATGTCGCCATGTTTTAAGTGCATGGACTACAACTGCAAGCTCTAGATCATGTGTGGGACAATTTTCCTCATGTGGGTGTAATTGCCATGAAGCATAGGCAATTACCTGACGATCTTGCATTAGTATGAAACCTAGTCCTTGTCGCGAGGCGTCGCAATAGATAATAAAGTCCTTGGAGAAATCTGGTGGTACCAGTACGGGAGCAGATGCCAGGCGTCTTTTCAGTTCTGAAAGCTGAACTCGCACTATGGGGTCCACTCGAACTTTTTATCTTTCTTGAGGAGTTCAGTTAGAGGTTTAGCAACCTTGGAGAAATTCTCGACGAAGCAGCGGCAATAGCTCGCTAAGCCAAGGAAGCTCCGATCTTGCTTGACCGTTTCAGGTGGAGTCCAATCAAGGACGGCTTGAACTCGCTCGGGATTGACAGCAATACCCTTACCAGAGATTACATGGCCTAGATAGGTCACTTCTGGCAACCAAAATTCACACTTGGAGAATTTGGCATAAAGGCAATGCTCTCGAAGTTTCATCAATACCATCCTTAGATGTTCGGCATGTTCCTCTTCATTCTTGGAGTAGATGAGTATATCATTGAGGTATACTACGACGAATTTATCCAAATACTCCATGAAGACCGAGTTCATTATCGAGAGAAGGTGGCTGGGGCATTAGTGTGACGCACCGAGACCGATGTGCCAGGTGTCCTCCAGTTATTCACTGTTGTTGCGTTGTCATTGCTTGCGTGTCATGTATTGCATATCATGTCATCATGTGCATTTCATTTGCATGCATGTTCGTCTCATGCATCCGAGCATTTTCCCCGTTGTCCGTTTTGCAATCCGGCGCTCCTATGTCACCCGGTGTCCCTTTCTACCTCTTTTTGTGTGAGGGTGCTAAACGTTTCCGGATTGGACCGAGACTTGTCATGCGGCCTTGGTTTACTACCGGTAGACCGCCTGTCAAGTTTCGTGCCATTTGGACTTTGTTTGATACTCCAACGGTTAACCGAGGGACCAAAAAGGCCTCGTGTGTGTTGCATCCCAACACCCTTCCAATTTGGCCCAAAACCCACCTAATACCTCTCCATCATCTCGGTCGTTCGATCACGATCGCGTGGCCGCAAACTGCACCTCTTTTGGACTCTCCTAGCTCCCTCTACCTATAAATATGTGAGCCTCCCGGATTTCTTCGTGCAGATGAAACCCTAGCCCCGCTCCTCGCGCCGCCGGACATAACTCCCCACCACCGGCCGGACATGTCCACCGCCACCGCCACCTCGGTTCGCCCAATAGCGTCGTGCCACCTCAGCTCCACCGCCGCTCTGGGCCAACCCGCACGCGCCACCTGGCCTCCTGCCCTCCCCACTTCGCCGTGCCGCCCGCCAGGCCCGCCTGGCCCAGCCGCGGCACTCCCGGCCCGGTCGGTCGCCCGCCGCCGCCAATCGAACCCGCGCCTCGCACCCGGCGTCTTCTCCACCTCCAGTCGCCGACGCCGCCGCAGCGCCATTGCCGGAATCCGCCCCGCGCCGCCGCCATTTCCCAAGCCTGCCGGCGCCGCCCAGATCCACTCCGGCCGGCGACCGCCGTCGTCCTCTTTCGCCGGCGCCGCCCCATTTGCTCCACTGCCTTGCTGCTCCGCCCGGAGCGCCGCCCGGTGCTCCGGCAGCCGCGCGCTCCTCGCCGGCCGCCGCGCCCTGCCGTCATCCGCCGCCCCGCCGGCGAAGACCTCGCCGGAAGCCGTCCCTCGCCGGATCTAGGTGGGTGGATGAGATCCACCCGTCCCCGATCCAAACATGTCGCCCGCAACCGCACCGGCTGTCCCGCTTCATCTGGTCCCGCGTTGACTTTTCCCCGAGAGGTCTAAATTTTTGACTAAGTCCCCAGATCTGCTTCTTTTTCAGTCATATTCATCGCATCATAACTCCGCATCCGTAGCTCCGATTCGTGCGTGTAGCATATCAAAATGTTCGTCTCAATGAGTACATCGTTTCATCTCGTTGCATCATTTTCATTTGAGCTCATCTTGATGCCTGAAATGCTGTTGGAATAGGGCTATGTGATGTAATTGTCAGATCTGTTTCAGCAAATAGACTTTTGTCATTTTTGCCATGTTTAATGTGTGCATGCTATGACCCTGAGCTCTACATGTGTTTTGTTATATGCCATGCCATCTTTACGGGGGTGTATGCCATGTATTTTTGTGATCTTTGTTGTGACTAGCACAAGCTTGCAAAGTAGCGTAATCGGTAATGCTGATTTCAGGGACCTAGTTTTTCACTAAGTCCTTGTTCTGTTTTTGTCGGTATGCCATATGTTCATGTTGTTTCTTTGTGATCCGTGCCTCTTTTGAGGATGATCAGTAAGGTTTTTTTGTTAATATTGTGGTGCTCTATCCATCCATGTCTTTGTTTGCATTTATGGAGAACCCTAGCTTGAGTAAATCGAGCTCTACTTTTGCTATATCGTGAATCCTGGCAGATTGTTAACTTGTTTTGCGATTTTGCCGAGGATGTTGATGTTGATCCGTGCATGCTATGTTGTTGTTCTTGCCATGTCTAGCTTCTATGCCATGTATTCTTGATGGGTGTATGCTTAGTTTGTCATGCCATGCCTTGTAGTGAGTGCATGAGCTCGTAATCATGCCTACTCGTTAACTGATTTGCATTCTCCAGTTTTTCACTAAGTCTGAGATCTATTTATGTTTTTGCCATGTTCACATGCTTGCAATTGTATTTTCTGATCCCTTTTGGCTCAAGGTCACTAAGGGACTTTTGCTAAGTGCTTTGAGTAGCTTCATGCCATGCCTTGCTTTGCCATGTTAAGTTCCTTTAGCATGTAGTTTTCATGCTCTAAAGTGTGCTTCCTGATGATAAATTCTAGACTTGTGTTAATTTCACTAAGTCTGAAACCTGTTATCATTTGCACTTTTGCCATGCTTGTTTGAACCTGTTAATGAGTGAATTAGCCATAGCTCAGTGTTCATATTTTGTCAAGCATCTTGAGTGGATCCCTGCCATGTATTTTGTTGTCATGTTTGAGTGCTGTAGCATATTTATTTTGATGCATTTAGATGGTCACTTGCTGATTATCACAGACCGGTGCCTTATTTGTTTTGCTTGCCATTTTTCCAAACCGTGCATCCGATTCCGGTGATCTTTATATCAATTTCAACCGAAATCACCTCACCTTTCCAGTGGCAGTCTTGGATTTCCAAGTTGAGGCCAGGTTCAATCCTTCATTTGTAAATCATGCATATGCACCGCATACCGCATCCCGCATATCATACCATGTTCATGTGTTGCTTGTTTACTATGTTGTGTGCTTCTTTTCCGGTGTTGCTTCTTTGGGTTGGTTCCGATAATGTCGTGATTGTGAGGACCTGTTCGGCTATGTCCGTTTGTCTTCTTCATGGACTCGTTCTTCTTCCTCGCGGGATTTCAGGCAAGATGACCATACCCTTGAAATCACTTCTATCTTTGCGTGCTAGTTGCTCGCTCTTTTGCTATGCCTATGCTGCGATACCTACCACTTGCTTATCATGCCTCCCATATTGTTGAACCAAGCCTCTAACCCACCTTGTCCTAGCAAACCGTTGTTTGGCTATGTTACCGCTTTGCTCAGCCCCTCTTATAGCGTTGTTAGTTGCAGGTGAAGATTGGAGCTTGTTCCATGTTTGGGACATGGATATTTTGTTGGGTTATCACGATATCTCTTATTTAACTAATGCATCTATATACTTGGTAAAGGGTGGAAGGCTCGGCCTTATGCATGGTGTTTTGTTCCACTCTTGCCGCCCTAGTTTCCGTCATATCGGTGTTATGTTCCCGGATTTTGCGTAACTTACGTGGCTGGGTTATAATGGGAAGCCCTTGACAGTTCGCCTTGAATAAAACTCCTCCAGCAAGGCCCAACATTGGTTTTACCATTCGCCACCTAGCCTTTTCTCTCCCTTGAGTCGGCCGGCTCAAGGGTCATCTTTATTTAAACCCCCGGGCCAGTGCTCCTCTGAGTGTTGGTCCACCTTGTCAGCCGTCGATGGCCACCAGGGGCAACTCTGGGCTGGCCTACTAGAAGTTTGGACAATCCAGTGTGCCCTGAGAAAGAGATATGTCCAGCTCCTATCGGGATTTGTCGGCACATTCGGGTGGCTTTGCTGGTCTTGTTTTACCATTGTTGAAATGTCTTGTAACCGGGATTCCGAGTCTGATCGGGTCTTCCCGCTAGAAGGAATATCCTTCATTGACCGTGAGAGCTTGTGATGGGCTAAGTTGGGACACCCCTGCAGGGTTATGAACTTTTGAAAGTCGTGCCCGCGGTTATGGGCAGATGGGAATTTGTTAATGTCTGGTTGTAGAAAACCTGAAGTTTATCTTAATTAAAATACATCAACCGCATGTGTTACCGTGATGGTCTCTTCTCAGCGGAGTCCGGGAAGTGAACACGGTGTTGGAGTTATGTTTGGCGTAGGTTGTTTTAGGATCACTTCTTGATCATAGATTTCTCGAACGTGCTTTGCCTTCTCTTCTCGCTCTCATTTGCGTATGTTAGCCACCATATATGCTAGTCGCTTGCTGCAGCTCCACCTTATACCTTTTACCCTTCCTATAAGATTAAATAGTCTTGATCGCGAGGGTGTGAGATTGCTGAGTCCCCGTGACTCACAGATACTTCCAAAACCAGTTTGCAGGTGCCGATGTTACCGAGCGGCTGACGCAACCAAGCTCAGGAGGAGCTCGATGAAGATCTTGTCCTTTGTGTTGTTTTGTGCTAGTTGATCAGTGGTGGAGCCCAGTCGGGACGATCGAGGATCTGTGTAGCATTTGGGGTAGTCTTCTTTTATTTTGGTTTCGTAGTCTGACCTTGATTGTATTTGGATGATGTAATGCTTTATTCATGTAATTGTGTGAAGTGGCGAGTGTAAGCCAACTATGTATCTTTTCCCTTATTGTATTACATGGGTTGTGTGAAGATTACCTCACTTGCGACATTGCTTTCAATGCGGTTATGCCTCTAAGTCGTGCTTCGACACGTGGGAGATATAGTCGCATCGAGGGCGTTAAAATTAGTTAACCCGAAGGACATAACGGTGTACTCGTATTGGCCATAGCGAGTAACAAAGGCCGTTTTGGGAATGTCCCCGTTTCTGATTTTGATTTGATGGTAGCCCAACCTAAAATCCATCTTGGAGAAGACTGAGGATTCAGCGAGCTGATCATACAGATCGTTGATCCTGGGAAGCGGATACTTGTTCTTGATAGTGACCAAATTGACAGGTCGATAATCTACAACCATCTGATCCGTTCCATCCTTCTTCTTGGCGAAGAGGATGGGGTAAGCCCAAAGGGAGGAACTAGGACGGATGAAACCCTTTTTCAAGGACTCATCGAGTTGGTTCTTAAGTTCGGCTAGTTCTAAGGGTGCCATCTTATAGGGTCTTCTAGAAATTGGGACGGTTCCTGGAACAAGGTCTATCACAAACTCGACATCCATGTCAGGTGGAACACCTGGCAGTTCTTCTGGAAAGACATCCAGGAAGTCTCGGACTACCGGAATATCTTCAAGGTCTGGAAGGGGGTTGGCATTTAGGGAGTAAAGCTGGCGCTTGGCCACTCGAGTTAAGACATTAACTGTCTTGCCCAATGGGTGAGTAAGTTGAACGGTTCTAGTGGCACAATCAATCTTAGCATAATGAGCTGACATCCAGTCCATACCCAAGATGATGTTTATATCCGAGGACTTGAGAGCTATTAAAGATGCAAGGAAGACAAGTCTATCGACAAGAATTTCATTCCCATGGCTTACTCTAGAAGTTTGCCATTTGGAACCCGGAGTTTGAATTACCATGGAAGTGGGCATGTCACAGAATGTCGTGTCATGCAATCGAGCATAGTTCTCAGATATGAATGAATGAGATGCTCCAGTATCGAAAAGAACAGATGCCGGATGGCAATTAACAAGGAGCGTACCAAGGACAACGTTAGGATCCTCATGAGCCTCCTTAGCTGAGACATAGTTGACATGGCCACGTGTAGTGGTGGCTGACTTGGCGTAGAATGTCTTTCCCGCTGGCTTACCACGGCCAACGGACTTTCCAGACTGGTTGGGGTTGTTGTTCTGGGGACACTCTCGATTGTAGTGACCCGGCTCTGCACACTTGAAACATGTCACAACATTCGGGCGTGGAGCAACATTAGCAGCGGGGCCACCATAGGTCTTGGGCGGTGTAAACTGCTGGTTGGGGTGAGGCGCCTCAAAGGATGGCCTCGGAATGAACTTGGGTGGCAGTGCCGTGCTTGGAATCCACATCCGGCGCTTCTGAGATCCAGAGCCGAATGAAGAACCAAAATCATGAGAGTGCTTGCGTGAAGTGTCATAGTCAGTCTGGCCTGTCTCAGCACTGATGGCCTTATTGACCATCTTCTGGA
This sequence comes from Triticum urartu, assembly GCF_003073215.2. Taxonomy (NCBI): domain Eukaryota; kingdom Viridiplantae; phylum Streptophyta; class Magnoliopsida; order Poales; family Poaceae; genus Triticum; species Triticum urartu. The sequence goes on from NC_053024.1 coordinate 366,641,304, forward strand.
AGGATGTGCACTCGTGCAGACGAAGATCGCGGCGAAGCTCGAGGCTAAGTCCCTTGCAGAACCTTGCCTGCTTCTTAGCGTCGGTGGATACCTCTTCAGGAGCATATCGTGCCAGATTCCCAAATTCACGGCTATAAGCATCCATAGTCAGTCTGCCTTGGGTGAAATTGCAGAACTCTTCCCTCTTGCGATCTATGAGACCTTCCGGGATGTGATGCTCAAGGAAAGCCTCACTGAATTCAGCCCAAGTAGTGATTTGGCCGACTGGGCGCATAGCCTCAAAGTTTTCCCACCAAAGGCTAGCAGGGCCTTCGAGGTGATAGGTAGCATAGGTAACCTTATCAGCTTCGGCTACGTTGGCAGAACGTAGCTTGTGGGTGATGCTGCAAAGCCAGTCATCCGCGTCGAGGGGCTCGACAGAATGGTTAAACTTTGGTGGGTACAACTTGATAAAGTCATTGATTGACACCAAGTCGTTTCGCTGATGGCGTGCAGTGTTCTGCTCAATCCGCTCCAGCAAGCGGTTAGTCTCACGCTTGTTTCTTTCTGCCTCCAGCATAACTTCGGCCAGAGAAGGCGGGTGAGGCAGATTTTCACCCCTAGCTGTGTTGGCTTCTCCCCGCTCTAGGGCAGCAGGGTTGCTGCAGGTGTTGACCATCCTAGGAAAAACAAGACAACGGTTTAGACAAGGATGGCACAAACTTGGCAAGGAAGTGCAGAATGTAATGCATAACATGGAATGCTAAGATGTTCATTACACGACATGGTAATATAGAAACTGCCATATATATACCATTGGTCATACACACCGTACATAGTTTAGTACAAGCCCAGGCTAGAGTACAACTATGGTGAAAGACATTACATCTCATCGAAGGCATTCCAAGCTCCTATACATTATTTTTCTACACCTTCGGAGCATGATACACACCAAGTCGTATCCTACGGGTCACACAGGACTGTGAAGAATACAACTATTACAATACTAGTTAAACTACTACTAGCTCAGACGGCTCCGTAGTAATCCTCATAAAAGTCACCACCATAGCTTGGAAGTGGAACATGATCATCTGGGAATAGACGGTCCTGCGGAGCCTGTGGACCATAGGGACTCGGATGTGGCCTTGGTCCCATAGGCAGTGGCAGACGGGGACCACGAGGAGGGGTGATGCCTCCTACATCGCGCCACTCCATACAATCTGGCAATCCAGACCGCACAGGGTACAGGTCCTTCATGTCCATGTATCCTGCCTACACCGCAGGTGCAACCCGAGTCAAAGTGGCCCAATGATCCGAACGAGTGTGGAAAAGCTCCATATGCAAGGCCCGATTTTCGTGGTCCTTATCCACGAGCATCTCGGCAGTGGTGTGGAGTAGTGACTCCTCATGTGTAGAGTCATAGTACGAAGCCTGATAGTACCCCTGTGCTCCAGGGAGTGAGGCTGGCATGTAGCGGAAATCAGTGTTCTGAAGCAAGGCAGTCCTGGCTCGAATGATAGTCATCATTAAGTAAGCTGCATCCTGCACAGACATCTCAATAGTGACCCCAAGTCCATAGGAATAGTGAAGGGGTTCGGTGGCTCCAGGATAAGAGGGATATATCCTGACGGTACAAAGGTACTGGCTCTGGTTGAAGTCTCAGAACTGCTCATCGACGGTATATTCTGGATACCACCGATAGCCTGACTCAACCATCACTCGAACCAACATGGCCGTGTGACCGGGTACATCAAGGCACCAGGTCAGATGAACCACTTGGTTCTGGGAACGGGTGGCCATCTGAAAGCACAGAATAATGCAAAGGAATTAGAATTTGCTAGGAGAAATCGGACAGCATAACGGCTGTAAATGCTCAGAAAAAGATTTGAAACATTCACAACAGTTTGCAAAACCACTCAACAACATCATATCAAGGTTCTGGTTCAACTGACAACATACTAAAGTAGTAGAAACTCTACTGAGGCTTGTAACAACAATCCTATAAGCTACTACGGATTAGTAACACGTGAACCTGATAGAGAGAAGAGAGCCTAGTCCTTAACCCACGTAGAATGAGAAGAGAATGACTCAGATCAGAGGGCATAAGGTAAAGCAGTAAAAGAGCCTTCCGTTCCCTCCCACAATCAATTCCCCTACATATAACTAAAGCATTTCTAGACTCGACATCGACCAGTTTGGCTCAACGAACCTACAGGCAGTCCGGCTCTGATGCCAACGCTGTCAGGACCCCGATTCCAAGTCACATCGATCTAGCCGGTAACACTTCATATCACTTTGCAGCCTCACGCATGGTATCCCCACGGGTGTCGCCTTACCATGGCCCGGGACCGTTTGCGCCTTTTGGCTCACATATATGATAGTGTTGCTAACATACATATGACAGAGAACCCGGGCCGACATTGCTAGTCATGAACCCAAAGCGGCACAGACCTATGGGGACAGGCATACATGAATCACATCGAGCATGTCGGTCATCAGCGTGTGAATCCGAACTGTAGCACTGGCTAACAGGACTCTGGGGAACCCAGGCTGTAGCAGGCTAGGCAGGACTCCGGATGTCACCGCGTGACATTTTCCAGAAGGAACACACATAGGAATGAAGTGAAACACATGCCGGCCAGTCAAGTGTCCTGCGCAGTAGTGCTGGGCTAGCAGGACTCTGGTGAACCGGGCTGTAGGGGACTACTATGGCTCAAGGAGCACTAGACTACATTTCCCCATAAGAGAGGCTGCCAAGGATAAACAACTAGATTGTCGGATCCCACACATACCAAGCATTTCAATCATACACACAATATGCTCGATATGTGTAAATACAACATGGCATCACAACAAAACTCTACAGCTCAAGTACTTTATTTAAAGGCTCCAGAGAGCCATACATAACATGTTGATACAGGTAGGGGTCACATGACCTGACACTCAAGTCATACAAGCATACAAGCATACAAGCACATGCAAAAGCAAATAGTCTGAGTACAGACACTAGAAAGAAAGAAGGCTTGTCGAAGCCTGACTATCTACATAGGGCCCTCCATGGCCAGGATCACCACCTGAGTGGCAAGTTACTCATCGACGTCGAGGTATACATAAAACCCATCGGAGGGGGCAGTGTTGTCGTCTGAAAATAGTAATTAAAGCAACATGAGTACAAAGGTACTCAGCAAGTCTTACAACAGATCCTACTATACAAGCTCATTCTCAGGAAGGTGGTGGAGTTATTGCAGCAAGCCAGCTTTGACTCTTGGCAAAGCTATCCTACGAGACACCACTAGTAAAATAGTTTTCACACACAAGTCCACTAATCACCAACACAATACTCCACCGGGGATCCTCCCTCGTCATCCTACGAGAGGGCCATCCTCGGTACTCACACTTATCTTGAGTCTTTTAGTAGTAACCATTAACTTGTTTATGAACTGTATAGGCAACCAAGTCGTCCTTTACCGCGGACGCGGCTATTTGAATAGATGATGTTAACCCTGCAGGGGTGTACTTCTCCATACACGCTCTCACCACTTATCGTCGTTTACACGACATGTACTCGGCAACCTTCAAGCGGAAGCTCAACGAGGGTGTCGGCCACGGCCTACCTAAACACTCAAGTCTCTAGTCTAGGTTTATCGCCTATCCAGGTTCCATCCGCGGGGAGTCCGGCCGAGGTTTCCATATACGGCCCTGAACGATGTGAACAGGGTTCCCGAGACACCAAACGGGTGACTCGGTACACCGTGCCACGGTGTATCTACCGCATCATAGCCCACCCCTAGGGTCAGCGCTACGCACGGCCGCCAACACATAACCTACAAACACCAGAAACTAGTTGCAACTCCTGGACAGAGTACTAGGGTGATTAAGAAGCCGAGAGGGTCCATTGGTTTCGGGCCCAATGTATGGTAGTAACTGATTCTTGAATCACACATACAGATCTCAGTTCTTAGGGGCGGCCTCAATGAAACAACCCACCATGTACTCCTACATGGTCTCTCATCGATACCTTTACCAAAACATGTTCAACCCATCCCTCACATTACCGACATAATCATTTCACTCTTTCCCATCACCCAGATGAACCAGACCTGACTCAACTCTAAGCATAGCAGGCATAGCAAGGTAGGAAACACATACATGGCTCAATAAACTCATACACATGCTAGTGGGTTTCATCTAGTTACTGCGGCAAAGACAGGTCATGCAGAGGATAAGGGTTCAACTACCGTAGCAGACAGTAGTTTGAAACGTTGTTGTCTTAATGCAGTAAATGAGAGCAGAGGCGAGAACATGGGATTGTATCGATATGATCAATGGGCCTGCTTGCCTAATGGAGTGGTAGTAGGGTACTGCCCTTCAGCTGGATACTCGTAAATATCCTCGGAGGCAGAACCTACCACGAAAGACACCACAAAACACAATCATCACATGGCAATATGCAACAATATGATGCATGCTATGACATGGCGATATGAGGTTTCCTGCCTAATGCAATGTGAAACAAGTTGAAATGGGTCCATTTGAATCAAAGATTCAAATGGAAGCTTAAGTTCTTATGCATTATAAGTGTATTAGCTTGTTTCACCTAAACAGTAAGGTTAAAGTGTTTTGTCATGCATGAAACTAGTACAGATGGATAGATTGGATTTTTCTGATCATTTTTCATATATAATTTGTTTGATTT